>NC_060121.1:602895907-603500574 GCF_021461395.2 Schistocerca americana
ATATATATATATATATATATATATATATATTCCTTACTGTCATTTCTTTTTAACAGTAATAGCGTATTCCCAAGAATAAGCAGCTTTCACTCGGTTAATACTCGGCAGAAATCAAACCTGCATTTGGATCGGACTTCCTTAGCTCTTGTGCAGAAATGTGTTTAGTATACTGCTGCACCCATTTTCAATAAGGAACCACTCGAATTCAAAAATTTTAGCAGTAATCCACGCGCTTTCAAATCGAAACTGAAGAGTTTCCTCATGGTTCACTCCTTCTGCAGAAGTTCCTTGAAAAAGTAAGCTGATTCTTGTTGTATTGTTGATTGCGTTTACTTAAACTTATGGACTGACTTTTTCGGGTTCATAAACATTTATTTTTATCTGTTGTTACTTTTCTGTTGTAATTTCAGGTACTGACACGTTCCACGACCTTGAAGATTTGCTCCTCAATTTGGTCCTACTGAACTTGACAGGTAAATAAAATGATGCCATTCTTTGGTTTTAATGGTTAATATTTTACGATCATACATTACTATTATTTTAATAGGCAGTTATACCCTTGATATAAAGTGAACATGTGTGACTTTAAAGTGAATTTCCTCTATTAGTATGCATTTTGAGGATAACGTGCATACAAAAAAAAATCTCAACCATCCTACCTCTGACCCAGTGGTATGCACATGGCACACATGAATGTGCGTGCGCGCACACGCACTTACATGGTATGACAAAGTGGTGATATCGTCAGACGGAGACTTTTATTTGCTATCTGTGCGGACTGTTGACTAAACTGTGTTTGACATGCGGGGGTCTAATATAAAATATTACCCGTCAGTCGATAAACTCAATTTTTTACCATTGACACCGATTATGCAATCTTATGCTGTTGATGTGCGCGTCCCAAATAATGTATTCTGAGATGTTTATTGCAGAAGGTGCATAGACACTGGTTAGAGCACCTAAGTATCATCATCATTAGTTATGTGCTATATTAGCAGGTCCTTTGCCTCTCCACTTTCTGCGATCCATTGCTTCCTTCTTAAGACTGCTGTATGTTGTAGCGTCCATCATGTCATCCAGTATCTGGAATCTCTTCCTTCCTCGCTTCCTTTTCCCTTCTACATAACCTTCTAAAACTGTTTTGATCAGTCAGTCATTCTTTCTTAATATATGCCCAATTCAATTTCTTTTTCTTCTCTTTATTACATCTAGTAACTGTCTTTTCTCGCCCACTCTTCTCAATACCTCTTCATTTTTTACTGCGTCCATCCAACTTATTCTTTCCGTCCTTCGCCATGTCCAGATCTCAAAAGCCTCCAGCCTTTCTCTGTCTTTCTTCCTCATAGTCCATGTTTCCGCGCCATATAGAAGAACACTCCACACAAGACATTTTATGAGTCTCTTCCTTTGTCCAGACCGCTGCAGAAAATTCTCCTTTTCGTTTAAAACGCCTCTTTTGCCATTGCTATCCTTGTTTTAATTTCTGTGGTGCACTTCCAGTCGGTGTCTATCCTGCTTCCAAGATACTTTAAATTTTGCACCTGGTCTAGTCTTTCTCCATTCAACATAATTTTTATTTCCTTATTTCCTCCTAGTGCCAATACTTTTGTTTTATTTGTGTTAATTTTCATTCCATATTTTTTCCGTTAGTTTCAATGGTGTCCACCAAATCCTGTAATTCTTTTTCCCCTGCGGCTAGAAGGACCATGTCATCAGCAAACCTCAAACACCCTACTCTTCTCCTCCAATTTCTACTCCTTTGTCATCTAATGAGCATTGGTCAATCATATTTTCCAAGTAGAGGTTGAAAAGAGTAGGTGATGGACAGCATCCTTGTCTGACTCCTTTTCCTAGTCCGATCCAGTTTGTACTCTCTCCTCTTACTTTAATTGAAACTTTTTGATGAAGATATATTGAGTTTACAAGTCCTCTGGTTTTCCAGTCCACTCTCTTTTCCCTCATTATAGTCGCCAGCTTGTCCCAAACCACATTGTCAAATGCCTTTTTCAAGGCTTTAATTAATTATTCTTAACATCACTTTGGCTGCATGTGAAATGAGGCTGATTGTCCTGTGCTCACTACATTTCTTGGTTCCTGGGTTTTTCGGTAATGGAATAATTACTGTTGTCAGAAAGTCCTCAGGCCATTCACTACTGTCATATATTTTATTACATAATCTCAATATTTCTCTTATTCCATCTTGCTTCAAGCATTTTAATATTTCTTCCGGTATCGTATCTATACCTACCGCTTTACCATTTTTCATTGCAGCTATGGCAGACTTTACTTCTTCCATTATGATGGTCGGTCCTTTCTCGTCATCACTTACACTGTTCTGTGATTCAAGTTCCAGAGTTTCTGGTTTGCTATTTGTGTCATATAGCTCTTTTAGATATTCTTCCCATCTCTGGAGGACATCGTCACGATCTTTGTACACTACCTCTTCGCCTTTACTCAAAATTTCACATAGTGGCACTTCCTGCTCTGTTTTGTTCCCATGTCATAGTCTTTACTCTGTTGTATAGTAGGTCGTATCTTCTCTTCCTGTCCAGTTCTTTAGTTTCATCACATTCCTCTTTTAGCCATTTTTTTCCTAGCCTGCTCTGTTTCTCTTCGCAGTTCGTTATTATTATGGGTCCAACAAATTCCCCCCCCCCCCCCCCCCCCTAGGTTTCCATGCTATAGAAAATTTCCCTTAGTAGGATTTCGTATTTCTCATCTCTACAACAATGCAAGTTAGTTTCTTGTTGGTAGGTATACTTAATATTCACAACAACCGGTTTACTTTCAGAGGAAGTGATTGTTGATGTCATTCAGCTGTTATTTAATTAGTAAACTTGCAGTGAGTTAGTGCAGTTCCCTGCTGTTCACACCCAGACTTAGAAATGACTAAAAGAATACGAGACTCGTCTTTAGAAAATGAAATTTTAGATGAAGATTCTGACTCGGGGAGTGAAAGTGAATATGAGGATGGTGTTATGGAATATGATTCAGATCGGGAAAGTGACGTGGATATTAGAGAAGATGAAGATAGCGTAGCTTCAGGCAGTGACCATCAGGATGTTATTGTGGCCAAGTCTGGAAGAAGGTACGTTACCACACAGCCTAGAATTCCTCGGAGGTCTGTTGCTAATATAGTAAGAGAGCAGGCAGGAGTAACTCCAGCTGGTGTTTGCCACTCACCTGGAGAAGCCTTGAAGTTACTTCTTACACCTGACATCATGGATGTTATAGTAAAACATTCAAATAAAGAGCTAGTTAGGCGAAATGTTACTTTGACTAATGAGAAAGAATTGTATGCCTTTATAGGAATCCTGATACTTATGGGGGCAGATAAGGACAATTCTGTCAGTGTACACGAACCTTGGTCAGACCTAATGGGTCGGTCAGTTTACAAGGGTATTATGGCAAGAGAACGTTTCAAAGAACTTATTGCAATCATAAGGTTTGATGACAAAAGTACCCGCCAGCTAAGAAGGGAAGCAGACAAGTTCACAGCAATCCATGATGTTTTCAACAAAGTGAATGATAAGTTTCCACTGCTGTATAAACCAGGGGTCCACCTCATCATTGATGAGATGCTCAGCTCGTTTAGAGGGCGCTGCCCCTTCAAAGTATTTATGAAGGATAAATCGGGCAAGTATGACATCCTTATAGACATAATGTCCGATGCAGTTGACAGATTCGTCTTGAATATGGAACCCTATGCAGGTAATGTTCAGAATTTGTCGAAAGAAGAACGGGGTTCAGCAGATGTCGTCAAACGTCTGTTAGCACCTGTGAAAAATACTGGTCGATATAATACTACAGACCGATACTACACATCGGTGGATTTGGCGGAAGAGTTATACAAAGACTACAAAGTTACTACAGTAGGAACTCTCCAGTCAAACAGGAAGCATATTCCAGACATAATGAAGAACACGTCAAATCGAGAGTTATATTCATCAATGTTCTTGTTCACAGACCCATCAACAGGTAGGCCTCCAGTAACTTTGGTGTCCTACATAGCAAAAACGAAACCAAGTAAAAACTTACTGATGTTGTCAACAATGCACGAAGATAGAGGCACTTTTGGAAGAGAGAAGAATAAAACCGAGATAAATGCATATTATAATTCCACTAAATGGAATTGATACCATTGATCAAATGGCGCTTATGTACACCTGCAAGAGGGGAACAAAGAGATGGCCTCTATCTGTATTTTACTCTCTCATCGACATTTGTGCTATCAATGCAACCATCATATTCATCCAGCAACATCCAAGATGGAATGAAATGAAACACAACAAATGGAAACTTTATCTTTTGCAAGCTGGGATGGATCTAGTGAAATTGCAGGTAGAAGAAAGAAGTGCCAATGCAAGAGGGTTAATTAACCAAATTGTTCAATCAATGGAGACTATTCTACAAAAGAAAATCAAAGAAGTGACAACAGAAGCAAGTCAGCCTCCTGCAGGGAAAGGTCGGTGCCATATTTGTGTAAGAGAAGCTAAAACAAAGAATCAGAAGTACAACAATCTAAGTAAACCAAAACAGTATTGTGGACAGTGTCATAAACATCTGTGTAACACACATTCAGAAAAAATTGTGAAGTGTGTCTCTTGCCTTGAAGTTGAGGACTCAGTAGTCTATTGTATATGAACACACCTGTATTTTGTATTGTAATATGTCAATTTTTTATTCACTCAATCCAATATTTATGACAATTAACAACATTTATAAATACATAAACCATTTTGAAAGTTGTAATTTTTCGTCAGTAAACTTACTTAATACCTGTGGGCTCGCCGAACCCCCCCTCCTTAAGCATCCAAGTTAGAAAAAAAGGCTTGTTGAACCTAGGGTTAATAATCATACACCGCTAAATATAGGAGTTTTATTATAACACTGCATACTTGCCAGACACGGGCATGTTGCTTATCGTTGCTGGACTCTCATCCCACACCATGGCCCTCGGATACCCATGTCGCAGTCTGTACAAAACAGTGCAACTCGACTGCTAGTCCAATCACGTTTAGAAGATGTGACTAGAATATCACTCAACTAGAAGTGTTGTGATCAAGATCTTTAGCTGATTGGTCTTGCTATTTGTACTAATGAATAATCACGAGAAAAAAGCAGTTGCTGCTGGTGGTCATTCTGACCATACTGCTATACTGAGATGCATTCCAGTGTTTGTTTTACACATTTACGAATACTAAGACATACTGATGTGTGATCTAAACCAGCATCTACCGGACAATAAAGTAATTACTATTGAGTTACGTGAATGCAGATACATTCCAGGGAATCAGGACCGATAATTGGTTGTAAAACTATGGTCTCTATGTCTACGGTTTTAATTATTTAATCTGGAAATCGATTACCCGAATTACCGAATAGCGGTACCGACAGATCTACTCTAGGCTAAATCTTGGTGTACATTTGTAATGACTACTTATTTGTCGTAAATTAATCGCATTTCGAAATCGGTATGATACCCGCTGATAAATGCATAGGAGAAAGCGAATAGGTGGAAAGAGTACACTGAAGGCCTCTATGAAGCGGAGAACATGTCTGATGTCGTTATAGAAGAGGAAACAGGTGTCGGCAGGTAAGTGATTGGGGATCCAGTACCATTGTTAGAATTTAAAAGAGCTTTTACGACTTAAGATTAGGTAAGGCAGAAGGTTTCAAGCGAAATATTACTAATGTTGACAGGAGTGACGAGGAACTGCTTCTAATTCTTCTAAGCTACCCTTTTTTTCTGGAGTCACTGGCTGCATAAGCAGAATTCTACGGAAGAATGGTATTCAGTCCTTCAACACCGCAGCGCGTCAGCAATCGTTGGTTAATATATTAAAAAACTAAAAACCCGCCTCGATTGCGAAAAAAGCACCTAGTGTTAACTACATCTTCTTCAGAGCAACAATAAAACCCACAAGTGCCTAAGAAGACCTTCGTCAATGATTAAAAGAACACCATAGCCATACATTTATAAACGAAAAAGGAAAACACAAACAGTACACATTTACAAAGTCAAAACCACTACTTAACTTAATGGTGTACGCTCCACCGCACACCGGCCTCTGTTCGATGGGCCATGACCCGCCATAAACTGCAGCTACAAATGGTCGCTCACTTACAAGCCTGACCCGCTACCTATGCACATGCGCAAGACAGGGGAAGTTACTTGAATGCGCATGCGCATACGAATACGAGAAAGTTTATACATGGGTCGGGGCAGATTTTCACTAGTCGCTACTGATTCCGCGTAAAGTCCCGACGCACCTGACATCAGTAGTTCCTTTGCAATCCCTTCCAGTCTCCCTCCCCCCCCCCCCCTTCTACCCCAATTTACATAATATGTATCGCAGCTGCGGATCCTGCTGGGTGTCTGTTCTTTGGGACAAGTCCGAAAGACAGGTACCTCGCATTCATATAACGCCTAGGAAGCCACCTCTGCAGAGAACAGTGTATTTGATAAAAATTCCTCCTCATTTGCTCTGCCCGTTTGGCTTCCATCCAATGACGATGGCCCACCAATGGTAGCCGCAAGAATATTACCCAATAATTCCTACTTCTCGAACATAAGTTTTGAAAAACAGTTCCTTTGTAATCCTCATTAATTTATATCACCGCGAAACCATACACTCATACAGTTCTTTTATAAGATAATGCAACATTGGTTCCTGACAGCGATTAGTCAAAGTGGACATCACAAGACCCTGAAGAAGATCCCAGCAGAGGGTCGAAATGTCGTTTGTAAAGAAGAAATATGACACGGCCTAACAACTTAGAAAATTTGACCAGTCTACATCGTGTTACATGGCTGCATTGCTTTTTATTCTGCCTCAGAGCTCTAGCTGACAGAACTGACGTCGCCCGCCCACGCGTAAACACAATTTTTGAAACCTGGGTTCTCACTGTTCCTGAGAGATAAAGGAGGGAGACGAGTGTCTGGCGCTTATCTGCAGTGCAGCCACATATGCAGGGTGTTACAAAAAGGTACGGCCAGACTTTCAGGAAACATTCCTCACACACAAATAAAGAAAAGATGTTATGTAGACACGTGTCCGGAAACGCTTAATTTCCATGTTAGAGCTCATTTTAGTTCTTCCACCTACGCTCAATGGAGCACGTTATCATGATTTCATACGGGATACTCTACCTGTGCTGCTAGAACATGTGCCTCTACAAGTACGACACAACATGTGGTTCATGCACGATGGAGCTCCTGCACATTTCAGTCGAAGTGTTCGTACGCTTCTCAACAACAGATTTGGTGACCGATGGATTGGTAGAGGCGGACCAATTCCATGGCCTCCACGCTCTCCTGACCCCAACCCTCTTGACTTTCATTTATGGGGGCATTTGAAAGCTCTTGTCTACGCAACTCCGGTACCAAATGTAGAGACTCTTCGTGCTCGTATTGTGGACGGCTGTGATACAATACGCCATTCTCCAGGGCTGCATCAGCGCATCAGGGATTCCATGCGACGGAGAGTGGATGCATGTATCCTCGCTAATGGAGGACATTTTGAACACTTCCTGTAACAAAGTGTTTGAAGTCACGCTGGTACGTTCTGTTGCTGTGTGTTTCCATTCCATGATTAATGTGATTTGAAGTAATAAAATGAGCTCTAACATGGAAAGTAAGCGTTTCCGGACACATGTCCACATAACATATTTTCTTTCTTTGTGTGCGAGGAATGTTTCCTGAAAGTTTGGCCGTACCTTTTTGTAACATCCTGTATATCCGCCGACGTGACGTGTTGGGACCTGTTTCCCATTATTACCGTGGATGAGAGACCCCTCGCTTGGCATCCCAGCAGTATACGTGTGTTAGCAGGGTGGTCTAGCCTGCAGGCGACGTACTTTCCCCGAGGGGGAGGGGGGTACGTTTGCAGATACTGGCAAGTACGCTGTAGGTGCGTATTTTGAAGCGCTGCGCTAAACTTTATACCTACAGTATCTTTGGTTGGTAATCAATAAACCTCAGAATTTTTCTGTGACATCACAAATTTACTGTTACATCTATTCTTAAACAATGTACTGGTTTTAACACAAACTAAGGTGTCACAACATCTAGTACTGGAGCAGTGTCTTACCAAAAGTTTATCTATCGCATTTCTTATACATACAGTATCTTTGGTTGGCAATCGGTAAAACTGCAGTGCCTACAGAATTTGGTACATTATTAATATGTCATAACATCACTATTCCTAGCAATTTGGGGATCGCATTCATTTCCAGTATTATCACACACACACACACACACACACACACACACACACACACACACACACACACACATACACATGCACAGTAGTAATGTAGTGGTGGCTTTACAATGACAAATAATTCAGACTTTTGTGCACTTGCAGGGAGCATCAAGATGCTGACGTGATGTGACACGACTTTCATCTTCCATCGAGACTTGACGTGACTGTGTGACGTCAACATGACATCGAGAGCAGTGACATGTAACTCACACAACTGAATAAAATATTTTAAAATTATAACAAATATGCGGAAAAGTACGTAAAATTGTGGAAAACACGAAAGATTGTTTTAAAACGTCGGGAAATGCCGAAATATAGGCAATGCCCGGGCCCGAGTGCCAAAGCACTCACGTCGCTTCACACCGCCCCCACCGCCACGCCGCGCTTTCAGAGTGCAAAGAGGGGGAGAGGGAAAACACCGAAAGTGCCACATTTAAAAGGCAGTATAGTCGTACTGCCCACGACTATTTCTTATTTCACATTTATCAATGACACAGGTCACAAACAAAATAACTTTTCAGTGTTAATTAATTATTTTTCGCGCACTGAAGACTTTTTTTGTATGGTCAGGCGCAGACAATTTTACAGAGTTTCGCACTCGTGCTGCCACGTAATCGTGTCTTATTTAATTTCATAATCGAACAGAGATCTTTCACACAAATATGGCGATCTAGGTATTGTGGCTCTTTTACGAACTCATTATGGAGACTTTGAAAATCTGCCTGAGAAATGCAATGTATACGTCCTGTACAGTTTAACGTAAAAAGGTTTGCAATTAAAACTAAGATTACCTTGCAGTTACAGTCAGGTACATCCTTCACATGCACAGGGGATCTTTCAACTGAAACGGCAAACGGTCTCGAAGACGTAGGTAAGATTGACAGTATTCGCACATAGGACAAGAAATTCACCACTGTACAACTGCACTATTGACGAAAAATTACTGGAAACGGTATCTAACGTAAAATTCCTAGGAGTAACGATCCAGAAGGACTCTAAATGGAATGACCACACAAAACAAATAGTAGGCAAAGCAAATGCCAGACTGAGATTCATAGGACGTATCTTAATCCACGAAGAAAGTGGCTTACAGGGCGCCTGCCTGTCCGACCGATTCCTGAGCATTGTTCATAATTTGTGATCATTACCAGGTATAAATGATAGAAGAGATAGAGAAGATCCAACAAACAACGCGGTTCGTCACGGGTTCGTTTAGTCGGCGCGAAATCGTTAAGAGGTGCTCAACAAATTCCGGTAGCAGGCGTTACTACAGAGGCGTTGTTCTCACGAAAAGGCTCTGACGAGAAAATTCAAGAAATTAGAGCTAGTACAGAGGCTTTCCTACATTCATTCTTCCCACACGACCTTCGCCAGTGGAACAGGGAAGGGGGGATCAGTTAGTGGTACCAGAAGTACCGCCAGCCAAACACAGTTAGGTGGCTGGCGGAGTATAATGTAGACGTAGACGTAGAGAAATCCCCTGCTTTCGAGTGCCTATTTAGGCCTCCGTATAGTGTCTGTTGTATTTTGTTATCGTCTGTGCTACTCATTACATGTGAAATGCGAAGATGTAATTGCAAATTATGCCAAATAAATTTAATTATTAACAAAAGAGAATGACGTACTATCGTGTTTGGTATTTCCTTCTGACCAGACTATGCAAGGAGTGCTTGTAGCAGTAAATAAGAGTCCGGTACAGATGAAATGGTGGGAGACCGATGCCGTTCGGCTAAGCGTCTTGTCTGTGGTATGCAGTTTTTATACACAGATCAAAAAAAGTTTTGCATCACCTCGGTTCCGAGAGTTCCGGAACCAGTACAGAAAATCGCAATAGAGATCAAAATAAACATCATTTCTGCCTTTTTTTTATTGCTCATGAACACCACTAATTACATATTGTACCACCATACAGCGAGACCTTCAGACGTGGTGGTCCAGACTGCTGCACACACCGGTACCTCTATTACCCAGTAGCACGTCCTCTTGCATTGATGCATGCCTGTATTCGTCGTGGCATACTATCCACAAGTTCATCAAGGCACTGTCGGTCCAGATTGTCCCACTCCTCAACGGCGATTCGGCGTAGATCCCTCAGAGTGGTTGGTGGGTCACGTCGTCCATAAACATCCCAGGCGTGTTCGATACGGTTCATGTCTGGAGAACATGCTGGCCATTCTAGTCAAGCGATATCGTTGTCCTGAGAGAAGTCACAAAATGTGCACGATGGGGGCGCGAATTGTTGTTCATGAAGACGAATGCCTCGCCAATATTCTGCCGATATGGTTGCACTGTCGGTCGGAGGATAGTATTCACGTATCGTATAGCCACTACGGCGGCTTCCATGATCACCAGCGGCGAACGTCGGGCCCACATAATGCCACCCCAAAACAGCAGGGAACCTCCACCTTGCTGTACTCGCTGGACAGAGTGTCCAAGGCGTTCAGCATGACCGGGTTGCCTGTAAATATATCTCCGACGATTGACTGGTTGGAAGCATATGCGACACTCATCTATGAAGAGAACATGATGCCAGTCCTGAGCGGTCCATTCGGCATGTTGTTGGGCCCATCTGTACCGCGCTACATGGTGTCGCGGTTGCAAAAATGGACCTCGCCATGGACGTCGGGAGTGAAATTGCGCATCATGCAGCCCATTGCGCACAGTTTGAGTCGTAACACGACGTCCTGTGGCTGCACGAAAAGCATTATTCAACATGGTGGCGTTGCTGTCAGGGTTCCTCCGAGCCAAAATCCGTAGGTATCGGTCATCCATTGCAGTAGCAGCCGTAGGGCGGCCTGAAAGAGGCATGTCATCGACACTTCCTCTCTCTCTGTATCTCCTCCATGTCCGAACAACATCCTTTGGTTCACTCCGAGACGCCTTGACACTTCCCTTGTTGAGAGCCCCTCCTGCAACAAAGCAACAATGCGGACGTGATCGAACCGCGGTATTGACCGTCTAGGCATGGTTGAACTACAGACAACACGGAGCGTGTCGTGCGGTAGCGTTATCGCTTCCCGCGCCCAGGTTCCCGGGTTCGATTCCCGGCGGGGTCAGGGATTTTCTGTGCCTCGTGATGACTGGGTGTTGTGTGATGTCCTTAGGTTAGTTAGGTTTAAGTAGTTCTAAGTTCTAGGGGACGGATGACCATCGATGTTAAGTCCCATAGTGCTCAGAGCCATTTGAGCCAACACGGGGCGTGTACGTCCTTCCTGGTGGAACGATTGGCACTGATGGGCTGTCGGCCCCTCCGTCTAATAGGGGCTGCTCTTGCATGGTTGTTCACATCTTTTGGCGGGTTTAGTGACATCTCTGAACAGTCAAAGGGACTGTGTCTGTGGTACAATGTCCACAGTCAACGTCTATCTTTCGGAGTGATGCAAAACTTTTTTTGATGTATGTATGATTGACAGTGTCCTGAAAACATATATAAAAGTATCGCTGTAATTCTTGCCAGACCACAACGAATTCTTCAAACCTCGCGCTGTCTTTAACGCCAGTGAGCTTAGGTAACTGGATTGCGTTTGTCAGACTGAGTCCTTTCTAAAATGTGATTTTATGTTTAAATGCATCCCCATCGAATCAGAAGGAAGTTACCTTGCAAGGTCTTACTGTGGGCAGTGTGTGCAGTCAAGTCCACTTCAAATGCGAAGTCTGCAGTACATTCTGCATGATCTAGTCTTCATTCCTACATTCCTTTTTCCTTCATAAATTCAAAAATAGCGAGATTTAAACCGAAAAATCATTCCAGGCATAATCCTCGATAGAACCAACATACTTTGTAGTGAGATATGATGTCTCCATTGAAAAATGTTGCAACTGAAAACGGAATAATGCGTGCGACTTCTGAATTTTTCCTGTTCGCAGCAGCATTTCCTTCAATTTCTCCAAGCCTGCAAATTTAGCACAAAGTGCTTCATGAAGTACAGAAAAATTAATCCCGTCTGTCGATCGTTGTAATTTTTTTCTTTCATTGTCATCTGAAAGTTTAAATTGTTCCTGCACGGTACAATAATGTCGTTTCATAGCAAATAATCAGTACCCGTCGCTTGTGAGAACTGAGAATTCTCATCCCTCTCTTCTGTCATTCCCATTCATTTTAAAGAATTGTGACGATCGCCGAACTACCTCTTTTTGTGCAAACCCACTGGACCTGTGAATGTCGTTCATGCCAGAAGCAAATAGCGCAGGGTAACGGCTCTGACACCACTATTCTGCCGAACACATAGCTGTGCTCACCACAGAACGCCGCACCGCAATGCTAAATCAAATGGCGCGCTGTTATGGATACATCCGAAAAGCACTGAGCAAAGCCTAGTGAGAGGCCGGGCCTTGGCGTACATGCGGCCCGCACACACTGCACGTATGAAGTTTGCCTCACTGCCGCCGACCCTGCACTACAGTGATTTTAAGCGCAATACAGGATGAGTCACTAACTATTGCCACCAAGAATAGCTCCGGAAGTTTGATAGGAGCTGAGAAGCTTGTGGGACAAAAGTTGCATGGGACAACGGGGGCCATAATATGACGTTGGTTTTTTGTTGCTAGGTGGGGTCGTGTCAGAGATATGAAGGTCAACTTTGTTTTTTCCTTAAATGGAATGGTATACTTTGGTACTTATTTTCTGATAGTGGCTGTCGAGACGAATCCAATGATGTGTAACAGTAAGGTCTTCGAAGTTGTTCGAAGCAATGATCATTGGTATCAATGCAGTGCAGCAATCTACTTATCATGGATTGAGTGGAATTCCTTATCACTTCGGCGCTTATCGAAGCACATGCTCTGACAGTTCTCTCTTGCATATCTTCAGGCGTAATTGGAATGCCTTTAAAACAATGTCTTTTACGACTCCCCACAAGAAAAAATCCAGAGGCGTCAAGTCTGGCGAACGAGCCAGCCACGACCCATCTCCTCCGCGTCCAATCCAACGATTTGGAAATTGTCGCTGCAACTCATTTCTAGCCGTCAGCGGAAAATTTGCCGGACACCCACCATGTTGATACCACATTCTACTCCTTGTTCCTAAAGGTATTCCTTCCAATAACAAACCTAATGTTTCTTGCAAGAATATGGTGTACTTCCTACCATTAACATTTCCTTCGATGAAATAGGGGCCTATAATTCTGTCCTTAGAATCCCACACCATACGTTCACCGACCACGGTTTTTGGTGTGCAACTTGCCGCAGACAACATGGATTTTCAGTTGCCCAATAATGCATGTTATGCAAATTAACATTTCCATGGTTCGTGAATGTAGCCTCGTCAGTAAATAAAATCAAATTAATAAATGTGTCATCCCTCTGAATCTGAAGTTGAGTCCATAAGACGCATACAATCCGTACCAGTTAATTCTTGGCGGAGACTGATATGGTAAGGATGATATTTATGGCGATGCAGATCATGAACAACACTCCCCCCAGGGGCTCAGCATTCATTTACGGGCTTGGCGACCCCGGTGTCCTGAGCTGGGGACTGGTCAGCGCCGCCAGTCTCCTGTCACCGTAACCCCCGGACAAGCTTCAGCGACCACCGCATGGCGCGGCGGTGGAATGTTGTGTGCTGCGGGGAATGGTAATATTGACTTGACCGCCTGGATTGCGAGGAAGGTCAACCTCTATAAAAAACCCTCAATCTTACGGTGTGCTGCGTGCCTATAAGATGCATGGCTGTTGGGGTGGAACAGTCGCAAGCGGGCAACCTCTGGGGCACCTGCCGCACCCCAGTAGTATAAGGCTTACTCAGGCACGTGGGGCTCTGTCTGAGCGGACCTTTAGTTCCCTAGCTGCTCGTGGGACCACAATGGACCCTTCGACCTCTACATTTCCCCCTGCCAGTGGATTGGGTGGGCCACTGGTAGGAAAACACACCCCATCGAAAAAGCGACTTCGTGCTGCGAGTCCTCCAGCGCCTGGTGTTACTAGAGATTTATCAGACTGTCGTAACAGAGCACATGCTGATAACCGGAATGTGTTTTTGATTGTCAAACGGAAGGAGGGTAGCTTTGAGAGGGTTTCTCCCTTTTACATCCACAAGGGACTTGAGGGAATGGCAGGAACACTGAAATCTGTGAAGCGACTGTGCAATGGGACTCTGTTAGTTGAGACTCCTAGTTCCCGACAAGTCACTTCTCTTCGGAAAGCAACCTGTCTCGGAGAGTACGCTATCGAGACCGAGCTCCACTCCACTTCGAACTATAGTAAGGGTGTTGCGATATGTAGGGACTTGGTGGATATCCCCAAGGACGAGTTGAAATCTCAGTGGGCTGACGAAGGTATTGTCGACGTGCAGCATATTATGAAACGAGTCGATGGGAACCTAGTCAAATCCGACTCGTTTATTCTCACGTTCAGTTGCCCGAGAGTCCCAGAGCATGTTAAAGCGGATTTCTTACATTTGCCAGTACGGCCATATTTCCCCAACCCAATGCGCTGTTTTAAATGTCAGCGCTTTGGGTATACTACGTTGGGGTGCAATGGGATAGCCACTTGAGGTAAATGTGGTCAGCCTGCCCATGAAGGAGCCGATTGTTCATCGCCTGTGAAGTGCGTGAATTGCTCTGGGAGTCACCCTGTCTGGAGCCGGGTCTGCCCCATCTATCTCGAGGAACAGAAGATACAGGAGATCAAAACATCTAAGCGCATACCCTATGGTGAGGCCAAGAAGCTCTTTAAGGCCATGCAGCCTCCTGTGTTTACAACATCTTTCGCTTCCGCTCTGCAGAAACCGGTACAGTTGGCCACTGTTGCTACACAAACGGAGGTTGCTAGTGTCAGCACTAATACCTGCGTTTGCCAGTGCACTTGTGCTGCTGCGGTTGTTTTGCAACCTGCAGCTCTCCCCACAACGTCGGACAAGGCCGTGGTTGCTGACATTGGGGTACTTCCTGCCCCTCCCCATATGGCGCCTGCTGCCCAGGCGAGTAAAGCTCCAACTGTTGACAAGATTCTGCATTCTAAGCCCCCCAAGACAAAGACGCCGAAGGTGAAGGTTTTGCCACCTGAGGAGACTAGTCAGGGTCAGTCCGATGACGATGCCATCGTACTGTCTGACATCTCCCTCGGGTCGCCATCGGAGCTGACGGACATTGATGTCGACCGGGGGCGATATTCTCGCCCCAGGAATAAATCTCCGGCCAGTACTGGCTCTCCTCCTAAGCACAGAGGCAGGGTGAAAATTCAGCCACCCTGAACACTGGCTCCCATATTACAGTGGAACCTGAATGGGTTCAGGACGCATGTGGCCGAACTCCTTGTACGAGAGCGCCCCTTGTGCTTATGTCTCCAAGAGACACATTTTCGGGCCACTGTTGCTCCTTCTTTACGGGGCTATACCGTGTATCGAAAAGATGATCTGATGGGGGGAAGGGCAAAGAGTGGTGTTGCGGTTTTTGTCCGTGACATGCACCACTCACCTGAGCTCCCTCTCGTTACGGACTTGCAAGCAGTTGCAGTTGACCTTCTTGTGGGGCGGAGGCTCACAATCTGTTCCGTTTACTTACCGCCTCAGGATGCAATAGACTCTGAGACTCTCACAGACCTTATTAGCCAACTCCCCGCCCATTTCTCCTTCTGGGGGACTTCAATGCTCATAATGTCTTATGGGGCTCTACGACTACTTGCCCCAGGGGTCGCGTTCTGGAGAGCCTCATGACGTCCGAAGAACTGTGCATCCTCAACTCTGGTGCTCCCACTCATTTCTGTACTGCTTCTGGGACGTCGTCAGCTATTGACTTTTCCTTTTTCCCTCCAGCTCTCGCGGATTCTGCTCTGTGGGAGGTTGCCGCTGACCTCCATTCTAGTGACCACTTCCCCCTTTGGATACGCCTCCTGGATGAGGCTGTGGCATTACCAGTGCCGCCCAGGTGGCACCTCTGCGGAGCTGACTGGACACTTTTCAGCCATTTGGCTGTTTTGGAACACCGTGCCAGCATCCACGAATGGGTCGACCATGTTACAACCGTGATCTCCCATGCTGCTGAATTGTCGATCCCACGGTCCTCAAGTCATCCCAAGAGGCGTCCTGTCCCTTGGTGGACCACTGAGTGCAGCTCAGCCATTCAAGCCCGCTGTGCAGCTCTGCGCCCCTTCAAGTGCCGTCCCTCAGCTGACAATCTTGCGGCCTTTCGGGTGGCAAGGACCAAGGCGCGGCGGGTGATTAAAGAGAGCAAACGACGGTCATGGCAATCGTTCTTGAACTCCATCTCCCGCTCCACTAGTTCTACGAAAGTATGGGAAGTCATCAGGAGGATTTCCGGGAAACGCAGCCAACTACCTGTCACGGCATTGCTGCATCAGGGATGTCTCCTCACGGCGCCGAGAGACATTGCCCAGACACTGGCCATGCATTTTGCCGAATCTAACTGTGATCCAGATTTCTGCCGCTACCGCACTGCCATCGAGAGAGGTCACTTGGACTTCCGGTCTCCAAATTCTGAACCCTACAACTGCCCCTTCACAATGTGGGAACTGGATTCGGCGCTGTCTGTGTCTCATGATACTGCGCCAGGTGATGATCAAATCCTGTATAGCATGCTGTAGCACTTGTTGCTGCCATCCAAGGAAGTTCTCCTGAATTGTTTTAATATGATATGGTCATCCGGCACGTTCCTTGACTCGTGGAGGGAGGCGATTTTGATTCCCCTCCTCAAACTGGGGAAGGACCGAATGCATCCCAGTAATTATCGGAGTATTGCTTTGACGAGCTGTGTTGGAAAGACGTTGGAACGCATGGTCAACCGTCGCCTGGTTTGGCTGCTCGAGACCAGGCAGCTCCTTAGCCACTCTCAGTGTGGCTTTCGGAGATGTCGTTCAGCTATAGACAACTTGACCCTGCTTGAGGCGACCATCCAGCAGGCCTTCCTACGTAACCAGCGTTGCCTAGGTGTATTCTTTGACATTAATAAGGCGTATGACACTACTTATCCTTAATCAACTGTATCAGTGGGGCTTTCGTGACCATCTCCCCATCTTTATTCGGTCCTTTCTTTCCCGCCGCCTCTTTCGATATCGGGTTGGTAATGTGCTATCTGATTTGTACGTGCAGGAGAATGGTGTTCTTCAGGGAAGCGTTTTAAGTGTCACCCTCTTTGTCATCGTCATTAACAGTATCACGTCCACTATCCGGAGTCCGGCTCAGTGCTCCTTGTTTGTGGACGATTTTGCTGTTTTCTGTTCTTCGCCCAGTCTGGTCACTGCTAGTCGGCAGCTGCAGCTTACGATAAAGCGATTAGAGGCATGGACTGCGAAGACGGGTTTTACCTTTTCTGCAGACAAACGTCTGTGTGTTCATTTTAATCGTTCTCGGCGTGCTTTTACCTCCCCTGAATTGCGTCTGAGGGACACCATTCTTACTTTTAGAGACACTATGAACTTCCTGGGCCTCACTTTTGATTCCAAGTTGTCGTGGTTGCCGCACCTTAAAGACCTCAAGGTGCGGGCCTTGAAGGCACTGTATATTTTGAAGTGTCTGAGCCATTGGTCCTGGGGAGCAGATCGGGCGCATCTGCTGCAGTTTTATAGGGCTTTCGTCTTGTCGCGTCTTGACTATGGATGCACCGTGTATGGGTCAGCGAGGCCTTCGTATCTGAAGATTCTTGACGCAGTACACCATGAGGGTATCAGGCTGGCCACTGGTGCCTTCCGTACCAGTCCCGTCCCCAGCTTGTGTGCTGAGGCAGGGGAACCGCCGCTCGCCTTCTGGCGGAAACTCCTCATGGTGCGACGGGTGTGTCAATTCCTTGCCTGTCCTACCTCCCCTGCGTACCCTACTGTTGCCCGACCGCCTATGGAACGTCTCTTTTCCAGTCGTCACAGGGCAACGAGACCATTTGGGATTCGTGCCAAGCATTTGCTTGAGTCCCTTGGTGTGGAGCGTGTGGCACCCCAACTCCAGGGATTTACCCGCCTGCCTCCCTGGTTGCTCCAGAGGCCCAGCGTCCTTTTAGACTTGTCAGAGTACCGGAGGAGCTGCAGTCCTGCGTTTGTTTTTACCTCCTTATTTTACGATATTTTAAACCAGCGTCTCGACCAAGTACCAGTATTTACGGATGGCTCTAAACAGGGGGACTCTGTTGGTTGTGCTGTTGTTTTCCCTGACCGAGTCGTCAAGTTACGGCTTCCTGCGGCGTTTACCATCTTTGATGCCGAATTGTTTGCGATCTTGCGGGCATTGGAGCAGATGAGATGTGTTCGCAGTCTTAAGTTTCTCATCTGTTCTGACTCCCTGAGTGCCCTTCAGACCATGCAACACTTGTACCCAGATGATACGGTCGTCCAGAAAATCCATGATGCTCTACTCTACCTGCAACGGCAGGGGAAGGAGGTTTCTTTCTGCTGGGTGCCGGGTCACGTGGGTATTAGGGGAAACGAACTGGCGGATGTGGCTGCCAAAGATGCATGTTCCCTCCCTCACGTTGTTGAACGTGCCGTACCCCTCCATGCTGTTACCTCCCTTTTGCGTTTTCGTGTTATGCGTCAACGGGAAGAGGAGTGGCTGGCAGTCGGCGGAAATAAGCTGCGTCTGGTCAACGCCACCACGCGGCCATGGCGTACGTCCTACCAGTCATGCAGGCGGGATGAGGTTCTCCTCACTCGCCTCCGCATCGGGCACAGTCCCTTAACGCATGGTTTTTTACTCCGGCGGGAGGACCCCCCCAATCTGCAGTGCTTGTGGCGTCCAGATGTCCGCCACATTTTACTTGACTGTCCTTTATTCTCTGACCAGAGGGCGGTGGTTTCCTTGCCACCGGATTTGCCCTCTATTTTGCAAGACGACGCAACGACTGTGGTTAAGGTCTTACGGTTTTGTGTCCTGTCCAATTTGTTGCCTCGGATTTTAGGGAGGATTTTAATGTGCTGCTGGCTGACTGGCTCACCCAGGTTTTAGATAAGAGGTCCGCCAGTCACGATTACCTACTTGTTTCACTTCGATTTCTGTTCTCTTTTCCTTGTGTTTCCTTTCCTTTTTTAGTGCGTTTCTTCTCCACTTGTTTTGCCTCTGTATGTGAGGATTTGGAACTGCGTCAGGCCTGTGTCTTTTAGCCGTTCTCCTTGTTCGCTGTCCGTCTTCGTCCCTTCACCGCATGTGTTCCTGTTTCTATGCGTTTGGGCGCTGATGACCACGCTGTTTAGCGCCCGAAAACCTCAAACCACACACACACACGAACAACACTACTCTGGCTCATGCCAGATTCCCTTGCGATTTGACGCAACTAACAAAAGGATCTGGAACCACAGTGGCAAGAGCACCAATTTACGTTTCCTCGTTAGTAACTTTCCTTTGTCGGATACGTTTCCGATGCGTTACAGATCCAGTTGTTCTCAATGTATTATACACATATTTAAATGTACGACATGTAGGGTCAGTACGTTGAGGATATCTTTCAGCGTACAAGTCTCTAGCACTCACTGAATTTCGTTGGCATTCTTCACAAATGAGAAGACCGTCGAATCGAGTTAACATATCAATGACACGTTAGATGGATACGCCATATTCGGCGAATATTTACCGTTTGCACGATATACGAGAGAGAATTGTCAGAGCATGTGCTTCGATAAGTGCCGAAGTGATAAGGAATACCACTCAATCCATGATGAGAAGATTGCAGAACTGCATTGATACCAATGGTCATCATATCGAACACCTTCTGTAAGTGGACGTTCAGGCCACCTTTGTGATCTTCGTTGACCTTCAAAGACCTTATTGTTACACATCACTGGATTCGTCTCGATAGCCGCTACCAGAAAATACTATACCATGCCATTTATAAAACAAAGCTGACCTTCATATCTCTGACGCGGCCCCACCCAGCAACAAAAAACCAACATCATATTACGGCCCCCGTTCTCTCATGCAACTTTTGTCCCACAAACTTTTCGGCTCCTATCAGACTTCCGGACTTATTCTTGGTGGCAATAGTTAGTGACTCAGCCGGCCGGTGTGGCCGAGCAGTTCTAGGCGCTACAGTCTCGAACCGCGCGACGCTACGGTCACAGGTTCGAATCCTGCCTCGGGCTTGGATGTGTACGATGTCCTTAGGTTAGTTAGGTTTAAGTACTTCTAAGTTCTAGGGGACTGATGACCTCAGATGTTAAGTCCCATAGTGCTCAGAGCCATTTGATTTGAGCCAGTTAGTGACTCACCCTGTATATGTTACCTTTCTCACTTGAACAAATTCTTCCTTATGAAATAATTTTGCAGTTGCGATATGGATAACCATCAGCTGAATAGTGGAATGACAATGAAAATTTGTTCGAGACCGGGACTCTAACCCGCATTTCCCGCTTTCCGCGAGTGTTTGCCTTACCATTAGACTATCCAAGCATGCTCCACGGCCACATTGAAACTTCATATGTCGTCAAGTGTGTGTCTACAAATTGGATTCTTACATCCATTATCTGTATTCCCATACATGGGAGACATTTTAATTGAAAGTCACTCGCCCAGTGTTGCCAGATAAATATGATACTGCAATGCCTGTGAATAGTGGAGCAAAGAGAGTTCTATGCTACTTTTGATATCAAATTGATATGCTAATTAATTAATTTGCCATGCAAATTAATTAAATTGATATCATAATCCCTTAATCTATTGTTACTCTATTTGATTTATGATCCCTGGGAAGAATGGTCTTCTGAACAACCCCACACCTCCCCCTCCTTCTGGGAAATTCCTAGTCCTGCCCTCCTCACCCCCTATTCGCAGCAAATTCAGAAATCGGCAGGAAATTCAGGTTTTCGTGGTAAATTTGAATTTTCACAGTAAATTCAAATCCTAATTACACTGCATTGCAGAGAACATACTACTACTACTACTACTACTACTACTAATAATAATAATAATAATAATAATAATAATAATACTTATATGTATAACTACAGAAATCTCTAGTTATTGATACATGTTCAATTACCTGAAAGTTCCTAAATGCAATATAACACATACCATACAGTTAAAAGGAAGTGACGTTTGATCAAGGTCCGTGTCACTTTCCATTTTTAACCAGACTTAACGTCTGAGAAAGTAAAGAAATAATAATAATAATAAAACTCATGGAGGCCCAGCAAAAGAATGGGCCTCCAGTATGTTCTGCCAGTCGTAAAAGGCGACGAAAAGAACAAACCACTAATAGGGCTAACCCCATTTTAGTGTGATTAGTTGGTTCAGGACAGAACTATTGAAGCCTCAGACAAGCGCTGTCATGGTTGGGAATGACGCTTGAACCCTATGCCCGTCCACAATGGTAACGACACTGCTAGCCACACGGAAAATGATTTAAATCCAAATAGAGGTGTTTTGCTGGATATGCTTCCTGCAACCACTCTAGAAGGAAAACAAAGACAGAGGATGAGATGGTCAGATGAAGTTATTCGACACCTCATTTTCTGTTATTACCAAGCAACACACTTAGGAACCAACACAACTGGATACAGATCACAAGTATCCACAACATTTATTACCATATACCCAGAATTAAAATTTTTAACAGAACGGCTAGCTGATCAGATCCATGTAATAATCAAAAATAACAGGATACCCCAGTCAGAATTAGAAAACATCAAACAACAAGTACAACAAATACTGGAACAAAATAATGTGCAATCAGAAGAAGAAGAAAATACAGTAATGGACTCAAACATCCCAGAGCAAACAAACAAAGAACAACACACATCAATTAAACAATCAGAGGAGAACGAAATCTGAAGACAGCCACCAGAACAAGCACAAATAGAACACGAAGTGACACACATGTTAGATATAGAAGAAAAATTTCAGCTGACATAAATAGAATACGAAGACACAAATACAGACATTAGACCAGCCTTTCATAGGCCACCAAATAACCCACAAGTCGAAACAACAATAACAACTATCAACACAATCATACACAACAAAATAAATGAAAATAAAACTATGGAAGAGTTACAACTACTGGTTTATATAGGAGCACTCACTACAGTAAATATACACACTAGGCAGAGACCAGAACCAACCAACACACAGAAGAAACCCACAAAACCAGCATGGCAACACAGGCTACAGATCAGAATAGAAAAACTGAGAAAAGACATCGGACAGCTAACACAATTTATAAGAAATGAAATATCAGACAAAAAACGAAAAAGTTTAGGTAAAACCTCACAACAAGAAACGATAGAGCAATTATATGAGAAGAAGCAGAAATTACAAGCATTGGCCAAACGACTTAGAAGATACAAAAAAAGTGAAAATAGAAGGAAACAAAACCAAACATTCAACACAAACCAAAAGAAATTTTGCCAGACAACAGATAACACACACATTAAAATAGACAATCCACTGAATATAACAGACATGGAACACTTCTAGAGCAACATATGGTCAAACCCGGTACAACATAACAGACATGCACGGTGGATACAAGCAAAAACAGACACATACAAGATGATACCACAAATGCCTGAAGTGATAATTTTGCAACATGAAGTCACCCGAGCAATTAATTCTATGCACAATTGGAAAGCCCCGGGAAAAGATAAAATAGAAAATTTCTGGCTAAAGAAGTTCACCTCAACACATTCACATCTAACTAAATTATTTAACAGTTACATTGCAGACCCATACACAGTCCCTGATACACTTACACAAGGAATAACCTATCTGAAACCTAAAGATCGAGCAGACACAGCAAACCCAGCAAAATATCGCCCCATAACATGCCTACCAACAATATACAAAATATTAACTTCAGTCATTACACAGAAATTAATGACACATACAACACAGAACAAAATTATAAATGAAGAACAAAAAGGCTGTTGCAAAGGAGCACGAGGATGTAAAGAGCAACTGATAATAGATGCAGAGGTGACATATCAAGCTAAAACTAAGCAAAGGTCGCTACACTATACATGCATTGATTACTGAAAAGCTTTTGATAGCATACCCCACTCATGGTTACTACAAACATTGGAAATATACAAAGTAGATCCTAAACTGATACAGTTCTAAACATAGTAATGAAAAATTGGAAAACCACACATAATATCCAAACATATTCGAATAATATCACATCACGGCCAATACAGATTAAGCGTTGAATACACCAAGGCGACTCATTAAGTCCTTTCTCGTTCTGCCTTGCTCTGAACCTACTATCCAACATGCTAAATAATACAAATTATGGATATAGTATTACTGGAACATACCAACACAAAATCACACATTTGCTATACATGGATGATCTAAAACTACTGGCAGCAACAAATCAACAACTCAAACAATTACTAAAGATAACAGAAGTATTCAGCAATGACATAAATATGGCTTTTGGAACAGACAAATGTAAGAAAAATAGCATAGTCAGGGGAAAACACACTAAACAAGAAGATTACATATTGGATAACCACAGCGACTGCATAGAAGCGATAGAAAAAACAGATGCCTATAAATATCTAGGATACAGACAGAAAATAGGAATAGATAATACAAATATTAAAGAAGAACCAAAAGAAAAACATAGACAACTACTAACAAAAATACTGAAAACAGAACTGACAGCAAGATACAAGAAAAACCAATATTGACCTACTCATTTTGAGTAGTGAAGTGGAGTAACACAGACCTAGAAGCACTCAATACACTTAGACAATCACAATGCCACAAATTTAGAATACATCACATACATTCAGCAACAGAAAGATTCACATTAAGCAGAAAGGAAGGAGGAAGGGGATTTATCGACATAAAAAACCTACATTATGGACAGGTAGACAATTTAAGAAAATTCTTTCTAGAACGAGCAGAAACTAGCAAAATACACAAAGAAACCACTCATATAAATACATCAGCTACACCATTGCAATTTCATAACCACTTCTACAACCCTTTAGATCACATAACATCAACAGATACGAAGAAAGTAAATTGGAAAAAGAAAACACTACATGGCAAGCACCCATATCATCTAACACAGCCACACATCGATCAAGACTCATTCAACATATGGCTAAGAAAGGACAATATATACAGTGAGACGGAAGGATTCATGATTGCAATACACGATCAAACAATAAACACCAGATATTACAGCAAGCATATTATTAAAGATCCCAATACCACAACAGATAAATGCAGACTTTGCAAACAACGAACAGAAACAGTAGATCACATCACAAGCGGATATACAATACTAGCAAATACGGAATACATCAGAAACATGACAATGTAGCAAAAAAAAAAATACATCAACAACTTGCCATACAACATAAACTAATAAAACAACACTTTCCCACATACAAGTATGCACCACAAAATTTACTGGAGAATGATGAATACAAATTATACTGGAACAGAACCATTATAACAGATAAAACAACACCAAATAACAAACCTGACATCATACTCACCAATAAAAAGAAGAAATTAACACAACTAATCGAAATATCCATACCCAATACAACACATAGACAGAAGATAACAGGAGAAAAAATTGAAAAATACATCCAGTTGACTGAGGAAGCCAAGGACATGTGGTATCAGGATAAAGTTGACATTATACCAATTATACTATAAACTACAGGAGTTATACCACACAATATCCACCAGTACATCAACGCAATACAGCTACACCCAAACGTATATGTACAAGTAGAGAAATCTGTAATTATTGATACATGTTCAATTACCCGAAAGTTCCTAAATGCAGTGTAACATATACCGTACAGTTAAAAGGAAGTCACACTTGATCAAGGTCCATGTCACTTTCCATTTTTAACCAGACATTGTGTCTGAGAAAGAAAAGAAATAATAATAATATATACGTTATCTATAAAAATTCAATTTCTATTTTGCTGGTGTAGAAGAATGTAGGGTACTCCGTTTAATTCATCATACATTGGAATACATGTGCAGTCTAACTACAGCATCGCAATCCAGGGTGGCAGACCCAGAATACTGACATGGTCTAACTCCACACCCTCCTATTGGTGGGAAATTCATAATCAATGGGAAAATTCAATTTTTTTCCTGTGGCTGTTGAGCATGGGAATTGGGGATGGTAACTGTCATTCGTTGAGTACTACAGAGTAGCTTTAGCCTGTCTCGCCAATAACGACTGGAAACAGAAAAGATGATTTCGGTTATAGTCTAGCAGTAGAGAGTTGCTCCAGCCAGTCTAGCCAATAGCTATATGTAGGAAGGCTGGATGGTAATAATAATAGGACAGCAAACTGTCGCTGATGTGCAGGGGAGTAGCCTCCTACCTATCTTCAAGTGAATAGCTGTTGGGAAAGACATAAGGATGGGTAACAACATTAGAACAGAGACCCCCTGAGTCCTGTACCTACAGCATTGGAGAGCGAAACACACTTATACCTATTTACGAGTGGCAAGTCATGTCCTAACCAACAGAAACGGAGGAAATACGTCGTACGATAGTTTTTATGAGTGTAGTGCTGATTATTTTACTTGAAAACAGCATCTCAAAATGAAAAAATCGACCAGTCACATTCAGTCTACTCCATCACCATCTACCATGTGTACTGTGTACCTGAAGAGCCGACTGTCAGAAACGTGACCAGTCGGCATACGCTAAGCGGTGGGTTCTGAGCGGCTGTTGGACCAGTGTCTCTACCCTCTAGCACACTGCAAAACAAGCAGGCGCGACTTGGCCACAGTCTTCTAACTGAAATTCAATCCCCAACATAGACTCTACCCCAGTTAAAAAATCCACATTACCCAATCCGAGATGGGAATGTTGTCAAATGTTCAAATGTGTGTGAATTCCTAAGGGACCAAACTGCTGAGGTCATCGGTCCCTAGATTTACACACTATTTACACTAACTTAAACGAACTTATGCTAAGAACAACACCCACACTCATGCCCGAGGGAGGACTCGAGCCTTCGGCGGGAGGGGACGCGCGATCCGTGACATGACGCCTGAAAACACGCGGCCACTCCGAGTGGCAGAAAGTTTTCCATACCCCTCGAATTTCTCACGCAAAATGTAAATTCCTCCCTTTTATGCACGTTATTTTCGAAGGCAGAAGAAGTTGGAGGCTTTTTCATATCGTTAAAGTGTCGTTCTTAGCGTGAAAATCATGTACAGAAATATGGCAGACTGTGATATTCCTGGCTGTAGCCGCCAGTATTTTATCTTGCTAGAATCTCGCCTTGATGCAGCTTGATACACGTGAAGTAGTGTATGGTACAAAAGTGGAGTGAGGTACAAGCAGCAGATGGTACAGTATGTACCAATCCCCTGGGAGAGTCCGCCAATTGTACTGAACTTGCTTGTGCTTGGTCAGCACATTCGGGTGTTAGGCACCAAAACGCCTAACTTCTCTTATCAATTATTTATGTACTTTTCATTGCATTTAACCCAGTATTCAGTATGACAATCTCTCATGGCTACCCTACGAGTCTACCGTTTTTGTTTACTAAACTTCACTAATTTTGAGTAACGTAAGAGTAATGATATTACAACCGAAGTGCTTCGGACACCTTCGGGTCGTTTTGGCGCGCCTGGAAGACGGAGTACTTTGGCTACACTAGTCACTCTGTTTCGGGTGTTCTTAAAAGCTGGACATGTATCTCTGTTTCAGACGGACATGTCGTACTCTATATCGGAAGTTATCAGAAAAGTTACCATACTATTAAGAACGCTATGTCAAGAGTTATATTTTAAATTACGAGGGCTATTCGGAAAGTTTTTTTTTTTTTTTTTTTTTTTTTTTTTTTTTTTTTTTTTTTTTTTTTTTTTTTTTTTGCAGCGTGTAGCTGCAGCTTTCAGCTTATTTTCTACACAGTCGCTGCTCAGACTTGGACATCTGTCATAGCGTTGTACTAACTTTTCAATTCCCTCATTATAGAAGACAGCCGCCAGCACTTTTCGCCAATTTTCTACTCTGGATTGCAGTTCGTTGTATGTGTCAAAATATTGTCTTCATAGCCATCAGTTCATTTGTACAGAGATGAACCTCAGTGGTGGCCAATTGTAGGCTGTGTTGTGGGTGATCAAACAATTACCATCGAAAACGCTGCAGGAGCATCTTATTGACCCTGCAGAGTGCGGCCGAGAATTGTCGTTTAGAACGAACAGCATGACAGTTATGTTACGTGGATTGCATAGCTTCAGGCGAAATCTTTCTCCAGGTCTTCACACTTGTCGGGAGGCGCTAACTCACTGTGAGCTCAGAACTGAAAAGAGTGACATGATGTGATCGACGGGCGTGCTAGACGCAGTGCCCAACACATCTCTGCAAAGCTTCATCAGATTTTCACTGTATTTTCCATTTCACGATCGATCTTTCCTTATTTTCCGAATAACCCTCGTATAAACAAACAGGATACATTAATGAGAGGTGTCGCCTACTGTCAATGTCAGTACTACAGATCTTCCCCTCTGTATATATAGAGACTAACCTGGGCAAGTAGCATCCCACAAAAATGCACAAACACAGGTTCAAGTTCGAGAAGACAGCATAGCAGCCTGTGCCAAAGAAGATCCCACGACCGTCGAGCTGACTTCTGCGCAGGGGACACAACTTTAGAACACGACAGTTTGTTGGAAAGAACGGTTAGTGACTCTTATTCAAGCTCTACAGATCTCTCCAGCTTCCAGATCTGGCTTCCAAACCAACAACGCATAATTTTATAATAGGCTATATTTCCTCTAAGTATTCTCTCATCCGCTAAAATCATCATTCATATCAGCTTAATATCTGTTACATCCTGCATCACAGGACTAGAATACGAAATCGATTTTGGCTCCTGACTAGGTGTAGGAGCATGGTGTACCTCTGTCACAAGATCCTGCTGACTTTAGAACTCTTCTTAAGTAGTCAAATAGCAGCACAAAGGAGTTGTAAATATCACTTTATACATTTGGTAATATAGCTGATCTTATTACGATGGTCAGGACCACGAAGACAAGATACGAAAAGGTGGCACTTGTACGAAGGCATATAGATAGAATTTTTTCCCCTCGCTGTATTTGCTAATGGAATAGGGAAGGACATCACTAGTAGTGGTGCAAGGTACTCTGTGCAACGCACCGTATGACGACTTCTGAAATATGCATACAGATGTAGACGTAAATTTCGTCTACCTATCAAGATGTCACTTCATCCATTTACAGGCACACAAAACTCGCGTAAAAATGTTGTCTTTTATTTGCCAACAAAACAAAAGAGAGAACATAAGCTACTTATTGTCTCTCAGTAAAACTCTTTGTATTAGCCTCTAATTTTCTCATTCCAGTCAGCCCACAAAACTTGAAATAAGTGGTAAAGAGAGCACCTGCCACCTCCATTTTGTCAGTGTGTCGCTTACCCCCTATATTTACACGAATCTCCCAGTCTTCGATATATAAAGATATATACTTCCAAGTCACAAATCTCTGCAAATTTTCTCGAAATCCCATCACGTTCCGCCAGCACTGTTCCATTATTTAGAAAGCTGCCTAGCCCTCTACCCTTCACTGGCTATGTAGAGAGCTATCAAAAAGAGAAACATTCGGGGAAAAATTTACCGCCTTCCAGATGCTCTGATATTTTTTTACGATTTGTACTACTTCTAGTGATTTCTAGCCCATGAGGCAGTAGAAAAGTAGCAGGTCTCTTCGGTTATTTTAGATTCTATAATTGTGTATAGAATGTTTAGCTACATTCAGCTGCAACTCCCAGCAGTCCTCAATCCTCTACAAATCGCTGTAGCCTATTGGTGTCGCAACTCTGCTGTAGGCAGGTGCATTCATCTAAATACGTATTCCGCAACAACTGCACGGTGCACGGTGTGGATTATGTCGAAGCAGGATTAGCAATTTCTTTGCTCCTTTTCAGTCACTTGCGTAATGGTTGAGAAAAATTGAATATGTATGCCTCTACATATTACTCTATGATCGCTATGCCAGATATTGGCTTTTTAATGGCCAAGGAAGCCACTAGCACAAATTTGTAACAGGTAAACCTTTAAACAAATTTAAATGTCCAAGATAACAGAATAGCTTCAAATTACAAGTCAAAATTTAACACGGCCTTTTAAGAAAACTTAAAAATTTAAGCGATACAAGGGCCAACAAATGGCTGACTAAGGAAAACTTGATAGCGAAAGAGTACAGCGCCGAAAGGGATCCAAGCCAAAAGACGTAAATACGCGAACGCTGAAAATATTTAGGTCCTCACGGACCAGAAAAGAAAAAACTTAAACAGCAGTCACCGTGCTTCATACAAGGCGCATCCCAAATGCCAACCAATAATATCGTGCCGCAGTTGTGCTCAGACTTGACGGCCTGACCAGTCGCACGCATAGACTGCAAAAACGGTAGCTGACCTATAAGGTGACAGCAAGGCGTTCATCAAATAAGAGTCGTCGACAAGAAGATGGCTGGAAATACCAACAGGTCAATTAGTACGATAATAAACTTTGAGAAAATGGCTGAACAAGCAATCCAGTATAAGTTAGTTAGCCGCGCGGGATAGCCGTTTGGTCTATGGCGTCTTGCCACGGTTCGCGCGGCTACCCCCGTCGGAGGTTCGAGTCCTCCCTGGGGCATGGGTGTGTGTGTGTGTGTGTGTTGTCCTTAACGTAAGTTAGTTTAAATTAGATTAAGCAGTGTGTAAGTCTAGGGACCGATGACCTTAGCAGTCTGGTTCCATAGGAACTTACCACAAATTTCCAATTTTCCAGAATACGTTACAACAACACCAAACAAACAGCGATTAGCAGATTAAAGTGTGAATTTCAAGTATAGTACGATTTAAACACTGGTGAGAATCAAGAATAAGTATATTAACACAACCAAGCTACAAACATAGCTTAAGTAGTTTTTAAATAACAATTTGAACTTCCCTTCGGGGTTGAAATCCTAGTTCTATTTATTATATAATACTCAGTTACCAGTGCAAGACGGTCCGCAGACCCATCAGACTCCAAGAATAAGGTAAGGAATCTTGCCTCACACCACCCAAAGGTTCCAACACAGAAAATTTCACAGCTCTCCAGCAGTGCACCCATTATAGATCTGGCCAGATCAGATTCGAATACATAATTAAAATGCACGTTAATCAGAAATGAAGCACCAGCAGTACCTGCGACCGCCGTCATATTCCTGCCATTTGTACAGACGGTGCCAGTAATGACGTTAGACATCATTTGTCCAGGAGAAACATTATTAAAATCAAACAAACAATAAAAGAACTATCATCACAATCCCCATACCCGAGCATCGCAATTAACCCTGTGGTGCATGAATTTCACTGCAGTGGACAACTTATGATGGTCAAATTTCTGGCGTTTTCAATCAGTCATGAGGATGTAAATGCATGCAGGACACAACACCAGTAGAGAGTGCCCACTGCAGTGAACTGCGTGCTTCTGCAGCCTCAGGACTAATTGAAAATGACAAAGAAGCGACGACTATTAACAGCTGTCGACTCTAGTGGACACTATGCGCCGCAGGGTTAAGTTACTTTTGAGGAAAGCCACACAGGGCACTCAGCAAACACAGAGATGGGCAGGCTCAAATAGTTCCTATATGCGATGCAGACCACACTACGGAGGATCCAAACTTTCCAGAAAGCATAAATTCACAACTCGGGGAAGAAGCACATAGGACAGTGCAGTAACAACAGAGCCCGCTAACGCCGCCAAACTAGATCACACAAGGTGGCCCAATAACAGGAAAGAGGTGGTCTTTCAGGCCACTGGAATCAGCTAATCACAGTCATTCGCACTGTAACAGTTCCCTCAGAGCGAATCGGTCAAGACACCGACCACCGGTGAATGACAACAGACATTTGCTTCAATCGACTTCCTTCCTCCTCGTCTCGCGGTGACTGTCTGTTCCTTACTCGCCTGCCACGCAGACATTTGAGACTGAAAGACGCGGCGCAAGAGTGCCGCTCATCGTCCGAAGGGAAAACGAACCAGAGATACAATCTTCAGACCACAATCGATATGAGCCATCACAGCTCAATTATTATTACCACCCATCTTTCCCACACAGGGCTATTGGCTAGTGCTACATTATTAGTGAAAATGTCCTTGCTACATCCAGCAGTAGTTATTGACGAGACTGGCTAGAGCTACTTTCTAGTGTTTCATCAGTAGCAACTACCCATCTCCAACTCCTATGCATCACAGCCACAGGAAAAAATTTGAATTTTTGTACTGATTTTGAATTTCCCACCTCTAGGAGGATGGGGAGGTAGACTGTACCAGTATTCTGGGTCGGCCATCTCGTGCACGCAAATGCACAAATGTTTATTCTTCAGCAGTCAGATGTGCTCCTGACAGTCAGCATGTGGACGCCACAACGAGAGATGTAGTGTGTGCTATGGTTAGCCGAGTTAAAACCTGTAACACGTGCTCAGCAGTGTGCAAGAAGAAAATGGAACTTGGATCCTTCCACATGTACATCCATTCATCAGTGGGACAGAACTATTCAGCAAATGAAGTTTTACTTCAAATGTTGGAAAACATTCCAAAACGCACGTGAATGGAGAGACCGTGGAACGCTTGCATGAAGCACTCGCCTGTAGCGCGCCAGGCTATTACTGCATTCCTCCATGAGACTTTTCTGAGCATTGGGTCAGAAGGGGGATTCCCACTGCCTGGCCCTCTCGGTCTGTGGATTTGGCTGGATCCGCCGAAGTTTAGTTCATGGGAATTCTCAGGGACATTGTTTACTGGACAAAGGTTCGAGATCTGGTAGATTTGAGACCCCAGACCTATGCCGTAGTAGAGGCCATAATACCTATCATACTCAAGAACATATGGTGAGAAATGGCGTACCGTTTCGATATCTATCAATCTACAAATAGTGCTCGCATTGAATTGTGTCAAGCCGGCTGGAGTGGCAGAGCGGTTCTAGGCGCTACAGTCTGGAGCCGCGCGACCGCTACGGTCGCAGGTTCAACTCCTGCTTCGTGCATGGATGTGTGTGATGTCCTTAGGTTAGTTAGGTTTAAGTAGTTCTGAGTTCTAGGCGACTGATGACCTCAGAAGTTAAGTCCCATAGTGCTCACAGCCACTTGAACCACTTGAACTTGAACTGTGTCAACAGCCATAAAATTGTTTGAGCTCCTGTGTACAACGTTGGACAAATAAAGTTATAAACCTTAGTAGGTACTGAAATACATTGAAGCACCGAAGAAACTGGTATAGGCAACCGTATTCAAGTATAGATATATGTAAACAGGCAGAATGTGGCGCTGTGGTCTGTAACGCCTATATAAGACAACAAGTGTCTAGCGCAGTTGTTAGATCGGTTACTGCTGCTACAATGGCAGGTTATCAAAATTTTAGTGTGTTTGAACATGGTGTAATAATCGGAGCACGGGCGATGGGACACAGTATCTCCGAGGTAGCGATGAAGTGACCGTACGACCATTTCACAGGCGTACCGTGAATATCAGGAATCCTGAACGGGACCAAAGGCGACTGAAAAGAATAGTTCAATGTGACGAAAGTGTAACACTTCCGCAAATTGCTGCAAATTTCAATGCTGGGCCATCAACAAGTGTCAGCGTGCGAACCATCCAAAGAAACATAATCGATATGGGCTTTCGGAGCCGAAGGCCCACTTATGTACCCTTGATGACTGCACGACACAAAGCTTTTCGCCTCGCCTGGGCCCGTCAACACCGACATTGAACTGTTAATAACTGGAAACACGCAACCTGGTCGGATGAGACTCGTTTCAAATTGTACCGAGCGGATGGACTTGTACGGGTATGGAGACAGCTTCATGGATCCTGCATGTCAGCAGGGGACTGTTCAAGCTGGTGGAGGCTCTGTAATGGTATGCGGCGTGTGCAGTTGGAGTGATACGTCTAGATATGATTCTAACAGGTGACACGTAAGTAAGCATGCTGTCTGATCACCTGCATCCATCCATGTCCATTGTGCACTCCGACGGGCTTGGACAATTCCAGCAGGACAATGCGACACAACACACGCCCAGGATTGCTACAGAGTGCCTCCAGAAACACTTCCGCTGGCCACCAAGCTCCCCAGACATAAACATTATTGAGCATTTCTGGGATGCCTTGCAACGTGCTGTTCAGAAGAGATCTCCACCCTCTCGTACTCTTATGGATTTGTGGACAGCCCTGCAGGATTCAATGTGTCAGTTCCGCCCAGCACTACTTCAGACATCAGTCGAGTCCATGCCACGTCGTGTTGCTGCACTTCTGCGTGCTCGCGGAGACCCTGCACGGTAGTAGGCAGGTGTACCATTCTCCTTGGTTCTTCAGTGTAGATACAAATGTTTTTGTACACCTGTATCACGTACAACCTGTATAATGGAAGTAAACACAAATTGCAGATTGTAGAAAAAAAATATTGATTTATTACAGCTTCATCTCGCATCTACATACATTCAATACGTACTCATTTTTCCCCCTTCAAAACTATCTGCCATACGGCAGTATTTACCAAATACTTTTTTTATGCACTCTAAATTCAACATGCGTGTAATCCCGTCCATGGGCTGCTATAAAATCGTCCAACACGGAGGCAGCACACTGGCGATGTTGTCGAATACCTCTCGTAGTGTCATCGAACACATTCTTTACATCATCACTTAAAAGCAGCGAGACATATTGCATCACATAGCGCTCTCGTGTTTGCAACACTCTGCCGTTTTAATAATACAATATACGTCGTCACACGATCTAATAGTTTCAGTGCTGTACCGCTGAAACAAACCCCTTACTACTGAGAACAAGGCGCTCACTGCTGGTGAAGACATTGAATCGTTCCACTGTCGAACTGCGCGCGGGAAAAACGATCACTTAAATTTTTCTCTGCGAGTCCTGATTTCTCTTATTTTATCGTGCTGATCATTTCTCTCGATGTAGATGGGTGCCAACAGAATGTTTTCGCAATCGTAGGAGAAAACTGGTGATTGAAATTTCATGAGAAGATCCCGTCGCAACGAAAAACGCCTTTGATTTAATGATTGCCACTCCAATTCACGTATCATGTCTGTGTCAGTATCTTCCCTATTTCGCGATAATACAAAACGAGCTGCCCTTCTTTGTACTTTTTCGATGTCATCCATCAGTCCCATCTGATGCGGATCCCACACCGTACAGCAATACTCCAGAATACGGCGGACAAGCGTGGTGCAAGCAATCTCTTTAGTAGACTTGCACCTTCCCAAGTGTTCTGCCAGTGAATCGCAGTCCTTGGTTGGCTCTACCCATAACATTATCTATGTGATTGTTCCAGTAAGGGGTGTTTGTAATTGTAATCCCTAAGTATTTAGTCGAAGTTAGAGCCTTCAGATTTGTGTGACTTATCACGTAAACGAAATTTAGCGGATTTCTTTTAGTACTCATGTGAATAACTTCACACTTTTCTTTGTTCAGGGTCAATTGCCACTTTTCGCACCATACATATATCGTATCTAAATCATTTTGCAATTTGTTTTGGTCATCTTATGACTACAAGACGGTAAATGACAGCATCATCTGCATACAATCTAAGAGAGCTACTCAGATTGTCTCCTATGTCGTTAATACAGATCAGGGCAATAGAGGGCCTATAGTACTTCCTCGGGGAACGCCGGATGTTACTTCTGTTTTACTGGATGGCTTTCCGTCAATTACTACGAACTGTGACCTTTCTGACAAAAAACCACGAATCCAGTCGCACAATTGAGGCGATATTCCATAAACATGGAATCAATTTGACATCCCCTGTCGATAGCACTCATTACTTCATGAGTATAAAGAGCTAGTTGTGTTTCTCAAGAACTATATTTTCTGAATCCGTGCTGACTATGTGTCAATAAATCTTTTTCTTCTAGGTAATTCATAATGTTCGACCACAGTATTTGTTCCAAAACCCCACTGCAAATCGACGTTAGTGATATGGGCCTCTAATTCAGAGGATTACTTCTACTACCCTTTTTGGGCATTGGTGTGACTTGGGCAATTTTCCAGTCTTTACTTGCGGATCTTTCTGTGAGAGAGCAGTTGTATGTAATTGCTAAATATGGACCTATTGTATCAGCATACTCTGAGAGGAACCTGACTGGTATACAACTAGAGGCCTTGCCTTTATTATGTGATTTAAGCTGCTTTGCTACACCGAGGATATCTACTTCGATGTTTCTCATCTTGGCAGCCGTTCTTCATTGGAATTCAGGAATATTTACTTCGTCTTCTTTGGTGAAAGAGTTTCGGGAAACCGTGTTTAATAACTCTGCTTTAGTGGCACTGCCATCAGAGACTTCATTGTTGTTATCGCACAGAGAAGGTATTGCTTGCGTCTTGCCACTGATGTGCTTTATGTATGATCAGAATCTCTCCGGGTTTTCTGCCAGATTCCGAGACAGAGTTCCACTGTGGAATTTATTACAAACATCTCGCACTGAAATACGAGCTATGTTTCGAACTTCTGCAAAACTTTGCCAATCTTGGGGATTTTGGGTTCTTTTAAATTTGGCATGCTATTTTTTCGTTGCTTCTGCAACAGCTATCTGACCCGTTTTGGGTACCATGGGGGATCAGTACCATCACTTATTAATTTATGTAGTATATCTCTTTCAATTGCCGTCGATAACATCTCTTTGAAATCATTCAACATCTTTTCTACGCTCACGTGATCAGAACGGAAGGAGAGGAGACAGTCTCTTAAAAAGGCGTTAAGATCATTTTATCAGTTTTTTAAATATATACACTCCTGGAAATGGAAAAAAGAACACATCGACGCCGGTGTGTCAGACCCACCATACTTGCTCCGGACACTGCGAGTGGGCTGTACAAGCAATGATCACACGCACGGCACAGCGGACACACCAGGAACCGCGGTGTTGGCCGTCGAATGGCGCTAGCTGCGCAGCATTTGTGCACCGCCGCCGTCAGTGTCAGCCAGTTTGCCGTGGCATACGGAGCTCCATCGCAGTCTTTAACACTGGCAGCATGCCGCGACAGCGTGGACGTGAACCGTATTTGCAGTTGACGGACTTTGAGCGAGGGCGTATAGTGGGCATGCGGGAGGCCGGGTGGACGTACCGCCGAATTGAACACGTGGGGCGTGAGGTCTCCACGTACATCGATGTTGTCGCCAGTGGTCGGCGGAAGGTGCACGTGCCCGTCGACCTGGGACCGGACCGCAGCGACGCACGGATGCACGCCAGGACCGTAGGATCCTACGCAGTGCCGTAGGGGACCGCACCGCCACTTCCCAGCAAATTAGGGACACTGTTGCTCCTGGGGTATCGGCGAGGACCATTCGCAGCCGTCTCCATGAAGCTGGGCTACGGTCCCGCACACCGTTAGGCCGTCTTCCGCTCACGCCCCAACATCGTGCAGCCCGCCTCCAGTGGTGTCGCGACAGGCGTGAATGGAGGGACGAATGGAGACGTGTCGTCTTCAGCGATGAGAGTCGCTTCTGCCTTGGTGCCAATGATGGTCGTATGCGTGTTTGGCGCCATGCAGGTGAGCGCCACAATCAGGACTGCATACGACCGAGGCACACAGGGCCAACACCCGGCATCATGGTGTGGGGAGCGATCTCCTACACTGGCCGTACACCACTGGTGATCGTCGAGGGGACACTGAATAGTGCACGGTACATCCAAACCGTCATCGAACCCATCGTTCTACTATTCCTAGACCGGCAAGGGAACTTGCTGTTCCAACTGTTCCAACAGGACAATGCACGTCCGCATGTGTCCCGTGCCACCCAACGTGCTCTAGAAGGTGTAAGTCAACTACCCTGGCCAGCAAGATCTCCGGATCTGTCCCCCATTGAGCATGTTTGGGACTGGATGAAGCGTCGTCTCACGCGGTCTGCACGTCCAGCACGAACGCTGGTCCAACTGAGGCGCCAGGTGGAAATGGCATGGCAAGCCGTTCCACAGGACTACATCCAGCATCTCTACGATCGTCTCCATGGGAGAATAGCAGCCTGCATTGCTGCGAAAGGTGGATATACACTGTACTAGTGCCGACATTGTGCATGCTCTGTTGCCTGTGTCTATGTGCCTGTGGTTCTGTCAGTGTGATCATGTGATGTATCTGACCCCAGGAATGTGTCAATAAAGTTTCCCCTTCCTGGGACAATGAATTCACGGTGTTCTTATTTCAATTTCCAGGAGTGTATTTACTTTGCGTTTCTTTTTGCTGGTTGAGGGTGTTACGGTATTCAGCCTAGCAACAACTCCCGTGTGGTCGCTAATCCCTGTATTCGTCACAATACTCACTATTTGTCCAGGATTATTTGTTGCTAAAAGGTCAAGTATGCTTTCGCAGCCATTTACGCTTCGAGTGGGCTCATGTACTAATTGTTCAAAATAATTTTCTGAGAAAGCATTCAGTACAATTTCGGATGGCGTTTTATTCCTGCCACTGGCTTTAAACAAATAATTTTTCCAGCGTATCGAGGGTAGATTGAAGTCACCAGCGTCTATAATTGTATGATTGGTGTACCTATTTGAAATGAGACTAAAGTTTTCTTTGAACTGTTCAGCAACTATATCTTCTGAGTCGGGGGGGAGGGGGGTGGGAGGGGGGGTCGGTAAAACGACCGAATTAATAGTTTAGTCCAACTGTCAAGTATAGCCTCTACCCATACTATTTCGAAGGAACTATCTACTTCATTTACTCTACAAGGTAAACTACTTCTGATAGCAACAAATGCTCCTCCACCAACTGCATTTAATCTATCCTTTCTGAACACTGTTAGGTCGTTTGAAAAAAATTCGGCTGAACTTATTTCCGGATTTAGCCAGATTTCCGTACCTATAACTATTTAGGCTTCAATACTTTCTGTTAGGACTTGGAGCGCTGGTTCTTTCCCAACACAGCTACGACAATTTATAACTACAATACCGATCGTTTCAACAACTACCTTACCGTGTTTTAGCAGCCCCTTTAAGACGGACGGTCTTTCTGTGGTTTCCTGAGACCCTCTAGACTAAAAAGCCGTCCAGTTAAGGATAGAATTACTGCGAGAATTACTTTGACTTTTTTCAGTGGAATACCAAAACGCACATAGGGGTTGGTTGTTGTACTACAAATCTCTATCAGTGCTATCACTGTGGAATTTATATGAGGAAAAGCCCATCGATTGCGAGCCAACATTGTTATTTTAGGTAGTTGGGTTACATCTATGTCGTAAAAAAGGTCTCATAGGTGGGAGAGTACACCTAGAATGGAGATAGGCCTATGTTCACATTCACCCCTAAATCAGTACCGCATTGTAGTTCGGCATGTGATGTGTGAGACATTGGAGTAACCCTCCCCAGATAAAGAACACGTGATACGAGGTTGGCATCCTTTGATTGTTTGGGCATTAGCTGTTAAGCAGCGTCCTGACAAGCTAAGTGAGGCTGTATTCTTCTATACCGGTGATGAAGATCAAACTGTATGCTTCCATTGTGGATGAAGATTAAGATGCTGGGAATAAACACATGATTCATGGGTCGAACATGTTGTATGATTTTCCAAGTGCCTCTTCATAATTGCTGCAGAGAGTAAAGATTTTGTGGATAACATTTTCAGGAACAGAGATGCGAAAATTAGTTGAGGCATATGGTTAATATTACACCTCCCTCATATTCTCTGAAAGCAGCATCAGAAGGTTCTGTGACTGTGAGAGCTTCCAGCACTACTCACCTCTGTAAAATATGTTTCCAGAAAAATGTGAGAGTAATGTTCATTCCGTGTAGGCATATTGTAGTGTGTGTGAAATGCAGATTTCCGCTTTCCTCTTGTCCTGTGTGCCAGAGACCTGTTTCAGCTACAGTGAGAGCATTTTTGTAGGAATAGCATTATTTTATAATATGTACTGTGAAGAAACCTGCATCTATTCCCATGGAGACGTGATAATGAACATGTTAATGTCAGTCGACACACTGTGAATCGCAGTTGTTCAAATACAACATTTTCGTGAATTTATATGCACACATGTAGGATAGTTTCTCTATTTGAAAATAAATTTAAAAAATTGGTATTAGGTGTGACTACGTTATATTTACAGTGTATGCGACCCTCCCCCCATACTAGATGAAATGTGTGAATGCCCAAAAAAAGCTTTTATAGTTTGGTATGTCATTGAGTGATTTTTTTTTTGTTTTTTTTTTTTTATTACACACGAAGCTGATGCAAATCTCATATTTAGATCGACAGCCAATGCATTACTAGAGAGCTGGTGCATAACCTCTTTTTGTAATAAGTGTTAAGATTTATTGCATCGTCACAAGTGCGCACTCATGTCGTGACCTGACTGCGTACTTGTCTTCTTCGATTTCAACAACAATAACAATAACAACAACAACAGCAGACAGGGGTACTTTTTCTTTCTTACCTTGCAAGGATATTGGGGATCCAAAACAAACTCTTACCTGTTGCTGTGCGCGGAATGCCGGCTGCTGTGGCCGAGCGGTTCTAGGCGCTACAGTCTGGAACCGCGCGACCTCTGCGGTCGCAGGTTCGAATCCTTCCTCGGGCATGGATGTCTGTGATGTCCTTGGGTTAGTTAGGTTTAATTAGTTCTAAGTTCTAGGGGACTGATGACCTCAGATGTTAAATCCAATAGTGCTCAGAGCCATTTGAACCATTTGTGCGCGGAATACATATAATAATAATACGAAAGATGGGTCAATATTTACCTACGGGTACTGTATCACATTGATTTATTTGATTTTGCCCTCTCCCTCTAGACTCATGCGATTGGTGCATACAGAACCATCGTTAATATAGTATTATCATACATCACTCACAGAACTACTGTCTAGAGGATGGGGTTGAGGAGAAAGGGACAGGTTTGTATAAAAATTTATTATTATTATTATTTTATACATCAGTAAATCCATGCATCAAGCGCACTAATTTCATCGTCTTTAGAAAAAATCAGTAGCGTGGGAGGAGATCTCGTGCCACTGCACGTCCTGATTCCATTGTCAGGGCGGCGTTCCCCGCATATGTACATCTGTTGATTGTTGGGTAAGTCGAATTAACTATCACCCTCGCGTAATTCCGTTCTCGGTGTGTTCACCCCTACTTCTTGCGTATTGGGAGAGGAATAATTGGGGTGATTTCAGAAAAGGTATGGAATTCCAGCAAATTCACCTCCCTGTCCCAGTAAGTCCCCTCAGATAATGCATCTTATTATCGTTCTGCTGCATTGCAATTATTTGATGAACAATATTCCTGCTTATACGTCTATATTTCCATATGGCTGGGTAATCTGAATAAACTTTCATACGCTCTCCCATTTTTATGCCTTTTCTGTATTGATGAAAACTGCTTAATCTTAAGTAGTTTAATTTTGCACTGGGACAAATCTTCGCTAGAAGTCGTGGTTTTCGCGATAGTCAATAAAAACCTAAACCTACACATCCCTTCACCCCGACGCTCACACGACACAGGTCAAAATTTAGTATGTTGTTCATGAGACATCACCTACCATTGTACAAATATTTGTGGCTCTACGAAATTTTTTCCCTTGGGTCGACATTTTTTGGTCCTCATTGATTGGGCTAATATGTACACCTATGTCGAGCTGATTGGTTTCCTGGTGTCCTAAGCGGAAGATTGCACTGGCGGACACTTATACGACGCCGAGTCAAGGCCGAGACTGATTTTATTCCTGGCATATAAGCAAGTCAATCCTCGAATACAACTTAATTACAATATCAGACAACCTCTCTTTTTCGAACCCATTCTGCAATCGAACGGAGTCTTACAGGGTGACCCAATGAGCCCTTTGCTGTACATTCTTCCCACTGAAAAAGTACTCCGAATTGGAGAAAATGAAGAAGATGTGTATGTATATGCATACGCTGACGACATAGCCGTAGGTTCAACAGATATACAGAAGCTGCAGAGAATCATTGAGAAAATAGACAGATGGTTCAGTGAACACAAACTACACATAAACATAACAAAGGCAGAAATGGTAATTTTCAGAAAAGGAGGCAGACCACCCAAGAAGGCGGAAATCAGCATCAGAGGACAAAAAATAAAAATCTCATCAGACTTTAAATACCTAGGAGTGACATTGCAACCAACAGCCAAATGCTTCACAAAACATACAACAGAACGTGCAGCCCAAGCAATAATAGCAATACAGGACGTCAAAAACATCCGCCTACTCAGTCTAGAAACAGTCATGAAATTATTCAACACAAAAATCTTGCCAATTCTGGCCTATGGGATGGAGATTATATGGGACCACCTGACAGAAAAAAATCTAGAAACACTAGAAAGGTAAAATCGACCTATCTGAAAAGAGCACTAGGTCTCTCAAAGACAACAAGATCTAGACTAGTGTACCTGCTAGCGAGAGAGACATTCATAATTGAAGACATCAGACTTCGATATATGATGCCACACACCAAGGCTTCCAGAAAGCAACTGAAGATCATGGAGGACAAACGAGAAAAAATATGGCCGGAGTTCTATGGCACCGAAGCAATGACGAACCGCTTATGGACAGCATCAAACTTCGAACAGCGACATGTCGTAACTAGACTTTCTATTCACGGCTTTCATCATCTAACCTGCAAAAACAAAACTTATCACGACCCAACCACAACATGTGTATGTGAACTGTGTAACGAAGCCTGTGAACGATATCACATAGAACTGTGCAGTAAAAGAGTGAAATCGATAAACGAATATGCAAAAATGTAAAATGTAACTGTATATGGCTATTTGGCTGCAATTTTATTAAATTAAAAATAAGCAATGTAAGCGGAGTTGTGAGCAGGCAGTGTGATATTTAGTGGACGTGCGTCCGCAGTGTCTCCAAGTTGTTATGCCACAAACCGCAACGAAGCAACTGCTCTAAATCAAGTTTTTGCTGCCATTTATGTTGGTACGTGGTTCTTATTTTTCTTTTTTCATTGATTGACTATTCCGTCGGTTTTTTCTCGAATATTTTATACATTATGAATGAAAACAGACACAGTATTGATGTAATATTCTGTAATGTTTATCTTTTATCTTATAAACCGGTTTTCTGCTCTTACGTCATCATCAGGTACAAAGATAAGTATGTGGTGCATTGAAATTTTGTTGGATCAGAGATTTTAAACTAGAGTATCCGCATTTCCACAGATGAAAAATGTTAATATTAGATTTAGAAATAAAACAACAGGGATTACTTCAGTGGAAATGCGATGTAAGATTATTTAATTAAAATAAAATATATGACACATCAACTAATAAACTAAATACGAATTATAACAGTTGTTCATAGAAGAAAATAAGCTGAACAATAAATTTTGGTGACATATTCCAGAGATGTGGCTGAACAAAATAATGTTGTCCTTTACAGGTCGCACATTACAAACAGATATTCTAAGATATAACAGTGACATTAAGCAGGTGAGTGAAGCCGCTGTGATTATACAAAGTAAAATTTCTTAACATAATAAGAGAAATTAGTTACTCAAATAAAGGAAAATGGGGCATCTGAGTAAGACGGGTAATTTACAACATGGCTCGGATAGGATTATGAGTAGCATTTTGTCGTGTTAAAAAATTTTACTTTGTATAATCACAGCTGCTTCTCTCACCTGCTTAATATCACTACTATATCTTATCTGCTTGTAATGTAGGACCTATTAAAGACAAGATTATTTTATTCAGCCACATATTTGCAACACGTAACCAATGTTTATTGTTCATTGATAATTTTTACTTTTTGGACCGTGTGACTACAACTGAATGAAACACATTTATCGTGCCATACGCGTTTCATCTTAATTCTCTGCAAGGCGTCTTCAGTGTCCTGGAATATGTACATATCTTACTATTTAGTTTACATTTTGGGGCAATGTACCTATTGGTTATAAACAGATGTAGTAATATTTTAAATTCTGCTTACTTACAGGTAGAATTTAAAATATAAAAATATTGCTACATAATAGCAAAAACCAACCACCAGAACCGTTTATAGCCTATAGGTACAGTGACCCAAAATGTAAACTAAATAGTAAAATATGTACATATTCCAGGCCACTGAAGATGCCTTGCTAAGAATAAGGGTGAAACGCGTATGGCACGAAAATTGTGTTTCATTCAATTGTGGTCAGACGGTCCAAAAAATAAAAAGTATCAGTATACCGTAATATTACAAGCATCTGGGGAAGACAGCACTATAAAAGTTAAAGATGTTTATTGTTCAGCTTATTTTCCTCTATGAGCAACTGTTGTAATTTGTATATAGTTCATTAGTTAATTAATCTTTAATAGCATTTACACCGGAATAAATCCTCTTGTTTCATTCCTAAATCTGACATTAACATTCTTCATCTCTGGAAATGGAATACTCTGCAGATGCGATAGTTTAGAATCTTTGATGCAACAAAATTTCGCTGCATCATACACTTGTATTTGTATCTGGTGATGGCGTAACAGCCGAAAAGCTGTCTGTGAAAAATATAATAAATATTGTTTTCATTGATAATGTTTCTCTCCTTATAATTAATCCAGCCTCGGAACTTTTTGGACTGATTCCTTGGGAGATAGTTCCTTCAAAGATGGTCTTCACCTACTGCCTCTGAAAGAAGTGAATCCAAAAGTAGGACTCTTTCACGCGTTCTACCTCGGTATAGAAGCTATTCGCCTGTTCAGTGAAATCGCCAAAGTTAAAGCACGTAACATGATTTTCCCTGCATCGCTTCAGCTCCCGATGAGAGTAAAAACGCGAGACAGAGGGCAGAGCAGCGGGACAGCACGTGCGCGCCCGGGGTAGAAACCGCAGCGGCCGCGGCCGCGGCCGTGCGCCGAGACCGCAGGCTTCTTGTCCCGCCGCCCGTGCTCACCTGCGTCCGCGCTCCCAGCCCAGCCCAGCCCAGCCCAGCGATATTAACGGATGCGGGTAGCAGCATTTTATTGCCAGCTAAAGTGAGATTCTTATCTGCAGAAAGGCTCCTAACCTGCCGTTCTGCCATCCACCTTTCACGTGATGACTGGGTGTTGTGTGATATCCTTAGGTTCGTTAGGTTTAAGTAGTCCTAAGTTCTAGGGGACTGATGACCATAGCTGTTAAGTCCCATAGTGCTCAGAACCATTTGAACCATTTTGAACCATCCACCTTTCAAACAGAAGAATTTTTCAAGGAAAGGAAGGAACTCCCTGTCGACATCGGAATCAGTAGAGAAAGTAATAGTTACGTAGAGTTAGATGTCAATTATTTTGGTAGCGAAATAATAAGCATATTTCATTAATACCTGTTGATTACATATATCTAGCTTATTAACATACAGGGTATAAGACGTGCATATTTCTATTGTCTATTGTCAAGCCACAATTTAGATGGCGATCCAGTGACAGTAAAAAAAAGGGTAACGAACAGTTTTGGGTTATTGCAGGTAACGACTGAGGGCCACGACGACGAAACATTCTATGTTTCGTCGAAATAATCAGCAAATCACTTTTAATATGCAGCATTTAAATTTGTATGCGAAGATTGCACTTATTATTATTGAGAAAGAGGATTAATTTCAAAGGGAAGATTTCATTTATTATTAAGCAAGAGATAGAAATCCTAAGGGAATGTTTCATAGGTTATTGTAAAAGGGAAGGTTGCGTAACAAAAGAGATATAGAGGAGACGGGAAGGTTTCAAGGGGTTGGACAAAATATGGAAACACCTCGAGAAGTACATGTTTGAACACAAATGCAGATGCTAGCCAAGCCTGCACGTTGCAACGTTGTGTTTGACCACAAACGACACCTGATCAGTGTCCGCAATACACTGTATCAGAACTGGCCACGCCGTGACCAAAGCAACGCTTCACAAAAGATGAATTGCTGATAATGACCAATGCGACTGCGAAACATCGCAACGAAGACTGGAGGTGAGTTTGGACGACTGCCCAGAAAGAAAATTCATAGAGAACTGGAAAGACATCGTAAATGCAACACCTGCAGCAGGTAACTGGCTGGAGTCTTTGAAAATGCAACTGTGATGGAAAACAGATATATCTTCTTTTAGCTATCGCCAGTTCCCCAGCATTCATTACTACGAAGGCTGATCAACAAAGACTGAGACTGACTTTTTTTTCACAAATGCTTATTACTCCATTTCAATGGTTACATGACTTTTTTCAAAGTAACTCCCTCCTGCTTGAATGCGCTTTTTATGGCGTCTCTGCCAGTCCTCGAACGCATGGTGCAGGCAATTCTTTGTCAGGTCCTTGAGAATCGCCTCACTTTTCTTGAGCACTGTTTCAGAGTTCTCAAATCGAATGCCCCGAAATTTTGCCTTTACTGGCGGAAATAAAAAGACAGTCATAGGGTAGAAGACTGGGCCCATAATGCGGATGCGGTGCGTAGGTAACGTTGAACTGGACCAGAAGCTGCGTGACTTCATTCGCTAGTGAGGCCGCGCATTGTCATAATGAAGCCGCCAGCCAGTCCGAAACAGTTCTGGGCGTTTCTTGACAATGTGCCTCCTCAGTTTACTGACGTGCAGTATGCTGCTGTAGCAGTAACGTGAGAGGGAGCCGCATGGTGGTAAATCATTCAGTGACAGTCAAAAAATGTGATCACAATCACTTTCCCTGCAAATGGAATGACTTCCGCCTTTTTGTTGTTCAAGAATCAAGCGATTTCCACACTGTGCTGGCTCGTTGTCCTTCAATGATGCAGCCATAACTCGTCACTGGTGATAATCGATTCCAGAAACGCACGCTCGCCATCAGAGACGCAGCACCTCACGCCTTGTCTCTCTTCGCACAGCCCTTTGTTCGGTAGTCGACAGACGTGACACCCAAAGGTCACTAACACTAGTCATATTAAAATGATCATGCATAATGTTCTTTATGAAATTCTCAACACTTGGCTGAGGTCACGTAAAGTTATCCGACGATCCACGTGGACAATCATAGCAGCTGTTTTGATGTTGTCTTCAGTCACAGCAGAAGCCGAAACGCCAGGCTCATCTTGCTTATCATTGATAAGTCGACCTTCTTTGAAGTTCTTCAACCACCTAAACACTGTTGTACGAGATAGTGCACCTTCGCCGTATGCTTTTCGAAAGTTACAGGGGCTGTATGAATTAAACGAACACAGGATTTTATTGCGCCGTACTGCTCCTCTCACTTCTCCTCCACTGTTTGGTGCGTGAAATGCAAAGACACTCTACAAAATAGAGCATTGCTACCAACCTACCGATGCGAGAGTGCTACTGCCAATGGACATTATGCATAAAAACTCGCTCTTTTCAAACATTCATAGTACAGACAGGAAATTATCGCAAAAGCTACAGGAAAAATCAGTCTCAGTCTTTGTTGATCAGCCCTCGTTCCTCAATCATTTTATCTTACTTTTTATCAACTTCATCGTATGTACGTGTAAGATATAGTTGTGTAAGCCATACGCCAAATAAAATAAATGAAATACATTTGCAAGTATTGTTAGTCGTGGCCAGAGCAGTGTTCTGCGTAGTTGTGAGTGCATTTTGACGGAGCTAAGTAACTCCGAACGTGGGCAGATTGTTGATGCTCGTGTAGTGTGTGATCCCTTAACCAACCGATCCGGAGTGATTGGTATTTCAGGAGGCACCATATCGAAGATTTATACCGCATACAGGGGAAGCAGAAAATCATCATCCGCTTTGTAATTCACAACGCTGACGAAAGTGACTATTGAGTGATTCTGACACACCGTTATCGAACAGTATTGTGACGATAGACAAGGACGTCGCTGCAAAACTCGCCGCGGAAGTGAATACCGCACTCGCGAACCCTGTCAGCAGCAAAACAACACCAAAGGAGCTCCAGAAGCTGGGAACTGCAGGGCGAGCTGCAATTCCAGCACCACACTTTAGTGATGCAAATGCCCGCAACAGGAAGAAGTGGAGCCGAAGCCCTAAAGCCCCGCACTATGGGGCAATGGAAAAAGTCATTTGGTAGTGTTGCACACTGTTTCCAGCTTCTGGCCGAGTTTACGTCCCAAGAGTGAAACATGGCGGGGATTCGGTGGTGCTTTGGGCAGCGGTCTCGTGATATTCCATGGCCCTACGGGCACTTTGCAGTGTCACGTTACCGCCAAGGATTATGCGACTATTTTGGCTGATCAGGTCCAGCCCATGGTACAATGTTTGCTCCCCAGTGGTGATGCTGTGCTGCAAGATGACAGGGCCGCTGTTCACACAGGTCGCATCATGCATCACGCAAGACTGGTTTTGGGGATGCGAGGGTGAATAGTCGCATATCTCCTGGCCACTGCAGTCACCAGATTTCGGTATTATTGCCTTTGCCGTCTGTTCTGGTGAGACGAGTGCGTGATCGCTATCCACCTGCAGCTTTGTCTCTTGAACTGACACTGTTTTACAGGAAGAATAGCATAAGATTCCTTTTAAAATCACACAGGACATGTAACTATCCATTCGGAGACGACTGGAAGCTGTTTTCAATGTCAACGGGTTTCCTGCGCCTTATTAGGTATGGAGATGTGCAGTGTTTTTGCTGTTTCCGTATTTTTGTCTACCTGATGTAAATATGAATGCCAGCCATTTCGGTCTGAAATTATGCCCTTCTCATGATTAACTCCAGGGTATTCAAAGAGTCATTCACAAGAAATATTTTTATTCGTGTACCAGTTAAGTTCGGTGTCACTGAAAATTGAAAATCAAAGTGTTTGAGAAAATTCTATTGATGGATAGCCACAAAAATAGGCATAAATGCCAAATTAATACTTCTCAAAGCAGAGAAACAAAAACTGTAAAAAAGCAAGGAACTTCCTATTGCGCCCGGCAATGCAAAATCTGCGATTTAGCACCATCACAAGCAGTATATGCTAGAAATGCTAGGGAATTCTGTAATAACGCATATTGGATGAGATTCCGAGAGGGGGCAAGTCACCCTATCTCATTCCTCCCTGCGGACGCCTCTGGTACCAAACTATTCTGACTGTTTCAGCAGGAACAGTAAATATTTCAGAACGTGTTAGTATAGATCAATTCGAATAGAACATTTCCTATAACATGTTTACAATCTTTTTTTCATTACAGAAGAGACACAGCTGTTGGCATGTAATCCAAACTCACAGAAGGTGTTAAGCAGACGCAAATAATTAAATTCAAATGGTTAACTTAATAAATTATGACTTCGATTTCTGTGGCTTTCGAATTCTCTTGTCAACTTCACTTGCAGCTCTTCTGAAGATATCTTGGCGTTCTCTTATGAAGGCAGCTCTATTCAAAGCAGGAACGATCGATTTGTCTCTTGTGCTTATTTTTTCTTTGTAGACTTTCCCTTTCAGCTATCCCAACAGGTAAAAGTTTAAAGGGGTAACCTCCGTCGATCTCGCTGGCCAAAAACTTAGCTATATATACATTATGTCATCAAAAGTATCTGGACACATGGCTGAAAATGACAAAACTTCGTGGCGCCCTCCATCGGTACGGCTGGAATTCAATATGGTGTTGGCCCTCCCTTAGCCTTGATTACAGCTTCCACTCTCACAGGTATACGTTCAAGCAGGTGATGGAAGGTTTCTTGGGGAATGGCAGCCCATTCTTCACGGAGTGCGGCACTGGGGAGAGATATCGAAGTCGGTCGGTGAGGCCTGACACGAAGTCGGCGTTCCAAAACATCGCAAGGTGTTCTGTATGGTTCAGGTCAGGACTCTGTGCAGGACAGTCCATTACAGGGATGTCGTGCAATCACTCCGCCACAGGCCGTACATTATGAACAGGTGCTCGATCGTGTCGAAAGATGCAGTCGCTATTCCCCAATTGCTCTTCAACAGTGGGAAGTAAGAAGGCGCTTAAAACATCAATGTAGACCTGTGCTCTGATAGTGTCACGCAAGACAACAAGGGGTGCAAGCACCCTCCAACAAAAACACGACCACACCATAACACCATCGCCTCCGGATTTGACTGTTGGCACTACACACGCTCGCAGATGACGTTCACCAGGCATTCACCACACCCACACCCTGCCATCGGATCGCCACATTGTGTACCCTGATTCGTCACTCCACACAACGTTTTTGCGCTGTTCAGTCGTCCAGTGTTTACGCTCCTTACACCAAGCGAGGCGTCGTTTGGCATTTACTGGCGATATGTTTGGCTCATGAGCAGCCGCTCGTCCATGAAATCCAAGTTTTCTCACCTTCCGCCTAACTGTCATAGTACTTCTAGTGGGTCCTGATGGAGTTTGGAATTCCTGTGTGATGGTCTGGATAGACGTTTGCGTATTACATATTACGATCCTCTTCAACTGTCGGCGGTGTCTGTCAGTCAACAGACAAGGTCGGCCAATACGCTTTGTGCTCTACGTCTCCGTACACGTTTCCATTTCAGTATCACATCGGAAACAGTGGACCTAGGTATGTTTAGGAGTGTGGAAATCTCGCGTACTGACGTATGACATAAGTGACACGCAGTCACCTGACCACGTTAGAAGTCCGTGAGTTCCGCGGAGCGCCCCATTCCGCTCTCTCACGATGTCTAATGACCAATGAGGTCGTTGATATGGAGTACCTAGGAGTAGGTGGCAGCACAATGCACCTAATACGACAAAAGTAAGTTTTTGGGGGTGTCCGGATACTTTTCATCACATAGTGTAGCTAACTAATAGCAGCTAAATGCAACAGTGTATAGCGAAGCTACAATGTGTAAAATGCTATTAAAACTTTACTGGTTACAAATAGCAGATTAGTGACCATCAGAGTACAGCCACTTACTGCAAATTATGGAAACTAGCATACTGATCACAACTTACTGACTGCATCTTAATGAGTATAACCGCGAACAAGCAGCTGTAGTAGCGATTGTAACTTAGCAAATTATAGTATTCTACCTATATTATTATTTTCAGTAAGCTACAGCCAGTAGGTTGTGATCAGCACGCTAATTCCAATAATTTGCAGTAAGTGGTTATACCAAAATTGTCAATAATTTGCTGTTTACAACCAGTAAAGTTTTAGTAGTATTTTTACACACTGTAGCTTTGTCATACACTGTTCCATTTAGTTGCTATTAGTTAGGTACATACAGACACATTTAACCAGCTGCTCACAGCTAGAATTAGCCAACCTTTTTCTGTTGCTACATTTATTACATGTTGTTAGTTTTTTAACTTTTTACGCATATTTTTAGTAAGGTGGTCACCTATAGCTACAGCTGTTAAGCACCTACAGTTCTACGTAATGAAGCATTTTCAGTTCTAAGTGTTTAGCCACCAACATTGCCAGGTACTTAATCATTTATTATTGCAGATACTAAATCATCTACAACCTAATAGTGCTGATTTATTTTTGCTACAGGTGGATAGCTGTATGTAAGCAATGACCTATAAATTTTCTATTCGTAAAGTTACAATGGTCTGCTTTATAGTTGTAAGTGAAATTTACAGTTAATAAGCACTTTTAGTCACTCAAAAGCGGGTAGTCAAATTTAATGCACTTATTTTGTACAACTTCACATGAAAGTCGCACTTGACGAAGCGTATTTACTGCCTTGTATACATTTCTGAGCTAGTTATTCCACTGTAACAAAAGTAAACAACGATGCCCACGTTTGCTTTCTCCTGGAGTTATTTTTGGTTCTTCGTTTTAGCTACTGACTAGGAACTGTTTCTCCATTTATTTCAGTTATCGCTTCTCTCCACTTGGTGCATCTTGCGCGCTGTTTGCGCTGCTGTATTTCCTGCTACCGCGTTGTTGACATGTCTAAACCAAAGGAACAGATTTCAAACATTTATTGCTTCCAAACTGCAAAAGATAGAAACACCATTCCAACGTTCCAGGAAATAGAAAAGTTCAAATTTTTATGCATTCAATGTTGTCCCCATGTGTTACTTGACAAACGTCGAGTTACGTAAAAGATCGCGTTTTAATACCCCGTATGCCTGACGCTCTTGAAAGCTTTCGAAATGGCATTGTTGAAGCTGTGAATTCGACAGCGAGAGACGAGCTGCTTCGTATGTCGCAGGAAATGAGCCAACATTTTGATTTTTGTATGTAACACATAGTGCTCACACTAAATGCATAAAAATTTGAGCTTTTCTCTTTCCAGAAACGTTGAAATTGTTTCTATCTTGTGTTGTTTGGAAGTAATAAGTCTTCTAAATCTATTCCTTATTTTTGAATATCCCTGTATAATTGTGCCCACAATTCTTTTCCTCTGTAGTCACTGTCTGACACTTTATATAGTAATGATTGAGAAATGTCTTCTCACTTACTCCTGTCACAGACCCAACCCCAAGATGCGCTTCGGACTTTGTTTCTACTGACAGGTTCCCTGATAGGTTACTGGTTGAAATGGCTCTGAGCACTATGCGACTTAACTTCTGAGGTCATCAGTCGCCTAGAACTTAGAACTAATTAAACCTAACTAACCTAAGGACATCACACACATCCATGCCCGAGGCAGGATTCGAACCTGCGACCGTAGCGGTCACGCGGTTCCAGACTGAAGCACCTAGAACCGCACGGCCACACCGGCCGGCCTGACCGGGCCAAATATCTGTCTCACGAAATAAGCGTCAAACGAAAAAACTACAAAGAACGAAACTTGTCTACTTGTCTAGCTTGAAGGGGGAAACCAGATGGCGCTATGGTCGGCCCGCTAGATACCGCTGTCATGGGTCAAACGGTTATCAACTGTGTTTTTTTTAAAATAGGAACCCCCTTTTTTATGACATATTCGTGTAGTATGTAAAGAAATATGAATGTTTTAGTTGGACCACCTTTTTCGCTTTGTGATAGATGGCGCTGTAATAGTCACAAACATATGGCTCACAATTTTAGACGAACAGTTGGTAACAGGTAGGTTTTTTAAATTAAAATGCAGAATAGGGTACGTTTGGACATTTTATTTCGGTTGTTCCAATGTGATACATGTATCTTTGTGAACTTATCATTTCTGAGAACGCATGCTGTTACAGCGTGATTACCTGCAAACACCGCATTAATGCAATAAATGTTCAAAATGATGTACATCATCCTGAATGCATTTGGCAATACGTGTAACGACATTCCTCTCAACAGCGAGTAGTTCGCCTTCCGTAATGTTCGCACATGCTTTGACAATGCGCTGATGCATGTTCTCAGGCGTTGTCAGTGGATCACGATGGCAAATATCCTTCAACTTTCTCCACAGAAAGAAATCCGGGGACGTAAGATCCGGTGAACGTGCGGGCCATCGTGTGGTGCTTCGACGACCAATGCACCTGTCATGAAATATGCTATTCAATACCGCTTCAACCGCACGCGACCTACGTGCCGGATATCCATCATGTTGGCAGTACATCGCCATTCTGCCATGCAGTGAAACATCTTGTAGTAACGTCGGTAGAACATTACGTAGGAAATCAGCATACATTGCACCATTTAGGTTGCCATCGATAAAATGGGGGCCAATTATCCTTCCTCTCATAATGCCGCACCATACATTAACCCGCCAAGGTCGCTGATGTTCCACTTGTCGCAGCCATCTGGATTTTCCGATGCTCAATATTGCATATTATGCCGGTTTACGTTACCGCTGTTGGTGAATGACGCTTCGTCGCTAAATAGAATGCGTGCAAAAAATCTGTTATCGTCCCCTTATTTCTCTTGTGCCAGTGGCAGAACTGTACACGACGTTCAAAGTCATCACCATGTAATTCTGGTACATAGAAATATGGTACGGGTGCAGTCGATGTTGATGTAGCATTCTCAACACCGACGTTTTTGAGATTCCCGATTCTCGCGCAATTTGTCTGCTACTGATTTGCGGATTAGCCGCGACAGCTGCTAAAACACCTACTTGGGCATCATCATTTGTTGCAGGTCGTGGTTGACGTTTTACACGTGGCTGAACACTTCTTGTTTCCTTAAATAACGTAACTAGCTGGCGAACGGTCCGGACACTTGGATGATGTCGTCCAGGATACCTAGCAGCATACATAGCACACGCCCGTTGGGCATTTTGATCACAATAGCCACACATCAACACGATATCGACCTTTTCCGCTGTTGGTAAACGGTCCATTTTAACACGGATAATGTATCACGAAGCAAATACCGTCTGCACTGGCGGAATGTTACGTGATATCACGTACTTACACGTTTGTGACTATTACAGCGTTATCTATCACAAAGCGAAAAAAGTGGTCCAACTAAAACATTCATATTTCCTTACGTACAACACGAATACGTAATAAAGAATGGGCGTTCCTATTCAAAAATACGCAGTTGATATCCGTTTGACCTATGGCAGCGCCATCTAGCGGGCCAACCATAGCGCCATCTGGTTTCCCCATTCAAGCTAGATGAGTTTCGTTCTCTGTAATTTTTTCGTTTGATGCTTATTTCGTGAGATATTTGGCCCGGTCACTATCAATGGAGCACCCTATATATACCCACATTAGTGCAAGTGGGTATTGATTTAAATCAATAGAGGTTGAAAATCTGCTCCGGACTGGGATTCGAACCTGGCTCTCCTGCGTACTAGGAAAATGTCCTAATCACTAAACTGTCCGGACACAGTAGTCATCGCAACTTCACGGATTACCCTAGCACGCCTCCCGTCAGATCGAGATTCTCAGCTAATCCACACCGTTCCTTTGCCCACATTACTCGCGGCATTTTGCCGATTCCAGTAAGAGTTCGAACCTGCCATACATCTGCACTCAATAGATCATTCATTGCTCGTCTCCGCCCAGCATAGATTTTCAGCTTTTCCCATTGACTTAAATCAATGCCCACTTGCAGCCAATGTCTGTAATTTGTTTGTGCTTCACTACAGGTGTTTGAACATTAGTCCCCAAATTTACTATCCATAACGCCAATTGTCGTTGCTATTAATAAATTTTATTTACTATTAGGATTTCATAGATTATTTATTACGCTACTTATGTGCTTTACATTTTAGTTTAGGCTTTATGACAACTATAGTTCTGTACGTTTTTGTTTTATTATTTTATCGTACTTTAACCTCCACCCTGAGACCAATTTCGAGATATTTATGTGATTAGCTGATTAGTTCCAGTTCTTGCTTGATGGCTGCACTTTTAGTTCGGCTTCTTTCTATCATTCTTGTACAGGCACTATGAACTAACTGTAACCATTTATGATCTCTTCTTGTATTAATGGATTAATTATTATATTACTTAAAACTTCCTGGCAGATTAAAACTGTATGCCCGACCGGGACTTGAACTCGGGACCTTTGCCTTTCGCGGGCAATTGCTCTACCAACTGAGCTACCGAAACACGACTCACGGCCGCTACTCACAGCTGTACTTCTGTCAGTACCTCGTCTCCTACCTTCCAAACTTTACAGAAGCTCTCCTGCGAACCTTGCAGAACTGCACTCCTGAAAGAAAGGATATTGCGGAGACATGGCTTAGCCACAGCCTGGGGGATGTTTCCAGAATGAGATTTTCACTCTGCAGCGGAGTGTGCGCTGATATGAAACTTCCTGGAAAGATTCGCAGGAGAGCTTCTGTAAAGTTTGGAAGGTAGGAGTCGAGGTACTGACAGAAGTAAAGCTGTGAGTACCGGGCGTGAGTCGTGCTTCGGTAGCTCAGTTGGTAGAGCACTTGCCCGCGAAAGGCAAAGGTCCCGAGTTCGAGTCTCGGTCGGGCACACAGTTTTAATCTGCCAGGAAGTTTCATATCAGCGCACACTCCGCACATAGGAGCGAAATGTTTGAACCGGAAACGATGCGATAACAGTTTCTGTGTCTACTAGGAGTCGAAACCTGCTTCTCTCTTACGGAAGGTTTCTTGAAATTACTGCAACCAGTCGCCTTTCGTTTTGTTCTCTATTATCCCATTATCGGTTTCAACCGCTTATCAGTTCATCATCAGATGGTACATAGTTATTGATTGCCTGCAGCAGCGTGGCAGTCGTGTAGCTGTGGCAAGATGTATAAACGAAACATGTAAGCACTGAGTCTGGCGAGAATTATTCATTATATGAGATCGATCGATGACATAGCAAGGAATAAATGAAAATGCGTCCATTCCTGACACCTGAAATTTCAGGCAACGCAATAAGTAAGTGAAACTACACACAAAGTTTAAATGCCCTGCAGCTTTCGTAGTATGTCTCAAGAAAGGATACAGAATGTGCCGTAGACATATCGCTGCTTTAATGACTGCCAGAGATGCACAAGAAGATCAAGATATTCTCCAATCTGGAGCTCGTTTTGTCGAAGAAGTAAACCAGAAAATGCAAGTTTCCAGATTTAGCCACACTGAATTTAGAACACTGGTTAGAGCGGATTCAATTATGAACTAACTTCTGGTGCGACACCATCTAAGGAAGGGCAAAATCAACAGTTGCCTTTGTCCTCTCTGCACACAATACGACTCATAGTGATACAACAGATGCACTTTCAATGAGTGACCACTTAACAAAAATGCTATATATTTGTCTTCAGGTAAAAACTTCCACCACACATATATTTAGAGGTTAGCACAGGTTGGAAAATATCAAAAGGACATTTAAAATCCTATTTCGTCAGTACTGTTAGTGACTGTGTCGCAAATAAACCGAAGTGAATGTATATTTCTTCCAGCAATATAAAATACACACATCAAAAAAAGTTTTACATCACCTCAGTTCCGAGAGTTCCGGAAGCTGCACAAAAAATTGGAATAGAGATCAACATAATCATCACTTCCGCCCTTTTTATTGCTCATGAAAACCCCACATTACATGTTGTACCACCACACAGCGAGACCTTCAGAGTTGGTAGTCCAGATTGCTGTACACACCGGTACCTTTAACACCCAGTACCACGACGTCTTGCAGTCATGCATGGCTGTATTCGTCGTGGCATACTATCGACAAGTTCATTAAGGCACTGTTGGTCCAGATTGTCCCACTCCTCAACGGCGATTCGGCGTAGATCCCTCAGAGTGGTTGGTGGGTCACGTCGTCCATAAACAGCCCTTTTCAATCTGTCCCAGGCTTGTTCGATAGGGTTCATATCTGGAGAACATGCTGGTCACTCGAGTCGAGAGATATCGTTATCCTAAAGGAAGTCATTCACAAGATGTGCACGATGGGCGCACAAATTGCTGTCCATGAAGACGAATTCCGCGCCAATATGCTACCGATATGGTTGCACTATCTGTTGGAGGACGGCATTCACGTATCGTACAGCCACTACAGCGCCTTCCATGACCACCAGCGGCGTACGTCGGCCCCACATAATGCCACCCCAAAACAGCAGGGAACCTACACCTTGCTGCACTCACTGGACCGTGTGTCTAAGGCGTTCAGCCTGACCGGGTTGCCTCCAAATACGTCTCCGACGATTGTCTGGTTGAAGGCATATGCGACACTCATCTGTGAAGATAACATGATGTCAGTCCTGATCGGTCCATTCGGCATGGCGTTGGGCTCATCTGTATGGCGCTGCATGGTGTCGTGGCTGCAAAGATCGACCTCGCCAGGGTCATCGGGAGTGAGGTTGCTCATCATACAGCCTATTGCGTGCAGTTTGGGTCGTAATACGATGTCCTGTGGCTGCACGAAAAGGATGATCCAACTTGGTGGCGTTGCTGTCAGGGTTCCTCCGAGCCATAATCCTTATGCAGCGGTCATTCACTGCAGTAGTAGCTCTTGGGCAGCCTGTGTGAGGCATGCCATCGACAGTTCCTGTCTCTCTGTATCTCCTCCATGTCCGAACAACATCGCTTTGTTCACTCCGAGATGCCTGGACACTTCCCTTGTTGAGAGCTCTTCCTGGCACAAAGTAACAATGCGGACGCGATCGAACCGCGGTATTCACCGTCTAGGCGTGGTTGAACTACAGACAACAGGAGCCGCGTACCTCCTTCCTGGTGGAATGAGTCCGCAGCTCTTGGTCGTGCGTTAGCGTTCTCGCTTGCCGCGCCCAGGTTCCTGGGTTCGATTCCCGGCGGGGTCAGGGATTTTCTCTGCCTCGTGATGACTGGGTGTTGTGTGATGTCCTTAGGTTAGTTAGGTTTACGTAGTTCTAAGTTATAGGGGACTGATGACCATAGATGTTAAGTCCCATAGTGCTCAGAGTCATTTGAACCATTTTTTTGGTGGAATGACTGGAACAGATCAGCTGTCGGAACCCCTCCGTCTAATAGGCGCTGCTCATGCGTAGTTGTTTACATCTTAAGGCGGATCTAGTGACATCTCTGAACAGTCAAAGGGACTGTGTCTGTGATACAATATCCACAGTCAACGTCTATCTTCAGGAGTAATGCGAACCGGAATGATGAAATACTTTTTTTTATGTGTGTTATGCGTAAGTAGGCTGTTTAGGTTTTTATGTTGGTAACGCCATATAGCGCTCTATATGAAAATCACTGACTGTGCTGTGTGAAGTCTGTAGTTGGTGTGCATTGTTGGAATATTTGCTATTGTAGTGTTGGGCAGTTGGAGGTGAGCCGCCAGCAGTGGTGGATGTGGGGAGAGAGATGCAGAGTTTTGAGAGCGGATCATCTGGACGTGTGTCCATCAGAAAGAGTAAATTTGTAAGACTGGATGTCATGAACTGATATATATATTATGACTTTTGAACTCTATTAAGGTAAATACATTGTTTGTTCTCTATCAAAATCTTTCATTTGCTAACTATGCCTATCAGTAGTTAGTGCGTTCAGTAGTTAGAATCCTTTTATTTAGCTGGCAGTATTGGCGCTCGCTGTATTGCAGTAGTTCGAGTAACGAAGATTTTTGTGAGGTAAGTGATTCATGAAAGGTATAGGTTATTGTTAGTCAGGACCATTCTTTTGTAGGAATTATTGAAAGTCAGATTACGTTGCGCTAAAAATATTGTGTGTCAGTTTAGTGTTGATCATAATAAGTAAAGAGAGAAATGCCTGAGTACGTTCAGTTTTGCTCAGCTGTTTGAAAATCAAATGACGTAAGAGGTTTATCAGCACTGTAGTTCATAAATTTTTCTAAAGGGGACGTTTCATATTCAAGGATAACAGACCTTACAAGAATACTCTGCAATGGCTTCGACTCTAAATTAAGAAATAGAATTTCTATAATGAAAATGCGTTCTATTATTCATGCCCAGTAGTCTGTTCCAGCCTATGTTTCAATATTCCTAGCAAGTGATGGCTGCAGGAATCCTGCACATGTTGCTGAATTCAAAAATGTGATTCAAGTGGCATTTGATTTTGCGACTCAAGAGTGTGATTCCTAGGATTGTCCAAATATTGCTTTTACCAAATGTGGCTATTGTGATTCTTCATATTGTTTCACGCATTTTCTAGAGGAGCCTCGTGTATATGTTTAAAGTCCGGTAGTGGGCGTACTACGAGTAACACTATCGTATGCTTTCGACATCATAATCACAGTGGTACGTTAATCTTCTAAATATAACTGGAACGCTGAATTCCTGCTCGTGCCGAAAGACTTTCATTGTAAGAAGTTTCGGTCTTACATAAATGCATTAAACGGATCATAAACAGTTGCTTAGTGATTATTTTGGCATCTGAGAGAAAGACCATATCACAAAACAGGAAAGAAGATTAGTGTTTAACGTCCCGTTGACAGTGAAGTAATTATAGACGGAGAACAAACTCGGGTTAGGGAAGGGAATCGCCGAGCCCTTTCAAAGAAACCATGCCAGTCTTTGGGTTTCGTGATTGAGGAAAATAACGTAAAACGAAGATCTGGATGGCCGGACAGGGATTTGAACCGTCGTCCTCCCGAATGCAAATCCAGTGCGGTAACTACTGTCCCATTTCGCTCGGTGTCGTATAACAAAGGAAAGTTAGAAATACTGTATTACATCTTCCAATGTCGTTTCACTGTGGAAGATCGGAACACGGTTCTTCCTTCTATCCATTCAACGAAAGCTGAATTGGCTGATACTGAGATCCTGGAACAGAAAATCAACTAAACCTCTCAACAGAGGAAAGACAGAGTAAATGCGAAAGAACTTGTTACTCTTGTGATAGCGGTCTGCCACAGGTTGCTGGACGAACAATGGGTGCAAGCGATTGAAAAAAGGTGCAGGTAATTTCCGTTCCGAAGAACGTTTAGCAAGCGGGAGAGTGGAAGATGCCCGTCAGACTCCAGTGCCTCATTCCACTAGAGAGGCGTTGTGCAGCATCCAGAGGCTTCCTTTTAAAATTTGGTGCGCTTAAAAGACGCCCACTGTTTCTTGACTATCCTAGACGTCTAAGTATTCGAAGGTAATTTTTTGGTGGAACGATCTTTTGCCCTATAAAAGAGACTTTCCGTAGCTGCGAGCTTCCTATTGATGAAATACAATGCTTTACAGTTTCTACTTAGCCCTGAGTGCCAAGTCCTCTGAAGTTCCAGAAATATGAATTTAATTTAGCCCTATTTCCTATTACAAGGCAAAACATGCAACGGAAATGTAACTACTGGGCTTCAGATCAATCAGTCAGGGGTTGAATTTTACTAAATGCTTACCAGTAACTTTCTCTTACAGGATACATGAGGTCAGTGACCACAGGAGGAACTAAGCTGCACATTGCGGTAAATTTAACGAACTAAACTGAAACTTGTAAAGACATTGCTTTCCCCGAAAGTCGATAATATTTTTTTTTCTTTTGTGCATTACCTTGTCATAGTACGTATGTATCATTTATTTCAACTGTTCTTTATTTGTTAATACATCACAATGTTTCTTCATTCATTTTGCTGCTGTTTTATATTTTATATTGTACGAATATGAATGTTCTGGTTCTATATGCATTGTAAATCTTTGGTTAGGCTCGGAGAAGTATTGTGCCAGAGAGAGAGCGAACGACTATCGATAGAGAGCGCGCGAGTTGTTGTGGTACGTGGCCGGTTCGCGGGTGTCAAACGTTGCAAATTTCAGCGTGAAAAACGGTGATACGCGGAGGAACAATTAATAGGAGATTGTGCATTATTAAGTGAACAGTAAAACCTGAAAAGTATATCGAGTGTTTGCAGTGACGATTTTACAAACTGTGTGAACTTGTGACAATTAGCCATGAACCAGACACCATTGTCGTTAGAACTGCATAAAGTGGACCAAACCAAAATGTTAAGTAAAAGAACAGTGCTGTGATTTGATCAAGAAACATTTATTATATCGTCCAAACTGTCTTAAAGACGACGACGTAATTGAACTGATGTTTAACGGACTGTAATCGTGAAAAACACATGTGACTGTTTCCCTGTGGCAACACGGTGAAAGAACTGTACGAAGTATTGGCATTAACCGGATATATATCTTAAATGCTAAAGACGTTGCATAATTCCGACCTACTCGCACCGCGTGAATAATAAACTTTTAATAATAAAACGTCGCGCGCGTAACGACAACGGGCAACTGGAACTATTATTATCGCGCAAGTGCTGCCAGCTGATTCGACTACAACGGAGACGTGGACCACCGCCGTAACTGGAATATTAATGAAACAGGAGGATCCATCATTATCTTCATACCACGAACCAGGATTCACTTCACACATCGCCCGCGCGGACCACCGCTGACGTCATCGCACTGCATGCAGCAACAGTTAAGACATTAAAAGAAAATTATTACGCTCTTTCTCATTTCAAAATTGAAGACAATTGCTGTTAAATTAACTATTTTAAAAATACTGTCACAATATCTTAATTTTGCTTAGTCTCAATAAACATTCTTTCCATTAGTTCGTCTTGTTGACAGTGTTGAAAACCCACCAAATTAAAGTTCAATTAATAATTTTCTTTCAAAATTCTTCTCAGACATTTTGCTCCTCATTATAATTTTATTTTAATGTTTGTTTGTAGCTTCTTTTGGAGGGAGTACATATTTTATTTTTTTTGTAGTAAAATTAGATACCATAAAATTACGTGTATAGCCAGCTGATGCTGTCCGCCATTACTGCTTGAAAACTGCATCTATTTTCTTATTGACTGTCAGCTTCAAAACAAAATTACGTATTTCATGGGCATCTAGCAGATGCGCGATGTCTATGTAGGCCCCTACAATAATTTGTTTTTACTTTTGCAGGTTACTGGAATTATATTGACTTTAATTATTCATTTGGCCCCCGTTAAAGTGATTTATCGCATCTATATAATAATTGTACTGAATTATCTAATATATACATATTTTTTTCTTTTTCGTCCATGACTACCAGGGGTAATCAGATTCCTTTTATAGGTCATGTTTTATTATTTAAAAGGTTTTTTTTCTTTTTAGAAGTATTGAACCAGTTTCTTTACAAACTAAAGAGACATTTGTTTAAAAAGTGGGGGCATGCAAGGATTATGCTAGGTCACGGGCGCAATATGGACGCACGTTCGTTCACACGCAAAATCGCATTCAAAGAATTACCAAAGAACACCTTCACCATTTTCTAGCCAAAGTTGAGTCGTCAGTATTGGCCTGTGTCTCGCAGTGGGAAGAAAACACGAGACGTTATCAGAATCGTGATGCATGAAACGAATCGTGGTTGGCTAAAGAACAAGTTCTGTCCTGTCTAAATTTTGTTAAATGATAGCAAAATTATCGCTTGCAGCAACCCCACAGCACTTCTAACAAATAACTTTAAGGCCCCAAGGAATCGTCAATTATGTTTAGGAAGGAAGTGTGAGAGGTAAAATTTTTACAAAGAAGCATCAAAATATCATCAATGTGGTACTGTAAATGAGATTGACAGGAAGTGCAGAATGGCTTAACAGGAATGGCTAGAAGAAAATGTAAGGATTTAGAGGCATATTTCACTGGGGGAAAGGTAGATACCACCTACAGGAAAATTAGAAAGGCCTTTGGAGAAAAGAGAAGTAGCTGTATGAGTATCAAGAGCTCAGATGGAAAGCCAGTACGAAGAAAAGAAGGGAGATCTGAAAGACGGAAAGAGCATATAGAGGAGGTATAATGATTTCTCCATTGACAAAAGATTCCGGAATAGTGCCTCATTTGGATCTCCGGGAAGGAATTGCCAAGGGGGTGGTGATCATGAGAAAAAGATTGAAAAACCAGTGAAAGAATAACGTTCTGCGAGTTGGGGCATGGAATGTCAGAAGTTTGAACGTGGTAGTCCCCCCCCCCCCCCCCCACCCAACCAAATCGAGTATCATATCACACTAGATAAAATGACATCATAAATCAGCAAATATGTTACAGCAACAGATTCAATCATTTTTTTAAAATTATGTAGGAATATAGATTGCAATGTATTTCAAACACATTTTAACAAAAGAATAAGAGCGGCAAATAGATCACTATCTAAACCAATAAATGTCACTTAACTTAAAATGGGCGTCTTCTTATTTATTAATATACACTGGATGTATATTAATGTACGAGTACCACTTACAACAATCAAGAAAGCTAAATATGATGGGTATGCCTATTAACACTCAAATTGCTGACCTCAGACAAAAACTTGGATATCGCCGGACATCTGGGTCAAATCGTATTATTTTCCCATGCACACACGGTTTTACCCTGGACTCTAAAACAGTTACTAAAAACTACTAACTTCTTTAAGCAACACCAAATGTACCAATTTGTCGGTGAAGGACCCTGTCTCTCCTTTTGTTAAGCGATATTCCATTCCCCCAAACCCCCTGCTGCCCTCTCCCCCCCCCTCCCCCAGCCATTAGCGCCCCTCCCCCCCCCCAGCCATTAGCGCCTCCCCCCCCCCCCATCTGACCGACTTCTAGAATCGCCCCTGGGAGTCAGTGCAGTGAAATGAAAAGAAAGCGAGGATTTCTGGTCAGATGAGTATAGGGTAATATCAACAGCAGTAGAAAATGATATAATGAGAGTAGGTTTCGTTACGAATAGGAAGGTACGGCAGAGAGTGAGTTTCTGTGAGCAGTTCAGTGACAGGATTGTTCTCATCAGAAACAACAGCAAACGAACACCGACAACGTTAGCTCAGGTATACATGCCTACGTCACAAGCTGAAGATGAAGAGACAGAGAAAGTATATGAGGATATTGAACAGGTAATAGTCATGGTGGACTGGAATGTGGTTGTAGGGGAAGGAGGAGAGAGAAGAGTTGCCGGAGATTATTGGCTTGGTACTAGGAATGAAAGAGGAGAAACACTGATTGAGTTCTGTAATAAATTTCAGCTAGTAATAGCGAATAACCTGTTCAAGAACACAAGAGAATGAGGTACACTCGGAAAAGAACGTGAAATACGGGAAGAGTTTAATTAGATTACGTCGTGGTCACACAGAGATTCCGAAATCAGATAGCGGATTGTAAGGCAAAGCCAGGAACAGATATAGACTCAGATCACAATATAGTAGTGATGAAGAGTAGGCCGAAGCTTAAGACATTAGACAGGAAGAATCAATACGCAAAGAAGTGGGATACGGAAGTGCTAAGGAATGAGAAGACACACTTGAAGTTCTGTGTGGCTACAGATACTGCGATAAGCTATAGCTCAGCAGGCAGTGCAGTTGATAGCGAATGGCCATCTCTAAAAAGAGCAATCACAGAAGTTGGAAAGAAACACACAGGTACAAACAAGGTAACTGCGAAGAAACAATGGGTAGCACAAAAAATACTTCACTTAATCGATGATAGGTGGAGGTACAATACTGTTCAGGGAAGTTCAGGAATACAGAAATACAAGCCACTTAGGAATGAAATAAATAAGAAGTGCAGGGAAGCAAAGGCAAAACGGCTGTATGACAAATGTGATTGTCGGAAGCACTGACTCAGCATATAGAAAAGTCAGAACTATCTTCGGTGAAATTAAAAGCAAGACTGGTAACATTAATAAGAGTTCAAAAGGAATTCCACTGTTAAATTCAGAGGAGAGAGCGAATGGATGGAAAGAGTAGACTGAAGACTTCTCTGATGATGTGATAGAAGTAGAAACAGGAGCCGGTATAGAAGAGTTGGATGATCTAGTTTGAGAATCAGAACTTAAAAGAGCTTTGCAAGACTTACGATCGAGTAGAGCGGAATATTCGATCAAAATATCTAAAATCATTGACGGAAGTGGCAACAAAACGGCTATTCACGTTGGTGTGTAAAATGTATGAGTCTGGCGGCATACCATCGGACGTTCGGCAAAACATCATCCAGACAATTCCGAAGGCTGCGAGAGCTGACAAGTGCGAGAATTATCACACAATCAGCTTAACAGCTCATGCATCCAAGTTGCTGACAAGAATAACATACAGAAGAACGGAAAAGAAAACTGAGAGTGTGTTAGATGACGATCAGTTTGGCTTTAGGGAAGGTAAACGCACCAGGGAAGCAATTCTGACATTGCGGTTGATAATGGAAGCAAGACTAAGGAAAAATCAAGACACGTTCGTAGGATCTGTCGACCTGGACAAAGCTTCGACAGTGTAGAATGGGACAAGATGTTCGAAATTGTGAGAAAAATAGGTGTAAGCTATATAGACAGACGCATGATATACAATATGTACAAAGAGACAAGAGGACACAATAAGGGTGGAAGACAAAGAACGAAGTACTTGCATTAAAAAGGGTGTAAGGCAAGGATGTAGTCTTTCCCTCCTACTGTTCAGTTTACACGTCGAAGAAGCAATGACGTAAATAAAAGAAAGGTTCATGAGTGGAATTACAAGTGAAAGGATATCAATGAGAAGATTCGCTGATGACATTGCTATCCTGAGTGAAAGTGAAGGAGAATTACAGGATGTGTTGAATGGAATGAACAATCTAATGAGTACAGAATATGGATTGAGAGTAAATCGAAGAAAGACGAAAGTAATCAGAAGTAGCAGAAATGAGAACAGCGAGAAACGTAACATGAGGATTGGTGATCTCGAAGTAGATGAAGTTAAGGAGTTCTGCTACCTAGGCAGCTAAATAACCCATGACGGTCGGAGCAAGGAGGACATCAAGAGCAGACCAGCACTGGCAAAAAGGGCGTTCCTGGCCAAGAGAAGTCTACTAGTATCAAACGAAGGCCTTAACTTGAGGAAGAAATTTCTCAGAATGCACGTTTGGAGCACAGCATTGTATGGTAGCGAAACATGGACTGTGAAAAACCAGAAAAGAAGAGAGTCAAAGCATCTGTATTGTGATGCTACATAAGAATGTTAGGTGGACTGAAAAGGTGAGGAATGAGGAGAGTCTCCAGAGAATCGGCGAGGAAATGAATATTTCCACTGAAAAGAAGAAGGGAGAGAATGGAAGGTCATCTGTTGAGATATCAAGGAATAACTCCCATGGTATTAGAGTGAGCGGTAGAGGGTGAAAATTGTAGAGGAAAGATTGGAATACATCCAGCAAATAATTGAGGAAGTAGGATACAAGTGCTAGTCTCAGATGAAGAGGTTGAAACCGGAGATGAATTCGTAGCGGGTTGCATCAAACCATTCAGAAGACTGACGGCAGTTATGAGTCGAGTGGGACGAAAATTGGTTGAGAAGGGAATGAGACAAGGTGGTAGTCTATGGCCAACATTATTGGTCTGTACAACGAGTAAGCAGTGAATGAAACCAAAGAAATTTTTGAAGTAGGAATTAAACTGCATGGAGAAGAAATAAGAACTTCGAGGTTTGTTGACAACATTGCAGTTCTGTCAGAGACAGCAAAGGACTTGGAAGTGCTGTTGAACGGCATGGACACTGTCTTGAGGATATAAGATGAACATCAACAAAAGCAAAACGAGGATAATGGAATGCAGTCGAATTAAATAAGGTGATGGTGAGCGATTTAGATTAGGAAATGAGACACTGGAAGTAGTAGATAGGTTGCTATTTGAGCAGTAAAATAACTAATGGTGGCTGAAGTAGAGAGGATATGAAATGCAAAATGTAGAATGGTATTGTAAAGAAAAGCGTTTTTGAAGAAGAGAAATTTTTGACATCGTGTATAGATTTAAGTATTATGAAGCCTTTTCTGAAAGTATTTGTATCGAGCGTAGCCATGTACAAAAGTGAAACATGGGTAAGAAGAGAATGGAGGCTTTTGAAATGCGGTGCTACAGAGCAAGGTTGAATATCAGATAGATAGAGCGCGTAACAAACGATGAGGTAATTGAATAAGAATGGAGAGACAAGAAATTTGTGGCCTAACTTGACCAAAAGAAGGAATCGGTTGATAGGACAAATTCTGAGATATCAAGGGATGAGCAGATTAGTATTGTAGGGAAGAGTGGGTGGATGGGTGGGGGGGGGGGGGGGTAATCATGGAGACCAAGTGATGAATACAGTAAGCAGATTCAGGAGTATGTAGGTTCCAGTAGTTATTTGAACATGAAGAGGCTTGGTGGGGATAGAGTAGCATGGAGAGCTTTATCTAACCAGCCTTCGGACTAAAGATCACAACTACAGCAAGACACGGTATTAAACGCGACACTAATTATTTATAGAGAAATGGAAATCTGTTAGAAGACGACTAAGGAAAATATCAGTTTGGCTTCAATAACTTGCGTGAATTATTAAACCTGAGGAAGATCGCCACCTGCTGGCTTACGCAACTGCTCAAACGCATTCAAAAAGCCCGGAACCGAGGCACAACGGAATGATGGAGAATTGTTAGGCCAATCTAGACGACTTCTTTAGCCGCCTAACCACCACGACGAGTGCCGGGTGTTTCGCTATGATCCCTAGACAGATGAGTAGCGAAGCGATCAGAGGAAACGTGAATTCACCACGGCCCAAAATGGCCATGTACCAGGTTCATGCTGAACGTTTTTGGTGACTTCCAGTGTGGTGCTGGAAGATTATGTTCGTAAGGGGGCGAATAGTCATTTTACCGAAATGTCCTGACGAATTTACAGGCGGCTGTCAGCATAAAGCTTCCACAGGTCCATGACAACGATCCCGCCCATTCTATACAGCACATAGTCTGATATACTGCTTCTTTGAGCAACCAGTTTTTTTCTTCATCCTCACTCCTCCCTCTCCCCCCCCCCCCCCCTCGTATTCTTCAGAAGTGGATAACGCACAGTGGTATCGCCCTCTTTCCCCGGATAAAGAAATCGTTAAATGGCAAGCATTGATAGCATGATGATGATGATGTGTTTTTGAGGTGGAACGTTTCCTGAACAGTCAAAATACAAACCTTTCTACAATGAAGGTCCCAGCCAACTCATCCATTGTCGAGAAAAATTACTCATATTGAAAGGGAAATACCGTACATGGTCCAGTCGCATTATTGGCGTCAACCGTCTGCGTTCGACATCAGTGTGCAATAACCACTTACATACTGTTGGTGGGAGCACTAGCAGCGGAGGATATATGAAGCGTGCTGGGGAGGGGAGGGGGGGGGGCTGTGGAGAAAGAGTGCAGCCTTTGTCGCTATACGAAAACGGGGTGATTTATCTGACGTACGAAAGAGCATGATTATTGGCTTTCGGGCCAAGGGTGGAAGTATTTCCGAAACGACTAAGTTTTTAAACTGTTGGCGTTCCGCAGTTGTTAAAGTATACCACCCATGGCTAAATGGCGGTATACGAAACCGGTATAACTGTGGTGTGCCACGGAGCATAGATAACAGGGGCGAACAATGGCTGCAGAGATGTGTAAGGGCGAATAGACGTGCAACTGTTGAGCAGCAGATCGCTCAGATGAACCAAGGGGCTACTAACAGAGTCTTCTCAACGAATGTTGCAGCATAAGGGCCTCCGCAGCAGATGCCTGGTTGACGAGCCGCACTGAGTTCTGTTCGTCGGTAACGATGCATTTGCACGTCAGCACCGCAGCTGAGTGGCAATAGATCGCCTTTTCAGATGAATCAAGTTTTATGCCCGGTCGTGTGTAAGTGCGAGGTTTGAAGGATGATTTTACCAGGATGAGTTTACCAGGATACGTTTACCGGTCTACCTGGCCACCAAACTCCCCGGATTTGATGTCGGTCAAGAATCTGTGGGACAACATCGATCGGGCTGTTCGCGCCAGTAACCTCAACCGAAAAACCTAGCACGTCTTGCTAAGGCACTGGAGTCAGTATAGCTCCACATCCCTATCGGTAGTTTCCATAACCTCATTGGCTCTCGTCCGGCCCGTCTCGCAGCGGTCCACGCTACAAAAGGTGATTATTCAAGCTCTTGACAAGTGGCCACCTTAATGTCAATGAACAGTGTATGTAGAGAAGGTCGGTCACCCAGTGTCATAATCGCATTTTCATCTTTGCGAAGCGGTAATTAAAACTTTATGAATACATTTCGTAGTTGTGACGAAGTAGCTAGTATTATGTGTATTAGGTGAGTTATTGAGAGAAAAGAAAATGAGATTAGCGCCTAACTTCCTGTAGACGGCATCACTAGAGATGAAGCATATGCTCGAACTGATGATGGAAAGCAAACGGGCTTTGTCGTTTTCCAAGAAACCATCCGTCATTCGTGTTGGTTGACTAAGAGAACTTTCGGAATTCTCTATATGGAACGCCGTTTTCTGTCAATGTAAATCTATTTCATTAACCATTTCGTCTCTCGTACTACAGTTAAGGTGGACTTGTACACTCGTAAACGGTTTAAAAAAAGACCTTCATTGTCTTTATCAAGCTGCCTGGGCGACCGTATACATCGTCATTGTACACTAGAATCACTCACCTACCAAAACAGGCAAGTGTTGCAAACATGTCATATGCAGCTATTGAAAGATGGAGCAAGTTGTTTCACAACTTGCTATGCCATGCTGAAGAACATCATCTGACCAGGGCAGGTAATCGGAGCTTGTGGGGGCAATACATTTCACTTGTAAGAATGTTTTGAGACTTCGGTAGCAACTATCTATTGAATGTGCTGTCGCCAACAATGCAACGATAACATGTCTAGTGTGCACCAATCACGAATAGGAAAGAACAAAATATAAAGGGCTTGCTGAAGGAACCACACACCGACTGACTGTTAGAGGCAACGCATAACTAACGATTCTTCTGTCACAATTAGTTTCATTCCGTAGCTACGTGTCTGTGATTTGAAATGTTACGACAGATTAAAACAGTATGAAGGATCTTGACTAGAACCCGGCACCTTTACTTTTGACGGGCAAATACTCGACACACCGAGCTATACAGGTACGGCTCACAACCCTCCTACGCAGTTTTACATCCGCTTTTCTCCTACGTCACAAACTTCACAGAAGTTCTCCTGCACACCTTGTGGGATTATCACTCCTGTAAGAAACGGTATTGCGGAGACGTGGCCTAGTCACAGCTTGGCCGACCGTTTCTAGAATGAAACTCCACTCTACAGCTGAGTGTGCGCTGATTTCAGTGGTTCGTGACCCGTGACGGATAGCTCATTCGGTAGAGTATATCCCCGTGAAAGACAAAGGTTCTGGATTCAAGTCCCGGTAAACTACACATTTTGAATCTTCCAGGAAGTTCCAAATCAGCGCACCACTGGAGAGTAAAATAGTCGTCCTGCATTCCCTAGGCTGTTACTAAGCCGTTTCTACATCTGCATCTAAACATTTACTCCGCAAGCCACCTTAAGGTGTGTGACGGATGGTAATTTGTGAACAAGTGTCACTCACCCCTTTTCCTGTTCCAGTTGCGTATGGTTCGCTGGTAAGCCTCCGTGTGAAGTCGAATCTGTCTATCTTCGTGGTCTTTTCGCCAGATATACGCAGGAGGAAGCAATGCCTCTAGAAGCGTATGCTCTCGCAGCCTTAAAGCCGTCGGCACACGGACCGTGCTGTCGAACGTTAACGTTGAGCGCGCCAAGTTCAACGTGCTGCTGAACGCTCAGGAACGATGCGACTTGTGCATACGGTACGTGGGCCCCAACCTGGTATACGCGATCACAACGCACTCCAGCGGCAGTTGAGGGATGTTTCTAGTTCGTAAATCACACTCTTTACTCAACGGACGCGCGTAAAATTCCCACGTTAGCTCTATTAAAACGCACATTTCCTCCATCGTCTTCGAAAAGCAAAGTACCATGTCCAATCAATGACACAGGCTTATAAAAGTTCCATTACAAACAGTGCGGTACAAATTTGGAATACTTCTCCGCATAAGATAAACATTATTTCATCGTTCCCACATTTTAGTAAAACCCCAAGGTCAATCTTACTTGATCACTGTTCCTACCCAGTAGCAGAATCTTTGCAACATGTGAATTACGAAGCGTAAAAGTAAAAGGAGCAAAATATCTTTATACAAGTAGCGCAAGCTGTCCTGTAGATGAAGCCAATCGAACAAAGTCACCCCTCAAAAAAAGGTGAACTTATGTTTACGTAACAGCAAATATTATAGCATACACTTATATTAAACTAATAACAAAGTATCAGAACCTAATAAAAACGCGAATGCTAGGAAAAAAAATTGGAAGCGCTACGACGCGAACCACCGCCCCAACGAAAACTCATCCTGGAACAGTGACGCTACTCATTACAGTAAACCAACAGCACGCTTACTATGCTCAATCACATTGTGTTATCCTTTGCTAAAAACGTTAATCGTAGATAATTATGTTACTAATTGAAATTTAATTATAACAAATTGTACCAAGAACAATGCGTTTTGGGTGGATCTTCAGTGTTTCGCTGCCTTCAAATAGCTTTTCTCTCATAATACGCAAGTTACAATAATTCTTTTGCCACGAATATGATGTTTCTCATTATTTTACTGGAACGAATCACACAACCGACAACGGGTTTTCCAGTGATTCTCAATTTGCTGGTGCTCAGAAACGGCATATATACATATAGGCTTGAAATGAAGGCCAATATGGCGCCTCACAACTCTGTACTGAAGGGAGACGGCGTGCGTGTGGCGTAGTTGGCGTTGTGTCATCTCATTGGTCAACGCTCAGACGCACGCTGAGAATATCTGACATGCCAGATATTGCTCTGCACGCTCGGAAAGACTCCCGAACGTGCTGTTCCACGCTATGACGTCAGAAACTCGGCCCGCTCAACGCTCAGCGTTCGGATGCAGGGTCCGTGTGCCGACGGCTTAACGGTAGACCATGACGTCATGGAGAATGCCTCTCTTGCAGCGTCTGATAGTGGAGTTTGCTGGTCATCTCCGTGACGCTTTCGCGCTAACTGAATGAACCTGTAAGGAAACTTGGTGCTCTTCCTTGGATCTTCGCTGTGTCCTCTATCAGTCCTATCTGGTACAGATCTCATTCTGAATCCCATTCTGACGACATTATTCAAGTCTTGGTCGAAAGAGTGTTTTGTAAATAATCTCTTTTGTTGATGGACTACTTTTCCCGATGATTCTTCCCATGAACCTCAGTCTAGCATCTACCTTACTCACGATTAATATTGTGTTCTTGTGTCACTTCAAATCACTCCGTTCGCCAACTCCTACACACTTTATGGAAGTAACTGCTTCCAGTGATTGTTCTGCAATCAATGACTGGTATTTCTGTCCATGTTCACGCTACACGTTATATCTGTTTATGCTGAGGGTCAATTGGCACTACTGCACCAATCGACAATCCTCTGCAGGTCTTTTCCGTTTCCCTACAGCTTTCTAGCGTCGCGATTTCTCTGTATACTTCATCATCCGTGGAAAGCCTCTTGAAACTTTTTATTTACTAGGTCAGTTATATACGTGTTTTGAAAAGTAATGATCCTATAAGACTCTCCTGGGGCACACCCGAAGTCACTTTTATGTCTGAAGACTTCTCTTCCTTCAGAATGACGTGCTGCGTTCTGTTTGCTAAACACATGAGTTCTGATATTACACACGCTCGTACATTTTTCATCAAAAGGTTGTGTGGAATTGTATCGAATGCCTTTGGGAAGCAGCACACGGTATCTACCTGAGCGCCTGTATCTAGTGCTTGCTACGTCTCGCGGACGAACACAACGAGCTGGTTTTCACACGATCGTTGTTTTCGGAACCCATGTAGTTTCCTACAGGGAAGATTTCTGATCTCAAAAAATGTAATAATAATACGTGAGCATGGAACATGTTCTAAAATTCCGCAACAAACCGACGTCAGAGACGCAGGACCATAGTTCTGTGCATCTGCTGGACGACATCCCTTGAAAACGTGAATGAGCTGTGCTTTTTCGAATCCTAGGAACGCTTCGCTCCTCGAATGACCTACGGTACACTGCCACTAGGAGTTGGGGCAAGTTCTTTCACATGCTTTGTGTAGAATCGAACTCGTATACCGTCAGATCCAGTGACCTTTCCTCTGTTGAGCGATTTCAGTTACTTTTCTGCCCTTGGTCACTTATTTCGATATCTGTCATTCTATCGTTCGTGCGACAATTTAAAGGAAAACTACAATGTGATCTTCTTCTGCGAAACGATTTTGGAAAAGACATTCTGTATTTTCGCCTTTTCTTTGTCACTCTCTGGTTCAAATGGCTCTGAGATCTATGGGACTTAACTACTGAGGTCATCAGTCCCCTAGAACTTAGAACTACTTAAAGCTAACTAACCTAAGGACATCACACACATCCATGCCCGAGGCAGGATTCGAACCTGCGACCGTAGCGGTCACGCGGTTCCAAACTGAAGCGCTTAGAACCGCACGGCCTGTCACTCTCTGTTTCAGTGCCATTGTGATAACAGAGTATCTGGACAGATGGCTTCGATCCCGTCAAGTTCGTAGCTAGAGTTTTACTTTCGTATTCGTCGACCGCTTCATACATAGCCCTCCTTGTGCTAATTTTGGCTTCGTTTAATTTTTTGTCTATCTGTATGGCTTTGGCTACGTTTATGTTTGCAGAGAAGCTCTCTTTCCTTCCGCAGCAGCTTCTTAACTTGATTGTCGAATCACGGTAGATGTTTTCGTCCTTCACTACTTTGCTTGGGACTTACGTATCTAAAGCGTTTTGTACGTTTCTCTTGAATTTCGTCCATTGATGCTGGACATTGTCAGTGCTGGACGTGAAATTTTCGTGATAACCTGTCAGGTAAGCTGACGTCCGCCTTCAATCGCTTTCGGTGAACAAAAAGATTTATTCCTCTTTGTAGTCGTATTCAGTGATATCGTTCCTTTCATAACTGCTAGTCCCGCAGGATATGCAGAAGAACTTTTGTGTGAGGTTTGGAAAGTGAGAGAGAAGTACTAACGGAAATCAAGATGTTAGGCTGAGTCGTGAATCGAGATTGCGTAGTTCAGTCGGTAGAGCATTCACCCAAGAAAGGCAAAGGTTCCGCGTTCGTGTCCCTGTCTCACACGGAGTTATGTCAGCAACGTTCAACGATGCTCTGGTTTGTATTGTTGATATACGAGAGCCATTCAATAAGTAATGCAACACTTCTTTTTCTCGGTCAGTTTCGGTTGCAGCTGAAAAAATGCAGAATTTGTTGTGGGACATCGTGGAATGTTCCCACTTCAACCCCCACAGTATCATGGAGTTCCGCTAGGTGACGGCTCTATACTTAGCCTTCATATTGAGACTGTAACGGAGGTGCTTTCCGAGAAGAGAGCTGTCACTGAGTTTCTTTTGGCGGGAAACCAGAGCATCGCAGATATTCATCGCTTGCAGGATGTTCTAACAACCCTACCACAACAAAGGTAAAATTTAATAATGATTGTGGTCTTGCTCACGCTGCTAAATACTGCATTTTCGGGCAACAACAAAGTTATTATGTGGCAGGTGTCATTAGAGCACAGCTAATAAACTCATTTCATGTAATAATGAATAAACTAGGCACTAATCTTTTCGTGTTTCCCACGCTGGTCTCGTTGTAAAATCATGGCCAAATCGTCGAAAATCTAGGTGGTGATGATTCCAAGCTCGGATGCAAAAAGGCCTAGGTTTTATTCTGCTGTATTCAAAAGTTTTATAGATGCGCTTCACAAACCATTCTTGAAAATTAATCCTTTCATTGTTAGCACAATGGTGGTGTAAAAAAATAATCAGCACTCCGAATTTAAGTTACACTTCTTTTTTATTGCTTTTGTTGCGATAGCACGTAACACACAAAACATCACTTCACAATCCAAAACATACTTGAAAACATCTTCCTCACTGTTAAAGTTCACATTTTATAAACTGGCTACAATATGCGTCTTTCCAACATGACGTCCAAGACTGGACTTTCTCAAGGTCCGACTCTAACTAACTGCTTGCGCGCCCAAAAAATTTGAATTACAAGTACATCAAAGATGATAGTGACAAAAGAAAGAATACACATACGAATAATGTCATTGCAATATAAACACATCGATGTATCGAAGTACCTCTACATTAATGAAATCAAATCTGAATGTTCTCTCAGAAATATGTCAACTACTTTACAGAAACACAGTAAAATATTGCTGGTACCGAGAGGTTCAGGTGAGCTGCCGTAATGGTTACGTAATTCAAGTACCATTACAATGCCTTGCAGAGACCTGGCAGTTGTAAGTAGACTGCTTAGGTTTTTATGTTGGTAACGCCACGTAGCGCTCGGTATGAAAATCACTGACTGTGCTGTGTGCAGTCTCTGGCTTGTTTGCATTGTTGTTAATTTTCGCTATTGTTGTGTTGGGCAGTTGGATGTGAACAGCGCGTAGCGTTGCGCAGTTGGAGGTGAGCCACCAGTAGTGGTGGATGTGGGGAGAGAGATAGCGGAGTTTTGAGAGCAGATGATCTGGATGTGTGTCCGTCACAAAAAGGAAATTTGTAAGACTGGATGTCATGAACTGATGTATAGAAACGTCTCTGTGAAGTCGTTTCATAAGACGCTTGTCGAATTCGGTACAACCTATTCATTTTACTACCTGATTTTAGCTCAATTCATGAACTCTTCCAGAAAGACTGAGCACTCAAATAAGGCCTATTGATTATTATATGTGTGTTTTAATGTGGGTTTCGGTTTTGTTTTGTGGGAATCGCTGAATTGGTCATCGTCTGCTGGGAGTAGACGATGTTGCTTCTCGTTCAAAGGAGAGCACAGGATGACCAACTTAGGCTTCCAGTACCTGAACAGAGAGGTTTACCCATCTTAGTCGAGGGCTGTGTCGGAGGCTGTTTTTGTGTGTGAGGTTGGTGACGGAGGGCTACCCCTCTGGTAGCTTCCGCTGCACGAGGAGCTAGGTAATCTAGAAAGAGAAAGGGGCCCTCTTCGGTGAACGCTTGGTGAGTACGCATCGTAGCTCTGAAGGGGGGTTTCAGGTGATAGGAATCAGGTTGAATTAGGACTTCGTTACCTTTAACTATTGAAATACTTAATAACTTCAGCTTAACTGAACCGTGTGACGCGAGTATGATTTTTAATGATTTTAATTTTATATTTTGTGGCACTTGCTTTTGTCTTTGTGTGTCGATTTTGTGCCACGTGTTTGGTAATCAATGACCCTTCTGGTCCACCACGGCACCGCAATAGGCTTTATTTTAACAGTTTTCTTGTTTAATGAGCTACAATTTCTCCAAGAATATCTGTTCTTTCTTGCGCTTTCTACAAAGCAGCACAACAGTTTGAGTCAGAATGCACCACGTGCTCCAGTTCGGCCGTTTGCAAGCAGCAGACGCAGTTAGTATGTTAAATAATTATCGCACAGCCTTGTGTATTGGTTAAACCTCTGTCCAGAATAGAGCATGCGTAGAATCGTAATGCAAATATCACTTAGATATGTTTATGGTATTATTGCAAAGGAGATGATAGTATAATTGTCTCCCACCCCCGTCTTCTGTGTTTCTTCTTGCTGTAGTTAAATTGTGCTCTGTTTCATTCTCACATAATTCTTACTTAAATATTTCGAGTGAGGCACCAGTTGCCGGTCGCGGTGGCCGTGCGGTTCTAGGCGCTGCAGTCCGGAAACGCGGGACTGCTACGGTCGCAGGTTCGAATCCTGCCTCGGGCATGGTTGTGTGTGATGTCCTTAGGTTAGTTAGGTTTAAGTAGTTCTAAGTTCTAGGGGACTGATGACCTAAGATGTTAAGTCACATAGTGCTCAGAGCCAATCGAACCATCAGGCACCAGTTATGTGTAGTTAGGATGTGCAACCAAATATTTAGTTACAACAAATAATTTACGTGAAAGATAAATTCTTTGGTGTCGATCTTAACTATGCCTATCAGTAGTTAGTGCCTTCAGTAGTTAGAATCTTTTATTTAGCTGGCAGTATTGGAGCTCGCTGTGTTGCAGTAGTTTGAGTAACGAAGATTTTTTTGAGGTAAGTGATTTATGTAAGGTATAGGTTATTGTTGGTCAGGGCCATTCTTTTGTAGAAATTATTGAAAGTCAGATTGCGTTGCGCTAGAAAAAAAAATATTGTGTGTCGGTTTAGTGTTGATTAGGATAAGTAAAGACAGAAACGTCTGTGAACGTTCAGTTTTGCTCAGCTGTTTGAAAATCAAATAACGTAGAGATTTACCAGCACAGTAATTCATAAATTTTTCTAAGGGGATGTTTCACAGTGAACAAAAGCACGGTGAGACGTTGGGTGAGGCGTCTGTCATCATCGTAACAAGGCCGCGCATACCTGCTCGTTCTTCCGTGTGCCGGCTGGACGCACATAACTGTGACTCCTGCAATGTTGGAACGTGCGGTCACTTTATTCCGAGATGTTCGACGGGTCACAATCAAACACCTCGCTGCCTGACTGGACTCACCGAGTGAGGTGGCGCAGTGGTTAGACACTGGACTCGCGTTCGGGAGGACGGCGGTTCAATCCCGCGTCCGGCCATCCTGATTTAGGTTTTCCGTGATTTCCCTAAATCGCTCCAGGCAGATGCCGGGATGGTTCCTTTCAAAGGGCACGGCCGACTTCCTTCCCCGTCCTTCCCTAATCCGATGAGACCGATGACCTCGCTGTCTGGTCTCCTTCCCCAACCAACCAACCAACCAACCAACCTGACTGGACATCTTTGTTGCTAGTGCTGATACAGTGGTCCACCACTTGGGATACTCAAAAGTGTGTGTGTCCGCTGGGTTTCTCACTGTCTAACTAAGAGCATAGAGAGCAAAGAAGCATCATCTGTGTGGAATTGCTTGCGCCTTAGGAGGCTGATCGTGACAATTTTTAGTCGAATATCGTCACGGGCGATGAAACATTGGTTCAGCACATCAACCTGCAAACAAAACAGCAATCCATGCTGTGGCAGCGCGCTACATTCTTCCGAACAAAAAAGTTCAAAATTGCATCCTCAGTTGGCAAAGTCATGACGACGGTCTTCTGGGACTATGGAGGCGTCCTACCTCGTGGTGCAACGATCAGTTCTAATTTATAATATACTATCCTCAGGAAACTGGAGAAACGACTTCAGCGCATTCGTAGCCACAAAAATACAAACGAACTTCTCCTTTTCCATGACAAAGCAAGTCGCCACACAAGTCTGCGCACACGAGAGGGGTTCACAAAAATTCATTAGATTGTTGTTCCTCATCCACCCTACAGTCCGGATCTCGCACCTTCCGACTTCCATCTGTGTGGTCAAATGGAGGACGCACTCCGCTGCAAGCAGTACGTGTGTGACTGGAAGGTGATGCAGCAAGACGCTGGTTCTGACGTCGACCAGTAGAGTGATACCATGCGGGCACACAAGCCCTCCCAGAAATGTGGCGTAAGGCCGTTGTATTGAACGAATATCATGAAACTTTCTGCCAGATTAAAACTGTGTGCCAGACCGAGTCTCGAACTCGGGACCTTTGCCTTTCGCGGGCAAGTGCTCTACCATCTGAGCTACCCAAGCACGACTCAAGCTCCGTCCTCACAGCTTTACTTCGGCCAGTACCTCGTCTCCTACCTTCCAAACCTTACAGAAGCTCTCCAGCGAACCTTGCAGAACTAGCACTCCTGAAAGAAAGGACATTGCGGAGAAATGGCTTAGCCACAGCCTGGGGGATGTTTCCAGAATGAGACTTTCACACTGCAGCGGAGTGTGCGCTGAAGGTGTGGAAGGTAAGAGACGAGGTACTGACAGAAGTAAAGCTGTGAGGACGGGGCGTGAGTCGTGCTTGGGAAGCTCAGATGATAGAGTACTTGCCCGCGAAAGGCAAAGGTCCAGAGTTCGAGTCTCGGTCTGGCACACAGTTTTAATCTGCCAGGAAGTTTCACATCAGCGCACACTCCGCTGCAGAGTAAAAATCTCATTCTGAACGAATATTATGTTGAAAAATAGAGTTTGTACCAAAAGAGTGGGGAATAATATAGTGTATTGAAATCTCGAATGAATCCAACCAGCTTTCAGAAAAAAACGTGTTGCGTTGAATGCCCCTCGTATATTACTCGTATATTGGTTAGAATGTTACAGTAGTCTTTAAATTAGGCTGTGCGACATGGTTCGTGCCACATTCCCACCATCTGTCCGCCCAGGCACATGTCACGCCACTGCTCGTAAGACAGTGTCAACGAACGGTTGATGTGTCCTTATCTGCCGAGGATGCACGCGTATCCGCCTAGCACTGTGCACTTCTGCTGCCGCTGCAAACACTGCGACACCGAGGATGAACACAGCAGAAGAAGATCCAGCAGCAGGAAGGGAAGACGTTGCACTGTAGTGCGACCTGCTGACGGCAGTGTATCTGCAGCTGGATGTAAACCTAGGCACCGCCACGCCAGCACAATGGCGCCTTGTGGCTCGACGACATTGAAGCAAGTCAGTAACCCAAGTCAAGCTAAACAATTCCAACCGATGCTTCCACGTGGAATTATCACTTCACACAAGGTCTACAGTACAATATGAAGAACCCGAAGAGCAATAATAGTCTACGTAACCGCGGCAGAGGTTCAAATTATTTCAGAAGAGGCCATGTTTTCACTGTTCAACAGGAGAGTGAGAAGAACCGTACATCTGATACGAAACTTACTTGGTGTCTCCTGATGTGATGTAATGAATCGGAGTTTCATGTAATTCATAATAAAATGTCTACATTCATCATTTGGATTTACAGCTCTTGACGAGTTTGAAGTTAAAATTATTCGGCAAAAGGTCAACCTGTTATTTAAAACATTGTTTTCTCGTGTGACCCAAACATGTTTCAGCATTTCTATGCCATCTTCAATGGACATTCTTTACTCAAATCTGTGGAATGAGGACGAAATTTAAATGATGACCAATATACGAAAATTAGACCTAAAGAGAGTTTTTGTTCATTTTTGTCATTACCTCAGTTTTACGTTATACGGTTATGCACTACCATTTGTACATTATCCTGTACTGGTAGCTTGTTAGTTGGAACCGAATGATGTTAACGTGAATTTTGTTGGTGAGTTAACACATCACTTTACGTTTAATCATAAAGCAATATGTTAACTGGCCAACAAAATTCACATTAACATCATTTGGTTGCAGATGACAAACTACCAGTATAGTATAACGTGCAAATTGTCCTGCATCACCATATAATGTAAAATTAAGATAGTGACAAAAACATACAAATACTGTCTTTGGGCCTAATTTTCGCGCATCAGTCGTCACTTAAAATATGTTCTCATTTCACAGATTTGAAAATAGAAAACCCACTCATGATGCACAAACACGCTGAAACATGTTTGGGTCACATGAAAAAATACTGTTTTGCTTAACTTCTGTACCCTATATCCAACAGCGTCTGCTACGAATCAGAATAAAGTGAACTTATAAATGATCTTCCAATGACTTTGAAACATAGTCTAGAATCTGCAATATTTGCTGATGATACTAGGCTGCTAATCAAGGGTAGACTCAGCCTTCAGAAAAAATTCTATAAGCGATTCGCAGCTAATAAATTAAGTCTTAATCTCAAAAAGACTCAAATTATATAATATCAAACAAGCAAAAAATGACCATTCATCAAAGGAGGTAGACATGAATGGTCATACATGGAATGAAGCACAATGTGTAAAATTCCTTGGGGTCTAGCAGGATAACAAGGTAAAACGGAGTCAACAGATCGATGTCAGCATCTTATGAGGCTCAATTCAGCATCTAATGCTCATTACAGCATCTCTCATTGTGTTGCCATAAAGACAAGAGCGTTGGCTGATTTTGTGTGTTCTCACTCCCCGTCCTATGGAATTGTCTTTTGGGACAGTTTACCTAAAGCAAATAAAGAATTAGCTCAGCAGAAACGAGCAGTAAGAATATTGTTTAAAGTAGGTAGGTACCCATAGGGTGAAGGGAAAAACTTAATAAATACAGGTCATGATTTCCTATGGAACACAAAAACATGAAACATAATATCATTTAATTAGCCTTAGTTTGTTTGCTCAGTCTTTCTGGGAGAGTTAATAAATTAAACCGCAATCAGGCGGTGGACAGAATAGGATCTACAGAATCCAGTGAGACAAGCGTCTTATGAAACGACTCCACAGAGACGTTTCAATTGATCTAACCTTGAATTTAATGATAGATGCATAGTAGCCTGAGTCTTAAGCGGCGCTCTTGGCAACTTTTACACTGGGCAGGATGTCTACTTGTAGCAATGTGATAGTTTTTTTTAACCACAATTCGGATTTGGTGATACCCATGTAGTTTGTTTTCTATGAAATTTCTTGAATAATGTAGAATTTAGTACTACGTTACGCTGCCTGCATACACTGAAGAGCCTTTTTCCGTTGGCGTTGGTTCTTTTATGTGCAGGGAATTTTTCCACTATTGATCTGCCCTTCTTTGACGATGTGTTCATTAAAGTCTCCAAGTAGTAATACAGTGTTTTTCGATGGAATGTGTCAACAATTTTCTGTTTGCTTTTTTTTTGTGTTCTCTTTTTCTCATTTGTTGGTGCATTTGTATTTAAAATCGTTTAAACTTTGATGATTTCAGTGTTAGTGTGGAAAGTCTTTCATTAATTGATTTAAATCCTATTATTGAGTGTAATATGTATTTGTTTGCAATGAAACTTTTCCAAATCCCCAATTTTCCTTTTTCGTTTTCATGGTTTTCCCTTAAACACCCTGAATCGTTCTGAATCGAAATTGGTAGTTTCCGGTTAATATAATACACAAATTAAGTTTCTGTGGTGTCATTGTCTTATGTTAATGTATACTTTGACTCGTTTCAAATGACTGAGGGTTTTCCTCTTTGATGTGATGTACGGAACGATGTGCGTGAATGAATGAAAGAGAGGATACTTAGCTTTGCACCACATCTTAGGATTTCTGACCATTCCAATCACGTATGGAGTGCGAGAAGAATGAGTGGTTAAACGCTTCTGTATGTGCTGTAATTAGTGTATTTGTCTTCACGGTCCCTACGGCAGCGACATGTAGGAGGCTGTGGAATATCTCTAGGTTCTTAATTCTGGTTCTTGGAGGAAAAGAGCAACGCAAATCCCTATTCGACGGAACAAAAACAACAACTGAGTCATTTTAATACTCTGCTTTATAAATACGCTAGCGAACTCGGCAAAGCTTCGTAGTTGCTGAGTATATGTAGGAATTGGTTATATTCCTGATATCCTTTTCCCTCTCTCTCTCTGTCCATCACCTCATCCACCCTCTCCGTTTATTTCCCTCTCCTTCCCCACTGTTCTCCTCCCCCTATCTTCGTCCATCTCTTCCTTCACCCTCTCTAAGTCCATTTCGCCTCTCCCCTATCTGCTCATTTCTTCTTCCTTCTTCTCTCTGACCTTCAGCCTTGTTTATTGTTATAGCCAACGAAACGATTGGGAATCGAAGTTGTTTAAAACAAATAATTGAGTCGAAACTTCCTGGCAGATTAAAACTGCCCGACCGAGACTCGAACTCGGGACCTTTGCCTTTCGCGGGCAAGTGCTCTACCAGGAAGTTTCATATCAGCGCACACTCCGCTGAAGAGTGAAAATCTCATTCTGGAATAATTAAGTCGATTGGAATCATTGGTATACGGGTTATGAGACACCTACAGCTGGATGTGTGAGGACAGCAGCTTCACTGAAGGTATTTCGCGTAGTTTTAATCTGCAGATGAGTGGGATTATAAAGTTTCGGAAGATTCAGATTCCTTAGTAGTATTTTAATGTCAAGACGATAAGCCATAAATACAGCGTTCCTGTTTTTTGCTGAAACTGTCTGCGATGATGAAAACAAAACAGCATATATATGGCAAGGGTCACACTCATTCAAAAACCACAGAACCCGAAGACGTTGCTGTGTCATGGCGAGTAAGTGCCGCCATTACAATAAGCACTGGCAACACCCAAATCCAGGACGCGTCTGAAGTGGGAACCATCGGCATCCTGGTCAGCGTCTGTTCACACAATGTGCGGCTGGTCATAATGCGCCAGGAACTAACAATCCCTGGTTCTAAACACCCAGTGGAAACACTGGACCAACTTGATTACAAGCAAGTATGACTCGTGCAAGTAATAACAACATTACCCCAGGTGGTAACCAATCCACCCATCAACAGATGGCAACCAGGAATTCGGATTCTGGGGAACCTGGACTTACACGATTACATCAGAGAAAGTCGGAGCTCTCTGGCAAACTTCCACTTAAAACACCTACATACATTGGAACCTTTAACATAAATACATTAATCCAACCAGGAAAACTTCTAAACCTTACAACAGAACTTGAAAAGCAAAAGATAGTAATACTAGCTTTACAGGAGACACGTTTTACAGATGAAGAAACATCAGATTATGGCAACTATCGCATCTTTAAGAGCAAGACGGATAAACGAATCGGAAGAGGAGCCCCCCATCTCGGGATGGCGTTTATCATACACAAGAGCGTGCTCAGCTCCATCAAGGAAGTTACTCCCGTAAATAATAGGATAATGACGATGCGCTTACAATGTGCCAACAAAACATACACAATGGTTAATGTTCATGCTCCCACAAACGGAGACAACAAGAAAAACCCCATAGAAACAGAAAAGTTCTGGGAAAATTTGGAGAATATAATGGCCAAGATTCCAAAAGATGATACAAAAGTTCTACTCGGCGATTTTAATGCCCAAATTGGTAGAGAGAAAATCCACCAAAAAACCGTAGGCAAATATCCTGCACATAAATTTACCAATAAAAATGGTACAAGGCTCGTCGAACTATGTAAGCAGAATAACCTGAAGATAATGTCAACATCTCTAAGAAAAATGTCCAAGAAAACAAAAGACATGGAGATCTCCTATACAACAAATTGGCGAGTTTCAAATAGATCATGTGGCGATTTCATACCCAGTACAAAAAGAAATTTACGACGTCCAAGTACGCAGAGGAGCAAACATTGATTCAGACCATTACCTAACTAGAATTAAAATCAAGTTTACAGCACGAAGAAGTCATCAGAAGAAAACAGAAATACAGAAATATGACACCAAGAAGATTAAAGAATCTAAAGTAAAAGAAGAATGGGAGAAGGAAAAGGCAAACACATGGGAAGAATTTCATTCTAAAATCACGCGAATAGCTAAGGAAACTATTCCCTTGAAAAAGATATTCAAACACCCTTGGTGGGATTCAGACTGTGAAAATGCATTGGAAAGGAGAAAAAAGGCATTTCAAGAATATAACAGTAAAAAATCACAAGAAAGTCTACATTTATTTAACGAGGTTAGAAAACAGGTTTCAAAATCTATTAGGCAAGCAAAAAGGAAGTACACAAAGGCACAACTGGATGCCATAGAAGAAAATTTCCAAAACTATAATACAAGAGACTTCTACAGAACTTTCGCAGATAAAATACGAGGATATATCCCTCAAAATTTATGTTTCAGAAAACCAGATGGTAAATTAGCCCTAACAAACCAGGAAAACTGTCAAGTATTGGCTCAATATTTTTCTAACCTACTAAATTGCCCAGAACCTAGTTTAAGGTTTCCCAAAGAAATCTGTGCCAACGCTCAACCGGATTCATTACCACCAACACAGGAAGAAATCAAATGTCACATTAAAAACTTAAAAAATAATAGAACATCTGGCGAAGATGGCATTGTTGCAGAGCTATTAAAAAACCTAGGACCAAAGACGTTGCAAGAGCTCACAAAAATAATAACAAAAATACGGGAAACAGGAAAATTACCAGAGGATTGGAAATGTGCCCTTATTCACCCGTTACATAAAAAAGGAGACAGAACAAATGTCAATAACTACAGGGGAATCTCACTTTTACAAGTCACCTACAAAATTCTCTCAACATGCCTGCTGAAAAGAACACAAGAGCAGCTGGAACGCCAAATTGGTGATTATCAAGCAGGCTTCCGCCCCGGTCGCTCATGCATAGAACAAATATTTAATTTAAAGACAATATTAAAACACAAAGCAATTAGAAATGCCACCATAATTTGTACATTTGTAGATTTTAAGAAAGCCTATGACTCAATTGACCGGCAATCTTTGTTTAACATTTTAGAGGAACTTGGACTTGACTCCAAAACACTAAGGCTTATCAAAGAATCACTGACAGACACTGTATCTAAAGTTAAATTCAGGGGAGAAATCTCTGAACCTTTTCTCATAAAAACTGGAGTACGTCAAGGTGACGGGCTATCTCCACTTCTGTTTAATATAGTCCTGGATAAAGTCATTAAGGAATGGGAAAAAGAATTAAAAAATCAATCCTACTGGAAACCAATCCATCTTGGTAGAACCAAAGACAACGTGGAGATATCTTGTTTAGCATTCGCGGACGACTTGGCCATACTTGCAGATGATGAAGAAATCGCCACCAAACAAATAGAGATCCTTAAGGAATGCACGGATAAAGTAGGTTTACAAATTTCGTTTCAAAAGACAGAATTTTTCTGTACGAAATTCCATATACACAGTTTGAACACAAAATATGGAAAAATAAATATAGTAAAACATTTTAAATACCTAGGTGAAATTTTGGAGCCAACCGGAAGAGAGAAAGTTGCACAGAAGATCAGACAACAGAAAATGAAGAGAGCATATGGTATGACACATGAAATATACAATAAAAAATGCATCTCCTCGAACGCAAAAATCAGACACTACTGCGCAGTAATTAAGCCAGCAGCACTATATGCTAGTGAAACGCTCACACTCCACACAAAATGTGATTTAGAAAAAATACTAAAAGAAGAACGCAAAATTATGAGAAAGATTTTAGGTCCAAAATTAACAGAAGAAGGATACCGGATACAATCAAGAAGAACCACAGAAACTATATCAAACCTGGCAGCAGACATAAGAAGGCGAAGATTAAAATTTTATGGACATGTCACTAGACTTCCCCCCACACGACTCACCAACAGAATTCTCACTTACATAGAAAAAGTCAAATCAACAACACCATGGATTAGCCAAGTAAAATTAGATTTACAAAAAGCAAATATTGAACTTAAAGATGTCAAAGATAGAAAAACTTTTAGAAATAAGGTGGAAAAGTGGATTGTATTGTCGGAGAAGGAAGCACTAAAGAGACCAGGAACAAAATGGACAGAAGAAAGAAATGGAGAACGAATGAAAGAAGTATGGAAGAAACGACGTCAGAAAGCTTTGCGTGATCCTTCTGGGTCCATTCGCGATAAGTAAGTAAGTGTATATATATATATATATATATATATATATATATATATATATATATATATATATACCGTTTATGTTAAGAATATGTATGCTATTTCAATGTGAACGTTTATTACAGTATCATGTAAAAATATGAAGTTAATCAGCTACGAACTTTTCGAGATTTTTATATAATAGTAAAGATAGGCTACTGTGCAATTGAGAATGGTAGAATCCAATGTATGCACTAGGGAAACGTGGAAATATCTCGATCTAACACAGAGAGGTAAAGTCCATAGTAATGCTTTGTCATGTTGTGCAGAGGCGTAAGTCAGTAATAACTTCATGTGTAAATAAACTGAAAATAGTGGTGTTGAACGTATGGCTAAATTGGAGCGACATACCGTCACACATTTCTTTGTTTTCAATCATTCATCATCAACGGAAATTCATCCAGAGTAAGTTTATCAGGTTTCGTCTTCTCCACTTTTCCACATTCAGGAAATAAAATCAAATGTTCCTTGCTTCTACCATTCTCGTTTACCCAGTAGCTTATGTATTTGTAAATCAGAATATTAAAATGACTCAATCGTTATTTTTGTTCCGTCGCATAGGGATTTCACATATCCAGATGCATCATCGACCCTTTATTAATCACAGACCAGTACACAACGAGTATGGACTGTATACAGCCTAATTTACAACACCATCTGTTAGGTTTCGCAATGCTATCCGTAGTTAATTGGCAAGGTTTCGTGTTACAGATTACCTTCTGTAGATTCCGTTCTCGTGTGTATACGGAAATGTGATGGTTATATACGCGGTCGACTGCGTGTGTGGACATGTCCAGTCGGAATCTCCTACCCTCTTTCCGTTTCCTACCAAACAGACCAAAACCTAACCCTCGCTCGATAGCTACAACACAACTGACCGATCCGCCTGTACCCACACACTGCAACCATACAGAACGGGTAACAATATGTACCTTGCCTAAATACAACTCCCATAGGTAAGCCAGCTTCTAATGAAAGAGCAGTACCTCCTTTTAAAATCGTCATCGTCTGCAGCCTATTTTCAATATATTTTTATTTATTTATATTTTACTTTTCATCTTTCTTCTCATAATTTAAAATGATTTAAGTCACCACTATAATTGTATATTAATACCATCAACGAAATTCATTTTGTTTGATCCCCGTCCCACGTGTCTGTGGGCTGAAGGGCGTGAAACAACAAGAAACTGCCTGCAGAATCTGTTGTTAGTGTATATGTGATCATGTGTATGTAAACAAACCAAGTTTTAATTACAACGATCTTTTAATTTTTTTCCACTTGGTTGTATAACTGTGTTGTATTATACGATTCCATGTTCGGCATTTAGCTACATGAACATCCACCATGGGTAAACCATATCAATTTTACATGTAATTAAATCAGTAATTCACTAAATCTAAATAGCCAGCTATCAAAAAACCATTCCTGACCAAGAGAAGTTTACTAGTATCAAACACAGGCCTTAATTTGAGCAAGAAATTTCTTAGAATTTGCGTTTGGAGCACAGCATCATATGGTAGTGAAACATAGACTGTAGAAAATCCGGCACACTAGAGAATCAAGCATTTGAGACATGGTGCTACAGAAGAATGTTGAAAATCAGGTGTACTGGTAAGACAAGGAGTTAGGAGGTTCTCAGCAAAATCGGAAAGAAATATGGGGAAAAGACTGAAAAGAAGAAGGGACAGGATGATAGGACACCTGTTAAGACATCAGGGAATAGCTTCCATAGTATTTGAGGGAACTGCAAAGGGTAAAAGCTGTAGAGAAAGACATAATTGGAGTGCATCCAGTAAATAATTGAAGAAATAGGTTGCAACTGCTACTCTGAGATGAAGAGGTTGGCACAATAAAGGAATTCGTGGCGAGCCGCATCAAATTAGTCATAAGCCTGATGACTCAAAAGTAGTCTCCGATCACACATTAAAATTTTTTCACGGGAAATTTTTTGCAGTGATTAAATACGGGACAGAGATAAGGGTCTATGCTGCTGACATGCATAGGAACAGAATATTAAATGCACAGAAAAGACCAATCAATAGAGACTCCTGCAGGGAAATCTTTGTACATTATAAATACTTCTCAGTCTATGCACAAATTAATTACATTTTTTGTGACTCATCAAATCAAATCAACCAAACGCTCTGATATGCATGTCTATAATACAGGAAAGATAGATTGCTACTACATACAAATATCTAAACTAAAAACAGCAGAACATAGTTAATGCATTAACGACCAGGTAAGGTATAAACAACTGCCGAACTAACAAAGGTAACTTATTTAAAGAGAAAGTTAAATCATCCTTGATTGATAAGGGTTTACACTCTTTGAGTAAGTGTTAATATTAAATACATTGAAATCTCTGCATATTTGTAGTAGTTATGATGTAATATCTACCTCTATTGTCTTACTAAGCTCACTAATATTTTTACCATGTGTAAGTTATCAGTTATGCATGTATAAAAAGTATCTGTTCTACTCGTAAATTCTGTTGTCTTACTAAGAACACTTATTTTTGTATCAGGGAAGCCTAATCACTTATGCCTATATAAAATGCATCTACTCTGTTTACACAAAACTTGCACAAAAAATTGCTGCGACATCAGCAAAAGTCATCCGTAAGCGGCTCCATACAAAAAATACGATAAACAAAAATTAAATAAACCAAATTAACGAAATGTGAGTTATGACATTGTATGTGCGTAATTACCCTTGTTCATATTGTTATATATTTGTATATATTTTTCTATGTTTATTTTTCATTTAGCGTTGAGCATGTGGTGAAAATTGGCCAGTAGTGACAAATAAAACATTTTGTTAAGCTATCTCCATTGGAAACATGACACAGTTCAATAATGTTTGCCCCGTTTTAAAGAGAATCCAATTACCGTGTATGACACGAGGGTCCACCATTTCGCACCAGAAAGCAATGGCAGTCAAAGCAATGGGCGAATACTAGTGGCTGTCAGAAAAACATGTGGAGTCTATTTAATCTGGGCTGCTGGAATACGTTTTGAGTACAATGAAGAGTTCATGACAATTGTAGCTTGTATCTTTTTACAGATCTTCCGCAATTGCGTATCAAGTGTGAAAACCAAATTTCATTGACGTAGAATGCTACTGCGAAGAACAGAGAGTGCAGTTTACCGTAACATAGAACCTTCCACTGAAAGACCATCTGCCTACGTAGCCAAGGTCAGAATTGCCGTAAAGCTTTTCGCGGATGTTGCTGTTATATAAAGGCAAGACGTGGCGCTATAATATTGTAGCGAATGCAGGAAGACCTGCCGAGGATCGACACTTGGTGAGGGGGTGGCAACATAAACAGCTGTAACGTACTGACACTAAATAGATAGAAAGAGACTTTACTGTATGATAACAAAATTGCAGAACAATCACTGAAAGCAGTTACTTTCATAAAAATCTGGGAGTATGAGTAAAGGAAACAAAAGAAAAATTCGGAGTAGAAATTGAAATCCATGGAGAAGAAATAAAAACGTTGAGGTTCGCCGATGACATTGTAATTCTGTCAGAGACAGCAAAGGACTTGGAAGAGCAGCTGAACGGAATGGACAGTGTCTTGAAAGGAGGATATAAGATGAACATCAACAAAAGCAAAACAAGGATAATAGAATGTAGTCGAATTAAGTCGGGTGATGCTGACGGAATTAGATTAGGAAATGAGACACTTAAAGTAGTAAAGGAGTTTTGCTATTTGGGGAGCAAAATGACTGATGATGGTCGAAGTAGAGAGGATATAAAATGTAGACTGGCAATGGCAAGGAAAGCGTTTCTGAAGAAGAGAAATTTGTTAACATCGAGTATAGATTTGTCAGGAAGTCGTTTCTGAAAGTATTTGTACGGAGTGTAGCCATGTATGGAAGTGAAACATGGACGATAAATAGTTTGGACAAGAAGAGAATCGAAGCTTTCGAAATATGGTGCTACAGAAGAATGCTGAAGATTAGATGGGTAGATCACATAACTAATGAGGAGGTATTGAACAGAATTGGGGAGAAGATAAATTTGTGGCACAACTTGACAAGAAGAAGGGACCGGTTGGTAGGGCATGTTCTGAGGCATCAAGGGATCACAAATTTAGCATTGGAGGGCAGCGTGGAGGGTAAAAATCGTAGAGGGAGACCGAGAGATGAATACACTAAGCAGATTCAGAAGGATGTAGGTTGCAGTAAGTACTGGGAGATGAAGAAGCTTGCACAGGATAGAGTAGCATGGAGAGCTGCATCAAACCAGTCTCAGGACTGAAGACCACAACAACAACAACAACAACATGCGTACGAAGCGATTTGAAGTAGAACGACCATAAAAAATTAACCGCGAGTAAGACAGGTGCCACACTGAGATTCTTTGGAAGAATCCCCAGGAAATGTAGATAACCAACGGAGGAAGTAGCTTACAAAGCGCTCGTTCGTCCAGTACTTGAATATTGCTCATCACTATGGGGACCGTACCTGATAGGGCTCATAGAGGAATGAATGACTGCTCGTCACTGTGGGGTTCACAACAGGTAGGAGGCATAGAAGAAACAGAGAAGAGCACCACGTTTCGTTGCAGGTTCATGTAGCAAGCACAAAGAATCACGGAGATGCTCATCCAACTACACTGGCAGACGCTGCAAGAGAGGCATTCTGTATCACGTTATGATCTACTTTTAAGGTTGCGAGATAGTACATTCCTAGAAAAGTCAACTAATATATTGCTACTTCCAAGATATACCTCGCGAAAAGGGCATGAAGAAAAAATTAGAGAGATTCGAAGCCACACAGAAGCTTACGAGCACTCGTTCTCTCCACGAACCATACACGAGTGGAATAGGAAAAAGGGAAGAGACACCGTACACAAAGAACCCTCAGCCACTCTCCTTAAGGAGCCTTGCGGAGTATAGATGTAAATGTAGATGTAGGTGGCACTCTACGCGGAGGTTATAGCTTCGAATACCGGTGATTTAAGAAATTTTCACCGCCAGTATTTGTTTGAGTGGCAAGAAGACGAAATTCGGTGGCCTTGCGTTCCTGATCATCAGACATTGCACCATTGTCCTCACTAAAATCCAAACCTCCTCCGCAGTATCTGTTCACTGAGGTGACACTGTTACTGTTGAATGCCATCAGTCCGTCAGAAGGGGGCGTTGAGCTCAATAGTCCCTTTTGTGCTATTCGAGTGGAGAAGGATGTGTGCCGGCACTGTGTTTCAACCTCTGTCTTCCGTCGTCATGCAATACAAACATGACACCAGCGTATACACATAGCCATTACTGTCACGGACACTTAAAAGGTATATGTAAGACAAACGTCTCTCACAGCGCAAGGAGAGGGGTCATTCTACTAGGAGGAAGAATACCCTTCCCACGAGGTGGCGGAACATGCACATACATCTACATCAATACTCCGCAAGCCATCTTATGGTGCGTGGTAAAGGGTACCACTATCTGTCCCCCTCCCTCTCTCCCTCCTCGCTTTCATTGTTCCATTCGCGAATGGCGTGTGGGAAGAACTATTGCCGATAAACTGTATTAGGTCTAATATCTCGAATTTTCTCGTTGTGGTGACTTCGCAAGTCGTTCAGGAGGAAGTAATATGTTGTCCGACTGTTCCCGGAACGTACTCTCTCGGAATTTCAATACTAAACCATTCCGTGATACACAACCCCTGTGGCCTTCCAGCCGGAAATGCCTTAACAACTCTACCGATACGAGAAATTTTTGCCTTCCACTCTCAGCAGTTCCTAGGCATTAGGTATAGTCACACAATGACATGTATTCGTGTTATAGACCAAAAAGACTACGACAGCATGTAGTTAAAAGCACCATCGTAAGCGACCCTGGTCGTAAACCTTTATCTCACAAGATGCAGGTAACAAAGAAAGAAAATGGCCAGTTGCGTTAACAAAAATGCAAATGACCATTTTCCTTCCCTTATGTCGTAACACTTGGCCTATTATCCTGTCCCATCTTTTCCCCAGTGTTTTCCATACATTCCTTTCCTCGCCGATTCTAAGGAGAACCTCCTCATTCCGTATCTTATCAGTCCACCTAATTTTCAACATTCTTCTGTAGCTCCACATCTCAAACGCTTCGATTCTCTTCTCTTCTGGTTTTGCCATTCCCCATGATTCGTTACCTTACGGCGCTGTACTCGAAACGTACATTCTCGTAAATTTCTTCCTCAAATTAACGGCTATGTTCGATACCAGTAAACTACTCTTTGCCAGAAACTTTAGTATAAATCCTTCTTTTTCACATCGAGCCAGTTGATGCAGTCTTCAACACAAGGTAGGCATCAATACCAGACAGCAGTTCACATCCCCGGCCAGCTATCAGGTTTTCGGCTGTCCTAGATTTTTTTCCAAAACTGTGTAAGGTAATATGAGGATGGTTCCTGAAAAGAACACAGTCCATACCCTTCTCAGGTGTGATATTGTGCTCTATCTGTGCTGACCCCGTCGTTGACAAGACTTTTTCCTCTTTTTACAGACATTCGCTTAAGATACCTGCTCAGTTTCTCATGCAACGCTACACTGACGAGAAACGTAATAAACACATCGGGAAATAATTCCATCGTAAGACAGAAGTTAAAAATGGCGTTAGGAATGTAGTCTTTCGTCCATACCGTCAATCTACGCATCGAGAAGTAATGTCGGAAATAAAAGAAAGGTTCAAGAGTAGGAATAACATTCAAGGTGAAAGGATTTCGATGATAAGATTCGCTGATGACGTTGATATCCTCAGTGAAAGACAAGCAAATTTACAGGATCTGTTGAATGGAATGAACATTATAATGAGTACAGAATATGGATTAAGAGCGAATCGAAGAAAGACAAAAATAATGAGAAATAGGAGAAATGGGAACAGCGAGAAACTCGACATGAGAGTTGGGGATCACGAAGGAATTATTCTGCCTGGGCAGCAAAATAACCCACAACGGACGGACCAAGGAGGACAGAAAAAGCACTGGCCAAAAAGGCATTCCTGGCCAGGAGAAGTCTGTCAGTAACAAACATAAGCCTTAATTTGAGGAAGAAATTTCTGAGAATATACATTTGGAACACAGCATTGTAAGGTAGTGAAACGTGGACTGTGGCAAAACGAAAAGAAGGGAATCGTAGCATTTGATATGTGGTGCTACAGACGAATGTTGAATATTACGGAGACTGATATGGTAAGAAATGAATCAAGGAATAACTTCCAAGGCACTAGAGGGGGTGTAGAGGTAAAAAGGGCGCAAGGAAAGACAGATATTTGAATACATCAAAAAATAATAGAGGAGGTAGGTTGCGTTGCAGGTGCTACTCTGAGATGAAAACGTTGGCACAGGAGAGGAATTCGTGGCGGGCCGCATCAAGCCAGTCACCAGTCAGAAGACTAAGAGAGAGATAGAGACAGAGAGAGAGAGAAATGAGGATTAGGTCATTGACCACCACGGCATTAAGAAGGATTAATGCTATCAGCCATACATGTCGCACAAATAGTCTATCAGCGATCTCACTGTCAATTTTTTGACTGCCATGGAAAAAAATCGACGGATGTTATTTATCTTCTTTTAATATAGTATCACTCTCTGGTGAACATAATATCTAAAATTGTCTGTATCAAATGAATCAAACTAAATCGTTCGGTACTGATATACTTAGCTTCTTCCTTTGAGGTATACAGAAGGCATAGACTATGCCTCACATACGGTCACAGAAAACCTAATAACTTGCGGTTGTAGTCTACTTCGCCGTCAAAGCCAGAGGTTATATTCAATGACGTCAATGAGACGGAGAGTGGAAATCTAACGTTAAATATTCGTAGCGAGCGGGCTACCGATGACAAGCTAATGCATCTCTTTTCTGTTTCTCCGCTGAAATAACGTGCAGGTAAACTGTATTTAAAGTTCTGGTTTTTTTTCGTGACTACAGAAAGGCGTGGTCCAACACATTGTGTAGTGGAAGGCAGGATCAGCAATTCCGCAGAGAACCTGTTGGAAACAAAAAGCAAAAACCTAGGTACAAGAGTCGGAGACGAGAATCATTAAGTGTTGAACAATGTGGCTGCGGTAACAGTTATCCAAGACGACCAGTTGAAAGCTTTATGCGGCAGCTCCCAGGAATAGCTCTCGGAAATGCCAGTGTGAGTCCTTGAACAACCTTGGAGTGCCAGCTGACTACTATCACTGGAATGCGCAGTATCGGCGCGTCATCCAGTATAAGTTTATTTCTTTGTGACCTTGGCCGTGATTAGGTGTCTCTCCGACAGCTGCTGCGTTGCCAACTCAGAGTTGCGACATTCCCACGAAGAAGCTTATACTAATCATGTACGACTATGAGGAGAAAGTTAAGACGCTTTCGGTCTAGCTCAGAGACGGAGTTTTTGTCTCTTACATTGGTACTTCTTATTTGTCCAACAGTATAAATCAATTGCCAATGTGATATATGGAACATTCTCTTTACTCGGCTTTTTAAGGTAGTATTGTTGTTGTTGGTGGTGGTGGTGGTGGCGGTGGTGGTAGTAGTAGTAGTAAGGGTGTCCTTACGATAGTTTGCAGGGGTGGAGGCAGACCTGGGAGTATTGTGTATTTTTAATATTTTGTAAGACGAATGGCGACTTTTAAGTAAGTAACCACAAAAAAATTTCAGTTCCGACCATGTTAAAAACGTGTGTAATAGTGACTTCTAAATCGTTTTCTTGAAAGAAAAGACATCTGAATAAACTGTATCTTTTCCTTTTCCTGAGAACGAGGGGGGGGGGGGGGTGGGGTGGGGGGGGGGGGGGAGCGGAACCTCGTCTCCTCTTGCCTAAAGGTATGGGTGCCCTTGAGTAGGAGTAGTATTGTTATTCACCTGTGGATCACTTTTACAAGGATATCGGACATGCCATGGTATTACTGTTTCGAAACAAAGAAACATTATTCGTACACATAGGCGTAGTTTGACAATGATGAGTGGCCATAATGTAGGGACCATCCTGCCATTCGTCTGAAATCAGAATAATTGGATGGAGGTTAGAGCCTCCATCCTTTTGGATACAAGGCCTCGTTTGTTTGATCCCTAATTTGCAACACTGTTTTGTTTATACATTCTTACAAGGAAGTTATTTAGTAAAGTAAAGAAGTGGTTGTACACAATTCCTTCACTTCTCAGTATCAGTCACTATACACACACACACACACACACACACACACACATACAGTCGACTAGCAACAAAAACATGACGATGTTCTGACTTCTATTTTGTGTATTGTGACTATCCATTTGTTTGGAAAATTGGGTCCTTATATCTTCATAATGAATGAGACATTGAGCTCAGAAAGAGGCAGAAAAATGGTTCACATGGCTCTGAGCACTATGGGACTTAACATCTGAGTTCACCAGTCCCTTAGAACTTAGAACTACTTTAACCTAACTAACCTAAGGACATCACACACATCCATGCCCGAGGCAGGATTCGAACCTGCGTCCATAGCGGTCGCAAGAGGCAGAAATGTTGGTATTATTCGTTGTAGAACTTTAGTGTGAAATTTTCCAAAACAGAAAAAATGTAGTGCCAAAATATGCTGGAAATGATAAAGGCGTTTTACTGTTAACTGCTTGCATTACATTTTTTGCCGAACCACTACTCTTTGTTATATAAGTAATCCTTCACTGTATGGAATGTCCTGTACAGCGAGTACTTTTTAACTACCTTTTTGATTAAGATTGTTTGAGTAATCTGTTTAATGTCCTTAGGTAACTTATTGTAAAATTTTATTACTTAGAAAACACTGTTATTTTGAGTTTCATATAAATCTTTTTTGGTAAACATGTGTTATATCTTGATTTGTTCCACTGTCATGGACAGAGTTATCTGTGCAGTAGTAGTAGTAGTAGTAGTAGTAGTTGTTGTTGTAGTTGTTGTGGTCTTCAGTCCAAAGAATGTTTTGATGCATCTCTCCGTGCTACTCCATCTCGTGCTAGCCTCTTCATCTCCGAGTAACTATTGCAACCTACATTCCTCTGAATCTGCATGCCGTAGTCATCTCTTGGTCTCCCTCTACGATTTTTGCCCCCACGCTTCCCTCCAGTACTAAATTGGTGATCCCTTGATGCTCAGAACGTGTCCTACCAAACGATCCCTTCTTCTAGTCACGTTGTGCCACAGATTTCTCTTCTCCCCAATTCTATTCAGTATCTCCTTATCAGCTATGTGACCTATCCGCCTAATCTTCAGCATTCTTCTGTAGTACCACATTTCAAAAGATTCTATTCTCTTCTTATCTAAACTGTTTCTCGTTACATGTTTCACTACCATACATGGCCACACTTCATACAAATATCTTCAGAAAAGACTTCATGACACTGAAATCTATACTCGATGTTAACAAATTTCTCTTCTTCAAAAACGATTTTTTATTGCCAGTCTACATTTTATATCCTTTCTACATCGACCATCATTAGTTATTTTGCTGCCTAAATAGCAAAACTCACTTATCACTTTAAGTATCTCACTTCCTAATCTAATTCTCTCAGCATCAACACATTTTAAATGAATACATTCCATTATCCTCGTTTTGTATTTGTTGATCACCTTATATCGTCCTTTAAAGACACTGTCCATTCCGTTCAAGTGCTCTTTCAAGTCCTTTGCTGTCTCTGAAAAAATTACAAAGTCATCGGCAAACATCAACGTTTTTATTTCGTATTTTACCCCAACCACCTCTAGAATTTGAAAGAGAGTATTCCTGTAAATATTGTCAAAAGCTTTCTCTAAGTCTACAAATGCTATAAAGTAGGTTTGCCTTTCCTTAACCTCTCATCTATGAGAAGTCGTAAGGTCAGTATTGCCTCGCGTGTTCCTTCATTTCTACGGAATCCAAACCGATCTTCACGGAGGTCGGCTTCTATCAGTTTTTCCATTCTCCTGTAAAGAACTCGTGATAGTATTTTGTAAACATGACTTATTAAACTGATAGTTGGGTAATTTTCACACCTGTCACCACCCGCCTTCTTTGGAAATGCAATTATTATATTCTACTTGAACTTCGAGTGTATCTCGACTGTCTCATGCATCTTGCTTACCAGATGGAAGATTTTTATCATTGCTGGCTCTCCTAAGGCTATCAGTAGTTTTAATGAAATGTTGTTTACTCCTGGGGCCTTGTTTCGATTTGGGTCTTTCAGTACTCTGTCAAATTCTTCACGCAGTATCCTATCTCCCATCTCATCTTCAACTACGTTCTCTTCCATTTCCATAATATTGCCGTGAAGTACATCTCCCTTGTACAGACTCTCTATATACTCCTTCCATATTTCTGCTTTCCTTTCTTTGCTTAGGACTGATTTTCCATTTGACCTCTTCGTATTCATACAGGTGATTATCTTTCCTCTGAAGGTCTCTTTTATTCTCCTGTAGGCGCCATCCATCTTATCCCTAGTGATAAATGGTTCCACATCCTTACATTTGTCTTCTAGCCATTCCTGCTTAGCCAAACTGCACTTCCTGTCGATCTCATTTTTCAGACATTTGTATCCTCTTTCGCCTGCTTCATTTACTGCGCTTTTATATTTTCTCCTTTCGTCAGTTAAATTCAGTATCTCTTGTGTTAGCCAAGGATTTCTGCTAGCCCTCGTGTTTTTACCTACTTGATCCTGTGCTGCCTTCATCTCTCTAAGCTATCCATTCTTCTTCTGCTGAATTCCTTTCTCCACTTGCTGTCAGTTGTTCCCTAACGATCCCTCTAACTCCCTAAAACCTCTGGTTCTTTTAGTTTATCCAGGTCCCATATCCTTAAATTCCTAGCTTTTCCCAGTTCCTTCAGTTTTAATTTGGAGTTCATAACCAATAAATTGTGGTCAGAGTCCACATATGCTCCTGGAAATGTCTTACAGTTTAAACTCTGGTTCCGATATCTCTGTCGTACCATTATGTAACCATTATATAATCTTCCGGTGTCTCCCGATCTCTCCCACATATACAACCTTCTTTCATGATTCTTAAACCAAGTATTAACAATGATTAACTTATGCTCTGTGCAAAATTCTACCAGACGGCTTCTTCTTCTATTCCTTTCCCCCAGTCCGAGTGCACCTTCTACTTGTCTTCCTTTTCCTACTGTCAAATTCCAGCCCCCCCACGACTATCAAATTTTCGTCTCCCTTAAGGGGCTCCGGAAAGGCTCAAAATCATGAAAAGTTCAATTTTTACTTTTTTGCGTTTTCTGAATCTGCAGACTATTACCTTTTAATAGATGTATAATTTATTCAATTCCGAAGACTACAACTATTTTTAAATTTTTTTTGAAATGTGTTCTACATGGGCGTAACCCACTGTGGCGCTGTTAAACTGCTGTAAAATGGTGTTATTATTAACGTCCGTGTTCATCAGGTACATTTTAGTGATGTGAGATAAAGTATGTGTTGTGGCTAACCTGTGGTGGTTCAATATATATTGCTGGTGTGATTGTCGATTGTTTCATGTTTATTTACTCTTTCGTTATCTCGAAAATATTCGTAATTAATTCTGTTTCTTGAGTCTCTGTTTTGTTGAAGTATAATAATGAGTAAAAGTAAAGTTATTAGAAATCCTCTGAAGGCTTTTAAGAAAAGGAGAAATGTTGGAAAGCCAAAGGTATGTGTTATTACTGTAAACAATAAAGACGATAACCAAGTGAGTGAACCTAACCTCTCAAGAACACCTGCCCATAGCAGTCAAAGTGGGAAAGAAAATACTTCACAGAAGAAGCTTGGTTCAATGAGTGAAAACTATGAATGTTTTATGGGCGAATCGGATGTGAATGAAATATTTGATATGTCGGTTCTCAAAGGAATTTTTTCAAACTGTGTAAGAGATATTCATTGTAGTGAAGTTGGTCTGGAACTCTCCATAATAAAGCACATAGGACTTGCTAGTGAAATACAACTGAAATGTGATAAGTGTTCATACATGACCACCTTTTGGAACAGTGTTGCAGTAACTGCAACTGAAGAAAATGGTAGCAAAATCTACGAACACAACATTAGATTTGTTTATTCCTTGCGTTCAGTTGGTAAGGGCGCTACTGCAGGTGCAATTTTCTGTGGCATCATGAATCTTCCAAATCCCCCAACCAAGTTTACGACCTATAATAAATTAATAGGGTCTAAAGTAGAAGATGTCTGTGTAGAATCTATGAAGAACGCTGTGGAAGAGGCAGTAATGGAAAATAATGGTAACAGAGATTTGACTGCAGCGTTCGATGGTACCTGGCATAAACGGGGACACACATCTCTTCATGGTGTAGTGTCTGCCACCAGTATGTATACAGGGAAAGTTTTAGATGTAGCAGTAATATCAAAGTATTGTAGATGTCCACAAAAATATAAAGGTACACATGAAAATGATTGCAAAGCTAACTATAGTGGCAGTAGTGGAGGAATGGAAGTGGCTGGTGTTGCCAGTATATTCCAGCGTTCTGAGGCGTGTGATAAAGTGCGACATGTTAATTACCTTGGTGACGGTGATTCTAAAAGTTTCAAACATGTTCAAGGACTGAAGCCCTATGGTGATGATGTTTTAGTGCAGAAATTTGAGTGTATTGGACACGTACAGAAGCGAATGGGAACAAGACTTCGGCGAATGAAAGCTTCGTACAAAAAACAAAAACTCAGTGATGGTAAAGGGTTGGATGGGAAGGGAAGGTTAACTGACAGTGTAATTGACAAAATACAGATTATGGAATGGCTATTAGGCAAAATACACAAAGTGTCGACGAAATGAAGAAGGCTGTTTGGGCTCTTTTTTTTCATACTTCTTCAACCGATGAAAATCCCCAACATAGCTTGTGTCCCAAAGAAGAAGACGGTTGGTGTAAATATAACAAAGGATTGCTAACTGGTGAAGTGTACACTCATAAGCATAGTCTGCCTCACGCAATAATGGAGGTGATAAAACCTATTTTCAGAGACTTAGCAGCAGCTGAACTGTTGAAAAAGTGTATTCACGGAAAAACTCAAAACCCCAATGAAAGTGTAAATAGTGTTATATGGTCGAGAATCCCCAAGACTGTATTTGTTGGAATAGAAACACTTCACTTGGGTGTGTATGATGCTGTTGCGACTTTCAATGAAGACTGTATTTGTTGGAATAGAAACACTTCACTTTGGTGTGTATGATGCTGTTGCGACTTTCAATGATGGCAACATTGTAAGGTGCAAGGTATTTAGAAATATGGGAATGAAGATGGGTTCTAACATGGTACGAGCGATGCTTGCTTTAGACAAGGAACGCCTTCGGGCTGCAGACAGGGCTGTAAAGAGTCCAGAAATACAAGCAAGAGTAAACAGGAGGAGGAACAAGAGGAAGCTGGAGGAGGAGTTTGCAGAGGATGAAGATAATCCATCCTACGGACCTGGAATGCACTAAAAAGTTAATCCAATCTTTGTCGCTCGATTCCCAAAACTTTTATTTTCTCATACTAATTACATGTTTTCTAAGGATCTTCCAAACATATTTGTTTCAAACTTTCAGTAAATGTTGCACAGTACCTTCTGCATAATTTAACAGAGCCTTTTTCCAAAAAACTGTATATTTTTGAATATATAAATAAAAAATTGCAAAAAAATGTTGTGAATTTTCATTACAATTAAAAAGAAATCATCTTTAATAACTGAACTAAAATTTTGTAAAAATCCCTGTGTTAAGTTGTAGCCCATATTCCAATAAATAATCTGTAGAAAGTTCAACTTCCTACCTCAAATACTTTGTGAGGAAAGATGTAATTTATAAGCGTTATTTTAACATTGCAAGTATAGGGCGTTCCGGAGCCCCTTAACTATCTGAATAATTTCTTCTATCTAATCAGACATTACTTCAATCTCTTCATCTGCGGAGCTAGTTAGCATATAAACTTGTACTACTGTGGTGGGTATGGGCTTCGTGTGTGCTTCGTGTCTATCTTCGCTGCAATGCTGTGTTCACTATGCTGTTCATAGTAGCTTATCAGCGGTCCTATTTTTTTTTTTATTCGTTATTAACCCTACTCCTGCACTACCCCTCCTTGATTTTGTATTCATAGTCCTGTATTCACCTGACCAGAAGTCCTGTTGCTCCTGCCACCGAACGTCACTTATTCCCGTTATATCTAACTTTAACGTGTCTATTGCCCTTCTTAAATTTTCTAACATACCTGCCCGATTAAGGAACCTGACATTCCGTGCTCCGATCTGTAGAAAGCCAGTTTTGTTCCTCCTGAAAACGACGTCGTCCTGAGTAATCCCCGCCCGGAGATCCGAACGGGGGACTATTTTATCTCCGGAATATTATACCCGAGAGAATGCCATCGTCATTTAATCAAACAATAGAGCTGCATACCCTCGGGAGAAATTACGGCTGCAGCTTCCCCTCACTTTCAGCCGTTCGCAGAACCAGCACAGCCAGGCCATTTTGGGTGATGTTACAAGGCGAAGTCGGTCAATCATCCAGACTGCAACTACTAAGAAGGCTGCTTCTCCTCTTCCGGAGCCTCTCAACAGACACCCCTCCGTTGTGGTTGCACCTATGGTACGGCTATCTGTATCGCCGAGGCACGCAAGCCTCCCCACCAACGGTAAGATCCATGGTTCATGGGGAGGGGAGGCGGACAGCTAAAGTGGTATCAATGTTATTTTTGATGAGCATAACTGATTGGTAGGTATATTCACAATGTTTTGTTATAACACCCATTGTTTTGAACAGATCTTTATAATCGGTTTTATTCTAATGACTCTTTTAAGCAGTTTCAAAACAGTATTCATATTTTGTGCATTTGATCCCCTGAAAAGAGTTCCATAGCTGAGAACTGAGTGTAACTGTGAACAGTATGTAACAGATGGCACTGACTGTTAAACATTGATGGCTGGATTTTGAGGCCATAGCTTGCAGATGGCGTTTTGTTTGCTAGTATCTTTGTGTGTTCACATCATTTCAGCCGAGCATCAGTCATCATTCCTAGAATTTTTGTGTTTGTTATGCAGTCAATTGAGGCAACATCTATATTTAATTTAACAGTAATATTTTACCTCTGAAATTCATTGCATTTGCTTTTTTAATATTCAATATAACATCATTGCATATTGATCAACTGTAAACATCCATGATGGTTTGCTTTTGCTTTCTCTGCAAGGAATTCCTTTGGCTTTCCTGTGGCTATAATGTTGATGCTACCAGCAAAGAGAAGTTTTTTCTTGACGGTCATTATTGCGAAAGCTACTGATGTAAATCAGGAACAGTATTAGCCCGCATGTGTGACCATGAGGGACACGTATAGGAATGTATTTCGGTTCTGATAAGTGATTCACTAAAAGTTTAGACTTATTTGAAGTTTGTCCCATTCTGTGTAGCATACCCGCTGGGAATTATCGGAACTAGTCATTTCCCAAAACTCTTATTATTAATGAGTCTACTTTACTTAATAGAATCTTGTAGGTAACAACATAAAAATCCTTAGACAGATCAAAGATTATTCCTATGATACACTCGTTCTTGTCAAGAGCGTCAAGTATCACTTTTTAAAATTCTAGTATGGTAAATTAAGTACTTCGGTCACTTCGAAACACGAACTGAGGTCGCTTAGAAAGTTGTATTTATTCCAGTAATTCATTTCTTTTATAACATGTTGTATTATATTTTAGAATGATGGCAATAGGGAAATGTACCTTTAGTTTTATATGTATTCTGCATTATGTTTGTATGAATCACTCAGGTATTACTCTCGTTGAAGGAAATTGTGTGCTCTGTGTCTATGGTTTCAGTAAAAAGAATGGTACTTCATCTAGGCCTGCTGACTGTTTATTATTTAGTTTTAGTACAGTTTTACTGACTTCGCGCTCGGTTGGTAATAACATCATTGGACTTAGATCATAGTTGTTTACAGACGTTAAATCTCCTTTCGGTAATTTTTTGTGGCAATTTTTCTGTAACTCTTGAAACGAGTGCAAATAATATACACACACACACATACGTAGACCCGGGAAATTCATGTACGCTTCTATTTGCCTGTCCCTGTAAAATTCTGGCTCATTATGACTTTCTTTTCTAAAAAAAGGGTTGAGATGCTTTGGGATATGAGGAGACTTTCTAACACCTGCTATTATGGCTACCTCTGCAAATGAGTTTTCAAAGTTCAGATTAAATAATTTTGAAAGCTTATAAAACTTTGCAGTTTTATTCGTTCCACTATACATTTCGTTCCACCATTGGTTTACTACATTTCTTGAAAAATCTTGAGTTTTGGCAGTTGACAAAGTTTTTTGTATGCCTGCAGCGTAGGGGTTATTTCCATGCCTGATATCATTGTTATACAGCTACATCACATTTTTCCCTATCCCTGTTTATGGCACGTGGTCAGTTATTGCTTCTACTTTTACACCACCACCGTTGGACTATTGACCAACAGGGACATGCCGAAACTGTAAACAATGTTTATGGAGATGCTACTGTTTTCATCTGTGATATCTGTGCATTGTAGTTGAGATTTTATCTAGAACCTCTGTTAATCTACTTAGAAAAACTGTCCACTCTACCAGACGTTCAGCCCATGAAGATGTTTTGGCACTAGGATTCAAAGAACGAATTGTTGGTACTTCTAGCTCATTCACTAGGCTTCACACTGACTGCCGACAGCTCACACATCTAGAGAGATTTCGGGCTGGAAATCGTTTACGATTCAGTAAGGAGAATATAGGGCATTCTTAGATGACAATTTTTGAAGACCCTCCAGCGTCATACTTCGGATATGGAGTCCAATCGTCGGAAGAACCTTCGACACAATGCAATAACCTAGAACGATACTACCTCGAAAAGTAAATTAACTTCGGCAAAAAATGAAGTTTGACAATCAGGCAGAGAAAATTTTCCTGTGCCCTCATACTTTATAACGAGAACTCTAGAAACCGATTTTTGTACAAATTATTTAGTGCCCTACAATTTGTAAAATACAAGGCTGCTATAGGCTTTAGGCAAATAATATACACACACACACATACGTAGACCCGGGAAATTCATGTACGCTTCTATTTGCCTGTCCCTGTAAAATTCTGGCTCATTATGACTTTCTTTTCTAAAAAAAGGGTTGAGATGCTTTGGGATATGAGGAGACTTTCTAACACCTGCTATTATGGCTACCTCTGCAAATGAGTTTTCAAAGTTCAGATTAAATAATTTTGAAAGCTTATAAAACTTTGCAGTTTTATTCGTTCCACTATACATTTCGTTCCACCATTGGTTTACTACATTTCTTGAAAAATCTTGAGTTTTGGCAGTTGACAAAGTTTTTTGTATGCCTGCAGCGTAGGGGTTATTTCCATGCCTGATATCATTGTTATACAGCTACATCACATTTTTCCCTATCCCTGTTTATGGCACGTGGTCAGTTATTGCTTCTACTTTTACACCACCACCGTTGGACTATTGACCAACAGGGACATGCCGAAACTGTAAACAATGTTTATGGAGATGCTACTGTTTTCATCTGTGATATCTGTGCATTGTAGTTGAGATTTTATCTAGAACCTCTGTTAATCTACTTAGAAAAACTGTCCACTCTACCAGACGTTCAGCCCATGAAGATGTTTTGGCACTAGGATTCAAAGAACGAATTGTTGGTACTTCTAGCTCATTCACTAGGCTTCACACTGACTGCCGACAGCTCACACATCTAGAGAGATTTCGGGCTGGAAATCGTTTACGATTCAGTAAGGAGAATATAGGGCATTCTTAGATGACAATTTTTGAAGACCCTCCAGCGTCATACTTCGGATATGGAGTCCAATCGTCGGAAGAACCTTCGACACAATGCAATAACCTAGAACGATACTACCTCGAAAAGTAAATTAACTTCGGCAAAAAATGAAGTTTGACAATCAGGCAGAGAAAATTTTCCTGTGCCCTCATACTTTATAACGAGAACTCTAGAAACCGATTTTTGTACAAATTATTTAGTGCCCTACAATTTGTAAAATACAAGGCTGCTATAGGCTTTCGACATAGTACCACATCGTCGACTAAGGAGTACTTAGTAAAAGTGTGACTGTCTTGGTGAATATTTAACAGTACCCAGTATGTAACAGTGGATGGCAATTTCTTTACAGAAACGAAATTATCTTCAGACGTGCCCCCAAGGAAGCATAGAAGGACCGCTAATGTTCTCAGTACACATAAACGAGTTGTCAGGTGCAGTCAGCAGCACTATGAGATTACTTGCTGATGGTGGTGTTGTGTACAGGAGGGTGTTGTCGTTGGAAGATGGCAATGACTTGGACAAAATTTCCATTCAGTGACAGTGTGAAAAATCGTAAGATGATGCCTGTAACGAAGAGAAAGAACTCTATAGCATTTGATTATAAGAACAGCAGTGAACGTCTTCAGCGCGTCAGTAGAAAAGTTTTGACAGTTTCAGTGCAGTCAACATTGTTGCCAGGTCTACGTTACCTTTAGCAATGATCTACGACTCCTTTTCATCTCCCCCTTCCCCCACGCCCTCTTTCTCCACCCGTCCCTCTAGGAACTTAACCTGTTGGTAGGGAAATGCCGCGCGGGATTAGCCGAGCGGTCTCAGGCGCTGCAGTCATGGACTGTGCGGCTGGTCCCGGCGGAGGTTCGAGCCCTCCCTCGGGCATGGGTGTATGTGTTTGTCCTTAGGATAATTTATGTTAAGTAGTGTGTAAGCTTAGGGACTGATGACCTTAGCAGTTAAGTCCCATAAGATTTCATACACATTTGAACATTTGGTAGGGAAATCAAGATTAGTTATCCTATTGCGTTGGGGGCTTTCAGCACAGCCTGCTTGCTGCCATATCACCTCAGATAAGATATTTGGTTTCTAACCTCTTATCACCACTATCCCTATTGTTGACTTAACTAGGCTAATTTGATTCCCAATTAAGATACTATAATTTATTACACTACTATAACAGGATTCTTATTGCTGACTTAATTAGAACAACTTTTTAGTCGAGATGACAGTCTAACATGGCATCCTCTGTGACTTCACAGGTCAAGATGGCTACCTCTGTGAACAGTCCACCCAGCCAAGACAGCGGATCATGCTGATAGAACTAGCTCTTGTGCCCTGACAGATTTTCTCCCTACATTCAGTGTCAAGAGGACACATGTCCTGGCACAAAAATGGTTCAACTGGCTCTGAGCACTATGGGACTTAACATCTATGGTCATCAGTCCCCTAGAACTTAGAACTACTTAAACCTAACTAACCTAAGGACAGCACACAACACCCAGTCATCACGAGGCAGAGAAAATCCCTGACCCCGCCGGGAATCGAACCCGGGAACCCGGGCGTGGGAAGGGAGAACGCTACCGCACGTGTCCTGGCACACATGTGTACCATGATACTATAGCGAGGGGATGTTAGAACACCTGTGGGATGAAACAGGACGATTTTTCATTATTACAGACCAGTTCCTTGAACAAGGAGAGACAAGAGGGTGGATGTACCCCACTTCTAAGTGTCAGAGACATTCTTTAAAGAAAGTACACTTTTGCGATATAATAATTCAAGGTGGAGATCTTGGATCCATTTTTTAAACAAATTTCATTATTGCTACGTAACCATTACACTGTGTGGGTTCATTTTTAAAACAAAGTACACACTAGCTGCGTAACAATTATGCTGTGGAGGTGGATTCATTTTTTAAAGGAGACACTCTTGTAAGCGTAGGCTTCCGCGGCCGTTGTCACTGTCAATAAAATTCTTCTGGGCTGTTGACCACTTTGTCAATACATAAAATAGTCCGACGTTTCGGCCGCTATTGCAAACAGCCTTCCTCAGGGCTTTGTACTGAGCTTGACTGTTGAATAAGAGAGGCTTTAGATCTTATACAGTAGCAGAGGAGGCTGTTTACGTAATTTGATAGGGTACTTGGGAATAAGACAACGGGTGTTAGACGATCTCTATTGGTTTTTATATTATTCATTGTCTTTGGTGGATAAAGAGCTCCTTGATTGGTGTTTACATTACTTTTGCCTTTGGTGGGAACAGGCGAATTAGAGACGGGCAATAGCTGTGCGTGGCGCTGTTTACTTGTTGCTAGGTGCGGGCTGCGGCGTGCCAGCGCCCTGTATACGTAGACCCGCGCGCCTGTGTGAGTTGCATTGCGCGCGCTGTCCTCCCGTACCGTTGTCACTGCTGGCAGCCAGGACGCTGGAAGCCTGTACCCGTCCTCTCTGTTCACGGTGACGGGTCGACTGGCTATTTCTATCACCTCTCTAATCTCCCTCCTCAATGTCAACGGTTGTTTCGCCTTTTGTGTTAGCAGATGAGCCCACACCGTGTTACTAGAGGAGGCCGAAATGCACGCGTTTTAGCTCATGCATGCTGGCGTGAGGAGAGAAGAACTATACTGACGTGAGGTCTGGAACATGACAATGAATTAGAATTCAGAAAGCGGACGTAATTAGTTTCATACTTAACTTCAATCCATTAATGATGAATGTCGCTCTTGACGGTACATGATTCACAATATTATCTGTTCAGGATACATAGTAACTGAATATGGCGCCTTGCTAGGTCGTGGCATATGACGTAGCTGAAGGCTATGCTAAACTGTCGTCTCTGCAAATGAGAGCGTATGTAGACAGTGAACTATCGCTAGCAAAGTCGGCTGTACAACTGGGGCGAGTGCTAGGGAGTCTCTCTAGACTAGACCTGCCGTGTGGCGGCGCTCGGTCTGCAATCACTGATAGTGGCGACACGCGGGTCCGACGTATACTAACGGACCGTGGCCGATTTAAAGGCTACCACCTAGCAAGTGTGGTGTCTGGCGGTGACACCACATCGCCAGTACGTGGGCTTCACGGAATCTCTTTATCGCACTCACCCTGGTGTTCCGCCACCGCTGACCTGGTGCGTTGTCCCAGACGGATACAGCTTTCATGCTCTGCAAATTGTGTGCTGATCGGCTGTCCCGTCTCGCCTGCATACACCAGTCCACATTTGCAACCGATTTCATAGACTCCTGTGGTATTAGCTTGTCAACAGCATATTTCGTTGAGCCTAGTACATCTTATATTTTGTTATTACTCCGAAAGATTGGCTTGATGCCGGCTCGGCGGAGAATTTTGCCCACACGTTCAGTGATCCCTTGTACATATAGTAATAGGGCTATGTTCTGTGCTTCCTTCTGCTCTTCCCTATTGACTTCATCCTTCATCGTCATAGTTTCATCTATCGTATTATTACCATAACCATTGGTTCCAAAAATGGATCTGAGGTTTCGTAATTCCACCTTCAGGTGTTCGTACCTTCCCGTGCTGGTGACTTCCCTGTATACTGTGTGGCTTTCGGTAATCGTCTACATCGAGAAGAAGCAGCACCCCATCCTTTTGATTTCAGGTGGAAAGAGGAATTTCATGAATAGACAGACGATGTATGTATGGACTCCCTTCTCTCGCCTATTGTAGCAGAGAATTTTATGGAAGCGTTTGAAGAAACAGCTCTCCAGTCCGCACCAATACGCCTCCATTGCTGGCTCCGTTTTATCATTTTAATCAATAGCATAGTAAAATACTATTTACTATGCTATAGAAAAGAATGGGATGGTGTCTTACCTCGACGTGGAAGTTTACTGGAAGCCTGATGGTAAACTTGGTCGCAGACTGTACAGAAAAGCCACCACCACGAGCAGGCACCTCCACGCCTCTTCCCACCATCATTCTACGCAGAAGTCCGCCCTTCACACTTTAACCAGGAGGGCCCACAGGATCAGAGATGACAAACAACTGAAGGTGGAACTACGATACCTCAGATACATTTTCGGAGCCAATGGTAATGACAAGAATATGATAGACAAAACTATGACGATAAAGGATGAAGTCAATAGAGAAGAGCAGAAGGAAGCACTGAACATAGCCCTATTACTATATTTACAAGGGGTAACTGAACGTGTGGGCGAAATTCTCCGCCGAGCCGGCATGAAGCCAATCTTTCGGAGTAATAACAAAATATAAGATGACCTAGGCTCAACGAAATATGCTTTTGACGAAGCTAACACCGCAGGAGTCTACGAAGTCGGTTGCGAATGTGGACTGGTGTATGCAGGCGAGACGGGACGGCCGATCAGCACACAAAATTTGCACAGCATGAAAGATATATCCGTCTGGGACAACGCACCAGGTCAGCAGTGGCGGAACACCAGGGTGAGTGCGATAAAGAGATTCCGTGAAGTCCGCGTACTGGCGGAACAGCCATTTACATTGAGGAGGAAGGTGAGAGAGGTGATAGATATAGCCAAACGCTCAACAGTGTGAACGGAGAGGACGGGTACAGGCTTCCGGCGTCCTGGCTGCTAGCAGTGACAACGGTACTGGAGGACAGCGCTCGCAAAGCAACTCAGACAGGCGCGCGGGTGCCCGCGGTGGTCGTACGTACACAGAGCGCTGGCACGCCGCTGCCCGCACTTGGTAACAAGTAAACAGCGCTACGTCACAGCTGCCGCCCGTCGCTAATTCGTCCGTTTCAACCAATGGCAAGAAATAATGTAAACACCAATCAAGGACCTCTTTATCCACCAATGACAATGAATGATGTAAAGACCAATGAAGAACGCCTAACACCTCCTATCCTCAAGTACCTTACCAAATTACGTAGACAGCTTCCTCCGGTGCTATGCAATATCTAAAATCTCTCTCATTCAACTCTCTCTTCCCCCCTTCCATTTCATCCTGTTTTTCCCTGCCTACCCTCTCTTAGACTCCATTCTCTCCCCTGAGTCCTTATGTTTTCCCCTCCTCTGCCTTCCCCACTCCTTCTCGCGTCCGCCCCCCCTCCCCCCTTTTATGTGTCCTGTCTCTCCTTCAGCTCCCCCCTTTTTTGCTTTTTCCTCTCCTCACTCCCCCCCTTCTTTTTCCCTCATCTGCCCGGGACCTCCCCCTCCCCCCTTCTGCCTTAGGATGTGGTGTGTCACCTTCATGTCTGCTCTATAGTGCAGTGTTGACGTGAGTGTACAGTGTTTTGCATCCCCTTTTTTAAGTGCTGTGAACAGAAACCAGACTTTGATTTTATCCATACTGGATCAGAGGTCGTGGTTGTCAATTTCAATGTTAAAAAATATGTCGGCTCAACCACCTGTTTATAGTGTAAAACACTAAGATTCTTAGTGTTTTACACTATAAGCAAGTGGTTGAGCCGATATATTTTTTAACGCAGAAACCAGACTGTCACCCTGTTTTTAAATTGTGCGTGTCTACTTACTGTTCGCCTTCATTAGCATCGTCAACCCCGTGTTTTTATATTTTAACTTCACAGCTTTCCGCCATTTTACAGTTTTTGAAAAGCCACTGTTTTATCGCCTGTGTTCTTTTGTTTGTTATCTTCTCATTATGCTTTTTAACTCTTCTGTAAGCTGTCGAGCGGCATATTAAGCTGCTGCCTGTCCGCTCCTCGTCAGAATATCAGAGCGATATTTAATTATCGCCAAAGCAAAGATGTTTTCTTTACTCACACACACGCACTGCAGCTGAGGACCTGTGTCGCGCAATACGTTGCTGGCCACACTGGGCAAAGCAAGCTGCGAGGGTAGGCTGACCTGCACAGTGTGCCGCTCGCTACGGGTGCTGCCACGCGTTTCCAGCGCCCAGGCTGCGTCAGTGCCCGGCCCATCTTCAGTCCCCTTCTCTCTCTCGAGCAGCGCCAGCTCTGAACTCAGGACCCCCGTTTCTTGTTTTCGTAGGCAAGGAACCCAATACTAAGAGTTGTTCAAATGGTTCAAATGGCTCTGAGCACTATACGACTTAACTTCTGAGGTCATCAGTACCCTAGAACTTAGAACCAATTAAACCTAACTAACCTAAGGACATCACACACATCCATGCCCGAGGCAGGATTCGAACCTGCGACCGTAGCGGTCGCTCGGCTCCAGACTGAAGCGCCTAGAACGGCACGGCCACTCCGGCCGGCTCTAAGAGTTGTTAAGTGTTCTGGTGGCTTCACTCGGTGACGAACATACTTTGACCAACAAATACATATTTTATATCACATTTTTATCACTGACATGTTACAACTCGTAATAAGAATATCTCAACTTTGTGTTCAGATACATTTTTAAAATAAGAACGGTTCAGTATTGCACTCTATCACTTTTCGATAGTGTAACCAACAGAGTATTGAAAATATGGCTCATTAGCGAGCATGTTTCGACATACATTACCAGACTATGGCATTCTAACCTACAGCATACATATACCCAGATTTTCTAGTTTGACTGATCTGAAGCTAACTGTTCGGCAACCAAAATAAGTAATCAATCCTAAAGTCAAGTATTACTATGATCAAAACAATTAGAAGATTTACTAATTTTTTGAAAAAATTAAGTATACATCAAACTGCTTATCTTCTTCATCTGACGGTCACGCCTTACTATTATTACGTATGTTTGTCGCCAAAAAAAATGTGACTAAAAAGATTCAGTTTTCTGATTGGTCGTTAACGATGAGTTTAAGTTCGACTCCTTTTTTAGGTCATACAATGGCGTGTGTGGAGTGTGAGAGACATATAGGAATAATTAGTCTTTGCAAGCCAACGTGCAGTCTGCTTGACGGAGCTACGAGACGGAGGACTGACCACAGGCAGTCGCCTGACCTGCTGCACACACTGCCGCGCCATTCTGCGAGTTGCCTTGCCTTGTTATAAAGAGGATGGCAGTTATGTCTACACTTTATTTCAACACTGTGCGGTCAATAGCAGTCGCCACAAAAGACGAAATACAACAACTAGCAGTCATACGGCATCAAACTCACCTCTTTTTTATGCACAGATGCAGACTGATTTTCCTGCTGTAATAATATTAGAATTTTTTTTACATTCACCGGCGATGAGGTACCAGTTCGGATCAGATGCTTAACACAGATTCCTTCCATTCCGTTAAGAGTCTTTCCTCTTGTCAGAATTGTATGACAACTTCTGTCCTTTAAGTTCCGTAATCCTACCACCACTGTAGCCATCAGAAATTTGTAATTACACAAGCATATTGTGACAAACAATCTGTGTGTGTTTTGTAGGAACTTAAGAGGGTTTCATTGAAGAATTTCAACGTAATTCCCGCAAAACCTTATTAGGAAACTTTCCAGAAACTGTTTTTGTAGAAGACTGTGCGACCATAGTAGAAAACTTTGTAGCAATCAGAGATTCGTAATCACACTTGCGTGTTACAACGTGTAACTTGTGTGTCTGTCGTAGGAACTTATATGGGTTCCATGGAAGAAAGACAACATTCTCGCAAACCCGTGCTCGTTAAATTTTGTCATGGTCTCATAAAAGCTCATGCGCAAACTTACTGGGAGGAGGTACTGTAGGAAATAGTGTCGTGCCTCAATGATTACCTCTACAATCAAGGCAGCTGCCTGGAGAAGAAGTTAAAAAGATTCAAACATTTGGAAAATGGTATGCGCTCAATTATTTTCTAGTCCCATTTTACCTGCTTGTATAGCGTAACACCTAGCTCATCATATTTTGAAGTAATAAGATGGGGTTCAATAATGCTGAGATATGCTCATGGGAATTGTGACTATTTGTCCAATACACATATCATCCGGGGAGTTGCTTTGGATGGTTTCCGACGCCCGCAAGTGCAAAATCCTGAGATAGTTTCTCATCTCTGCATTATAAATGGTATTCTTTACATTTTTAATGTTTTGTTTCATGTAAGTTTAAAGTAATATTTTTGGTGATTCTCTTGAAATCTTATTACTATGCGCCAGTAGCATTACATTGGACGCAAAGCTGTCTACCTGAACCTGTCATTGATTATGTAAGCCGCTACACAACAAGAAGCTCATGCGCAAACTTACTGGGAGAAGGTACTGTAGGAAATAGTGTCGTGGCTCAATGATTATTACTTCTACAATCAAGGCAGCTGCCTGGAGAAGAAGTTAAAAGATGCAAACATTTGGAAAATGGTATGTGCTCAATTATTTTCTAGTCCCATTTTACCTGCTTGTATAGCGTAACACCTATCTCGTGACCTTCTGGTGACAAACAGACCCGAGCTATTTGAAACAGTTAACGCAGAACAGGGAATCAGCGATCATAAAGCGGTTACGGCATCGATGATTTCAGCCGTAAATAGAAATATTAAAAAAGGTAGGAAGATTTTTCTGTTTAGCAAAAGTGACAAAAAGCAGATTACAGAGTACCTGACGGCTCAACACAAAAGTTTTGTCTCAAGCACAGATAGTGTTGAGGATCAGTGGACAAAGTTCAAAACCATCGTACAATATGCGTTAGATGAGTATGTGCCAAGCAAGATCGTAAGAGATGGAAAAGAGCCACCGTGGTACAACAACCGAGTTAGAAAACTGCTGCGGAAGCAAAGGGAACTTCGCAGCAAACACAAACATAGCCAAAGCCTTGCAGACAAACAAAAATTACGCGAAGCGAAATGTAGTGTGAGGAGGGCTATGCGAGAGGCGTTCAATGAATTCGAAAGTAAAGTTCTGTGTACTGACTTGGTAGAAAATCCGAAGAAATTCTGGTTTTATGTCAAAGCGGTAGGTGGATCAGAACAAAATGTCCAGACACTCTTGTGACCAAAATGGTACAGAAACAGAGGATGACATACTAAAGGCCGAAATACTAAATGTCTTTTTCCAAAGCTGTTTCACAGAGGAAGACTGCACTCTAGTTCCTTCTCTAGATTGTCGCACAGATGACAAAATGGTAGATATCGAAATAGACGACAGAGGGATAGAGAAACAATTAAAATCGCTCAAAAGAGGGAAGGCCGCTGGACCTGATGGGATACCAGTTCTATTTTACACAGAGTACGCGAAGGAACTTTGCCCCCCTTCTTGCAGCGGTGTACCGTAGGTCTCTAGAAGAGCGTAGCGTTCCAAAGGATTGGAAAAGGGCGGAGGTCATCCCCGTTTTCAAGAAGGGATGTCGAACAGATGTGCAGAACTATAGACCTATATCTCTAACGTCGATCAGTTGTAGAATTTTGGAACACGTATTATGTTCGAGTATAATGACTTTTCTGGAGACTAGAAATCTACTCTGTAGGAATCAGCATGGGTTTCGAAAAAGACGGTCGTGTGAAACCCAGCTCGCGCTATTCGTCCACGAGACTCAGAGGGCCATAGACACGGGTTCCCAGGTAGATGCCGTGTTTCTTGACTTCCGCAAGGCGTTCGATACAGTTCCCCACAGTCGTTTAATGAACAAAGTAAGAGCATATGGACTATCAGACCAATTGTGTGATTGGATTGAGGAGTTCCTAGATAACAGAACGCAGCATGTCATTCTCAATGGAGAGAAGTCTTCCGAAGTAAGTGTGATTTCAGGTGTGCCACAGGGGAGTGTCATGGGACCGTTGCTGTTCACAATATACATAAATGACCTGGTGGATGACATCGGAAGTTCACTGAGGCTTTTTGCAGATGATGCTGTGGTGTATCGAGAGGTTGTAACAATGGAAAGTTGTACTGAAATGCAGGAGGATCTGCAGCGAATTGACGCATGGTGCAGGGAATGGTAATTGAATCTCAATGTAGACAAGTGTAATGTGCTGCGAATACATAGAAAGATAGATCCCTTATCATTTAGCTACAAAATAGCAGGTTAGCAACTGGAAGCAGTTAATTCCATAAATTATCTGGGAGTACGCAATAGGAGTGATTTAAAATGGAATGATCATATAAAGTTGATCGTCGGTAAAGCAGATGCCAGACTGAGATTCATTGGAAGAATCCTAAGGAAATGCAATCCGAAAACAAAGGAAGTAGGTTACAGTACACTCGTTCGCCCACTGCTTGAATACTGCTCAGCGGTGTGGGATCCGTACCAGACAGGGTTGATAGAAGAGATAGAGATCCAACGGAGAGCAGCGCGCTTCGTTACAGGATCATTTAGTAATCGCGAAAGCGTTACGGAGATGATAGATAAACTCCAGTGGAAGACTCTACAGGAGAGACGCTCAGTAGCTCGGTACGGGCTTTTGTTAAAGTTTCGAAAACATACCTTCACCGAAGAGTCCAGCAGTATATTGCTCCCTCCTACGTATATCTCGCGAAGAGACCATGAGGATAAAATCAGAGAGATTAGAGCCCACACAGAAGCATACAGACAATCCTTCTTTCCACGAACAATACGAGACTGGAATAGAAGGGAGAATCGATAGAGGTACTCAGGGTACCCTCCGCCACAAACCGTCAGGTGGCTTGCGGAGTATGGATGTAGATGTAGATGTAGAAAATGTACTGCTAAAACTACATACAAAATTCACAGCCACACGAGATTTCCTATCGCAACTCCATAAACCATAAACACGATGCACACATGCATACTGATAGGCAACTGATACAAAAACAGAGGCATATATTATTATATAATATTATATATTATAACATTATCCATGCAAGTCTACGTGCGTACAGATTAACTGTAACTGTATGGGACTGTTTTTGGACACATGCTTACATCTAACACGTGTCTCTATTTTAGAGTTAGTCTGATTTCAACTTATCTGTATGAATAATGAGTTACCTAATAATCGTTTCACTTAATCATGGCAGGATCCATATTTCATAAGAAGGAATATAAATCTATCTCTCAGCATTATCTGAAACTTTACTTGGATGATAAATCTGTCCGGTAAGCTGGACACGAACGTAACAGCACACACTAACTTGTATTAGTAGAATGACTATTCAAGAACAGAACTGCCGCCTGGTTTTAACTTTAGTGTTAACGAACTATTTTACACTAACAGACTAGTTAACAAGCTGTTATTTTAACTAACATGAACGCTTTTTGTTTTCGTAGGAAGCATATGACCCTTTGTGTTATACAGAATATGAATGATCTATGGGCACCCTTCATCTGTTATAGTTTTATTCATACCAGCTACACCTTAGAGAGCACAAATGTTTCTAAAATAATTAATTACTGAGCTTTATATACACTTTCTCTGTAGGCTTACTAAACCACATACTCAATGCAGATATGTTTCTCCACATGTTTCAAGAACACTAGATATTACAGTTTTCGTAGTGAATATAATCGATAACAGACGTGTTACAGCCAAAGTTGCTTCTTATGTATGATCATATGAGCAGTAATGGATACGAGGCTGCATGATTATACTAAAACACACCTCTAGAAAAATATCAGCGCATGTCAAGGCGCCACACCATGCAAAACATTTCGTAGTAAAAATGTGTGTGAAATCTTATGGGACTTAACTGCTAAGGTCACCGGTCCCTAAGCTTACGCATTACTTAACCTAAATTATCCTAAGGACAAACACACACACCCATGCCCGAGGGAGGACTCGAACCTCCGTCGGGACCAGCCGCACAGTCCATGACTGCAGCGCCCATTTCGTAGTACCTCATATCAGCTACTATGTGAGCAGTTTATACATTTGTCTCGTCTTAAGCCTCTGTAAGGTATTCTGTGTGCCAATCATTTATTACAGAACAACTTCCGCCGATAATCTGTTAGGTTATGGGACTGTTTTTCCAAAAATGCTTCGTAACGTGATTAGTAACGCACTGTCCAAATTAGGCTACCAAATTAATTCAAATTAAAAGCGAATAGTGGAAGTATGCTTGTAACAGAAACAAATACCATTGATATTAAATATAATTAGTACTTCTTCATTTCATTACTATATCGTGGTTAAAGAAATGTGTAATTTTTTTGTAAGGTGAGTGTGCTGGCTAACTGTGGGAATGTGAGGGTCACATGGGTAGTATCGCAAACGAATGGTATGACTACTCTTTCGCTAAATGCCAGGGTCGCTCGCAGGTACGCACTGGGCGACGACCCCCGTTTGGAGCGGCCACATCACCCCAGTGTTGCCTATAGCAGGAGGTAGTACGCGGAACGCAGCAACCTATAAACGGGCATTGTGAGTCATAGTAAAAAGTACGCTGCAACAAGCCCGGTGTGACAGCCGTGGATCGTCTACGCTCTGGCCGAATATCGTGGAGCTCTACAGAGCCACCTTCTGATGGTCCCACCCTCTACGCCTAGCGACCAACTGTAGTCCTGCCGACTGCAGCTGCTCCATAGACTTCACACAAACGTTTGTGAGTAGTCCCCACAACATCTTTCTCCGCTGTGAGATTTTCAATGAACACACGCTGCTTTAACGTATATCGCTTACAGACGTCATTTTCAAAAATTGCCGCAGCTACGTTATCTGTCAGAGGAAATAGAAATAATGCATACACTCTCAGAAAGCTTTAAGGAATTCATGCCTAACATTTAGCATTCGCATCATTATTATCCGCTGACTAAAAAATGTGGTGCTTTACTTTTTGGGCGAGACTCGTTCATAAAAAGAAACAAATAATAATACCTCGATCGTGTGCTAAATACCCAGAAGTTCAGGCCAAATATGACGTTCAGCCTATACAGACATCAGGCTAAAACGGAAAAGTCCAACCTCAGCAGCAACCGACTAGAAGTCGCTACGCTCGTTTTGCATAGACTGGAAGGGGCCACTCCCCTTTGCCTTACGTCTGTGTCTGTGTCTGTGTCTGTTTACTTGTATCGTCGAGACTGTCTTCTGTGTATATAGGGTGGTCCATTCATCATGACCGGGCCAAATATCTCACGAAATACGCATCAAACGAAAAAAACTACAAAGAACGAAACTCTTCTAGCTTGAAGGGGGAAAACAGATGGCGCTATAATGGTTGGCCCGCTAGAAGGCGCTGCCATAGATCAAACGGACACCAACTGCGTTTTTTTAAATAGGAATCCCCATTTTTTATTACATATTCGTGTAGTACGTAAACAAATATGAATGTTTTAGTTGGACCACTTTTTTCACTTTGTGAAAGATGGCACTGCAATAGTCACAAACATACGGATCACAATTTTAGACGAACAGTTGGTAACGGGTAGGTTATTTAAATTAAAATGCAGAACGTAGGTACGTTTGAACATTTCATTTCGGTTGTTCCAATGTGATACATGTACCTTTGTGAACTTATCATTTCTGAGAACGCATGCTGTTACAGCGTGATTACCTGTAAATACAACATTAATGCATAAATGCTCAAAATGATGTCCGTCAGCCTCAATGCATTTTGCAATACGTGTAACGACATTCCTCTGAACAGCGAGTAGTTCGCCTTCCGTAATGTTCGCACATGCATTGACAATGCGCTGACATATGTTGTCAGGCGTTGTCGGCGTATCACGATAGCAAATATCCTTCAACTTTCCCCACAGAAAGAAATCTGGGGACGTCAGATCCGGTGAACGTGCATGGTATAGTGCTTCGACGACCAATCCACCTGTCATGAAATATGCTATTCAATACCGCTTCAACCGCACACGAGCTACGTGCCGGACATCCATCATGTTGGAAGTACATCGCCATTCTGTCATGCAGTGAAACATCTTGTAGTAACATCGGTAGAACATTACGTAGGAAATCAGCATACATTGCACCATTTAGATTGCCATCGATAAAATGGGGGCCAATTATCCTTCCTCCCACAATGCCGCACCATACATTAATCCGCCAAGGTCGCTGATGTTCCACTTGCTGCGGCCATCGTGGATTTTCCGTTGTCCAATAGTGCATATTATGCCGGTTTACGTTAACGCTATTAGTGAATGACGCTTCGTCGCTAAATAGAACGCGTGCAAAAAATTTGTCATCGTCCCGTAATTTCTCTTGTGCCAGTGGCAGAACTGTACACGACGTTCAAAGTTTTACGTTAACGCTATTAGTGAATGACGCTTCGTCGCTAAATAGAACGCGTGCAAAAAATCTGTCATCGTCCCGTAATTTCTCTTGTGCCAGTGGCAGAACTGTACACGACGTTCAAAGTTTTACGTTAACGCTATTAGTGAATGACGCTTCGTCGCTAAATAGAACGCGTGCAAAAAATCTGTCATCGTCCCGTAATTTCTCTTGTGCCAGTGGCAGAACTGTACACGACGTTCAAAGTTTTACGTTAACGCTATTAGTGAATGACGCTTCGTCGCTAAATAGAACGCGTGCAAAAAATCTGTCATCGTCCCGTAATTTCTCTTGTGCCAGTGGCAGAACTGTACACGACGTTCAAAGTCGTGGCCATGCAATTCCTGGTGCATAGAAATATGGTACGGGTGCAATCGATGTTGATGTAGCATTCTCAACACCGACATTTTGAGATTTCCGATTCTCGCGCAGTGCGGATTAGCCGCGACAGCCGCTAAAACACCTACTTGGGCATCATCATTTGTTGCAGGTCGTGGTTGGCGTTTTACAGGTGGCTGAACACTTCCTGTTTCCTTAAATAACGTAACTAGCCGGCGAACGGTCCGGACACTTGGATGATGTCGTCCAGGATACCTAGCAGCATACATAGCACACGCCCGTTGGGCATTTTGATCACAATAGCCACGATATCGACCTTTTCCGCTATTGGTAAACGGTCCATTTTAACACGGATAATGTATCACGAAGCAAATACCGTCTGCACTGGCGGAATGTTACGTGATACCACGTACTTACACGTTTGTGACTATTACAGCGTTATCTATCATAAAGCGAAAAAAGTGGTCCAACTAAAACATTCATATTTCCTTACGTACTACACGAATATGTAATAAAAATGGGGGCTCCTATTTTAAAAAACGCAGTCGATATCCGTTTGACTTATGGCAGCGCCATCTAGGGGGCCAACCATAGCGCCATCTGGTTTCCCCCTTCAAGCAAGACGAGTTTCGTTCTATGTAGTTTTTTCGTTTGATGCTTATTTCGTGAGATATTTGGCCCGGTCACGATCAATGGAGCACCCTGTATACATCATCTCCTTGTGTATCATAGTCGTCACCATCGTGTTCGACTGTCTTCCCATCGTCGCAGCCGCCGCAGCAGCTGTCGTCTCTCCTCCTCTTTCGTGGCTGTCGCTGTCGCCGCCATCGCCACTGCCGCAGTCTACTCGACGTCCACAGCACAGCTGTCCTGCAAGCAACACCAACCTCGATGTTGTCCTAGCATTTTCCTCACTGCAGAAGTCCTTGATCCAATTGGAAGTGACCATCTATGTGTCCTCCCAACCATATCCTACACACTACTCCATTCACATTCATTCCATCCCAATCTCCATCTGAAAGTTGTCCTCGACTTCACCTGTGCCAACTGGAGTGCCTACTGGGAACCCACAGATACCCAGACTGGAAGCCACCCTCCTAACCTTCCATCAAGCCGATGATATCCCCTCTTCCTCTCCAGTTTATAGATCCCAGTTATCCCTCTCTCCTTGTCCCCCATAGCCACCCCTGTCTTTTCACCACCTCTTACCAAACCTCAGTCCTCATCACCTACACTCTACTATCTCCTACCGTACCCGTCCTTATTTTCATCTGCAGTCTGCCACACCATGGCAGGTCCTTTCCCAGTTTTAAGGAAAATGCAGGGTGCTCTATTTTTAATGGTCAGTGTATCTTCTGTTGTGTACAGTGCTTAGTGTTCTTAAAGTGTTTTTAATTATGCTGTCGTCCACTTTTTATCACAGTTTTTAAATAATTCATGAAGACAGAATTATATTATTTATATTTCTCCCATTCACGTTACCTTTTCAAATAATGTTAAATTCGTAGTAGATATGTCTCCTTGTCTTGTCTCCTAATGCCCTCAGGTGAGGAGGGATCCGGCGAACTTGCTGGCCAAGATATGGTTTGCCAAGCATGAAATGTCGACATAGCGAGCCACAGAACATCGTTGCTGTAAGGGTGCCCCGGATGATAACGAAACAGGACCTGCTTTGAAAAGAAATGGCACCCCAGACTTTCACTCATGGTTGTCGGTTTGTATGGCAGACGACGTCAGGTTGGTATCCCACCGCTGTCTGGGGCATCTCCAGACACTTCTCCGATGTCATCAGGGCTCAGTTATAAGTGGTACTAAACACTGAAGACAGTTCTACTCCCATCAATGTGATTCCAGGGCGAATGTGCCAGACACCACTGCAGACGAGCTTGTCAATGGTAGTAAGTGCAATGGGCGCCGTAAGCTCAGCCACCTTTCAGTAAGCGAGCTATTAATGGTCCAAGTGGTCACTGAAGCACCAGGTGCACGTGAGGTCAGTGATAATGATGAATCCGAAGCTCTGAGTGCTTCTTTGACGATTGCGTAGCCCTCACGTTGCGTCGTCTGTCTAGGTCTACTGCTTCCTTCTTGACTCTCTGTTCGGCCATGCTCAAGTTCCTGCTAACGTTATCGATTAGTGGCATCGATCCTATTCCAATATCGAGCGATTCGCCGATTTCTTCCGGATTCTATGAGACCAAGTATACATCCTCTTTCAATTGCTGATACCTGCTATACTGTTCACACGCCTGTCTGCGAGGCATTGTTACTGTCCAATTGAGTACACGGAATGAAATTCGCAAAGACTTCACGCTCTGCTATGGACATGTCTACTGTTTACTATCCTTGCCATCTGCGCTGTAGCGTCACACATTCATCCATCGGCCGCCAAAGTTTACAGCTTTGCATTTTCCGCCCATACCTCACAGAGGTTTGTGGCTATCAGTTTGTGGCCAGTTCGCATAATTCCTTCGTGATGCGATTTTTTTTTCTTAGAGTGTATTTGTTGCAAATAGTTGGTAGTATTTTCTCCTGTGATAATAAATAATAATTCTGAGCTGTATGACTTACTGAATTGGTAAATTAACCTTAAACTAAAGCTGAACCAACAAAATGGGCCCATGTACCAATCAATGTAAGCTACATTTTTCCTCCCAAAATGCAATCTTGTCAGACTGTGTGCGTGAATCCAAAGTGATGACACTCGACGAACCTCTACTTCTGCCAGTCACTGTTGAGGGTACACTTCAATGTACTACATACAGAGAATCCCTGTGATTCCATCCATGGTTGGAGCCTGATAAGAAAGACTGCTTGTATGCAACTGTGCGAGCTATCATTTTCTTAATCTTATTTGAGCTCGAGGGCTGAAGAACATTCCTATTTTTGCCATGAAATATGTTTTCTGAAATTTTATAAATCAATTGTCGTTAGATGTGAGGCGTTTTCTTCATGTGACTGTCACAATCTCTCTCCTGGGACTAGTCGCAGTATCTTTCCTTACACACGCGCGACATCCCCTATCAGTCCGACCACAAGAAATCGGAAGTACGAATGTTCATTTGTGATCTTGTAGCACGAGCACCTACGTACGTGAAACGTCAACAGCAACAGGAGAGAGTGTTGAGTGTTGTAGCTTGGAAGACTTTCCGTACTTCGGCCTCCAGCCAGCCCTGTAATAGAAGTTTAATATATTTTCTTATTCCATGCTTAAATGATGACATTCACTTTTTGTATGCTGTAGACATTTTCTAATATAACAAAAACTACTCGGCAAAATTAAGGTTTTCAAAACGTGAAAAAGTGTTCGAAGGTACAACATGATAATGTCGCTAGAAACAAGTATTCTTTTAAGTTTAAAAGCGTAGCAATCGAGAAAATTTTGTCAGTACTGTATCTAGTAGTCTAACTTTCACATTATCACTCTACTACACATTAATAATCAGTAATTGACAAAATGTTATTCAATCTGTATATTGAGCAAGCAGTAAAGGAAACAAAAGAAAAATTCGGAGTAGGTATTAAAATTCATGGAGAAGAAGTAAAAACTTTGAGGTTCGCCGATGACATTGTAATTCTGTCAGAGACAGCAAAGGACTTGGAAGAGCAGTTGAACGGAATGGACAGTGTCTTGAAAGGAGGATATAAGATGAACATCAACAAAAGCAAAACGAGGATAATGGAATGTAGTCAAATTAAATCGGGTGATGCTGAGGGGATTAGATTAGGAAATGAGACACTTAAAGTAGTAAAGGAGTGTTGCTATTTAGGGAGTAAAATAACTGATGATGGTCGAAGTAGAGAGGATATAAAATGTAGACTGGCAATGGCAAGGAAATCGTTTCTGAAGAAGAGAAATTTGTTAACATCGAGTATAGATTTAAGTGTCAGGAAGTCGTTTCTGAAAGTATTTGTATGGAGTGTAGCCATGTATGGAAGTGAAACATGGACGATAACCAGTTTGGACAAGAAGAGAATAGAAGCTTTCGAAATGTGGTGCTACAGAAGAATGCTGAAGATAAGGTGGGTAGATCACGTAACTAATGAGGAGGTATTGAATAGGATTGGGGAGAAGAGAAGTTTGTGGCACAACTTGACTAGAAGAAGGGATCGGTTGGTAGGACATGTTTTGAGGCATCAAGGGATCACAAATTTAGCATTGGAGGGCAGCGTGGAGGGTAAAAATCGTAGAGGGAGACCAAGAGATTAATACACTAAGCAGATTCAGAAGGATGTAGGTTGCAGTAGGTACTGGGAGATGAAGAAGCTTGCACAGGATAGAGTAGCATGGAGAGCTGCATCAAACCAGTCTTAGGACTGAAGACCACAACAACAACAACAATTGACAAAAAATTAAGTAGAAGTATCATTAAAAACCAGTTACAAGTCTATTTTGAAGTAGTAGCCACTGAAAAATAACACAGACTTTCTTTTTCAAGAGAGGTGAAGTTGTTAAGTGATTAAAGAAACTCAGTTTATTTGCAAATATCGCATGTTCCACCGTAAAAGACGTTCTTCCGTTTCAAGGTAAAAGATGGCGTGCAATCGCCCACACGCTACATAACTAGTTTTAAAGATGTATACCATTTTACTTGCTATAAGATTCCAATGCAAATTGTGTAACTGAACAATATTTACCAAACAGCTTTAATTTATTGTATAGCACTTAAATATGTTGAACCCAAAATATTTACAAATGCTTCGTAAACCAACCCATGTCTCACAACAACAAAAACAGTAGAAAAAGGTGGAAAGTCCCTATGACAGTCTCTAATGTCTATTCATTTATGTGATTCTAAAATCGGTCACTAGATTGAAAACCGACCAGAAAACATCATGTGTTCCTTGGTAGAGTAACCTCAAGGCAGAACACACTCCCGGTGTACAATAGTCCCTACTACCTCCCTACCATCCACACAGGCAGATTGCATTGTGGATGCCAGGAAGAAATAGTTCCTTTATCAAGTGCGAGAGCTTAACTATGATGCTCATCAACGTCCATTGGCAGACACCAAAACAGAACCATCACAAAGGTGATTAGTGCTGACAATCCGACACAATACGTTCGTAGAAGAATCAGGAAGAAGAGTCAGGTAACACATTACTTCCTCTCATGTACTACTCACAAACTGACCATAAGCGGAAAATGTTGAGTCTCGCCGACAGTCAACGCAGAATTCGAAATGGAATAGGTAAGGGTGAAATGATAGTGATGCCAAAAGTATGCTCCGCCCCACAACGCAAAGTGCTTTGCGAAGTGAAGATATAGACCTGGTACTATCATTAGCAAAGGTGGAATTTCTAATCTCCTCAAGACATACATCTATATGTACCACAATAACGTGTAATAAGCTTTAGTTCAAGAATAATTCTGTGTGACTTATGCCTGGTGACGAATACAGTTCAATCAGAAGGCGTCACATTTTAACATCAACATAATCAAAGTTGATTGACAGTAGAACTGAAAATAGTTAATTCTTTCTGTTGATTGCACGTGCTTTATCGGTCTAGAAGGTAAAGAGAGCACAAAATTTTTGAAGGCGATTTTGTTGTACAAACAACTGAAAATCTCTTGATTCCTCGTTGCCGTACAGTTTCTGTCATGAAACTATTTTAAACATCCTAAAATGCATATCACAAACGTTGACGTCTTACGCAATTAGCAATGCAGTTATACGAGAACAAACAACTACATACATAGTTTGGGTCAATAAGTTTCATCACAATATAAACTGTCGAAAAAAAGAAAATCGCAACACCAAGAAGGAACTGTGCAACATAAACGAAAGTTGATAGGCTTTTTTCTACATGTGAAACATAATTATTCAAATTTCGGGCCAGTCGCATAACAGCGGCGCTAGTAGGGCCTCTAAGAGGGTGCAAATCAGGTTTGCTTCAAATATACACTGTAATGGTGGTGAACTTTAATTACCTTTGAGACTGGACATTAGTCAAGAACGTCTTTAACGCGACAAAGACGTCGTTACCAACACCTCACTCAGTTTGAACAAGGTCGTGTCATACAGCTACGAGAATGTTCATTCTACGATACTGCAGGAACAATGCTGGCAGCGGCAGTCACGAAAATTTTCGGCAAAAAAAAAAAAAAAAAGAAAGAAAGAAAAGGGGGGGGGGGAGCTCCGGACGGCCAGGTGGCACTATCGAGAGGGAATACCATCGTGTTCGGCGTAAGGCTCTGGCGCATTCACCGCGTCTGCTTCAGCAATTTGAGCAGCTGTTGGCACCACAATGACACAACGAACTGTTACAGGTCGGTTACTTCAAGGACAGCTCCGAGCCAGACGCCGTGCAGCGTGCATTCTGCTGACCCCAAACCACCGCCATTTGCTACTTCGGTGGAGTCATGCTAGAGCTCATTGGAGGTCTGTAGTTTTTCCTGGTGGAAGCTGGTTCTGCCTCGGTGCCAGCGATGGCCGTGTGCTGTTTAGAAGCAGGCCAGTTGAGGGCCCTCAGCCGACCTGCCTGCATGCTAGACACATTGGACTCCGGAGTTATTGTCTGGGTTGCGATTTCGTACGTTTGAGTGTTTGCATTCAACATTCTGGCAGTTATACCGATTATTAATGTACCAGCATTTGACATTTGCAATGGCTTATCTTCTGGCTGCAATGTTAATTACTTATATAAGTAATCTACACAAATGTATTCCAGAAGTTTCATTACTTTGAATTAACTATTTTTTGGTGCTGTGATTTTTTTCCGTCAATGTATAATAGTGAAAAACTCACCAAGTGCCATTGCAAGAACATAACCTGAACAATTAACTTTACTTAATTGTATTTTAATATGTTTTAAAATGGCTTAGAGGCCAAAACTCAACATGGATAACGAGATGTTACATATTCCGTCTCTTATGGAACAATGTTGTCCTACAAAAACTAGTTGTTGTTATTGTGATCTTGAGTCCAAAGACTAGTTCATGTAACTCTGCAAGCTATTCTGTTCTATCCGTCTTCACCTGTGCATAACTATTACAACCTACGTCCGTTTGCATCTGCCAACTGCAGTTAAGACCTGGTCTCGCACTGTAATTTTTACCCTCACATTTCCCGTCATCACATTTCGACGATGTCTTTCAGTCAAGTTCTACTGTAAATTTCTTTCCTCCACAATTACTTCCAGCGCTTCTCATTAGTTCAAATGGTTCAAATGGCTCTGAGCCGCGGTGGTCATGCGGTTCTAGGCGCTCAGTCCGGAACCGCGCGACCTCGCAGGTTCGAGTCCTGCCTCGGGCATGGGTGTGTGTGATGTCCTTAGGTTAGTTAGGTTTAAGTAGTTCTAAGTTCTAGGGGACTGATGACCACAGATGTTAAGTCCCATAGTGCTCAGAGCCATTTGAACCATTTTTTGAACCACTATGGGACTTAACATCTGTGGTCATCAGTCCCCTAGAACTTAGAACTACTTAAACCTAACTAACCTAAGGACATCACACACATCCATGCCCAAGGCAGGATTCGAACCTGCGACCGTAGCAGTCGCGCGGTTCCGGACTGAGCGCCTGAACCGCTAGACCACCGCGGCCGGCTTCTCATTAGTCATTCGAATTACTCACGTAAGGATCAGCATCTTTTTGCATCACTACCGGTTCGGAAGCTTCTACAGGTATTCCCTTCTTGTCTGAACAATTTATTTATCGTCCACGTTTCCCTTTCGTATAAGGCTACACTCCAGGCGAATATCTTCAGAAAATACTTCCTGATACTTAAATTTACATTCGATGTTAAATTTCTCTTTCTCAGAAATGTTTTACTTGCTATTGCGTTTCCGTATTTTATATCCTGTCGTCTTCACCCATCATGTCATTTTGCTACTGAAAGAAAAAAACTCATCTACTACTTTGGTATCTCATTTCCTAAACTAATTCATTTCAATGGGCTACATTCCCTTGCCCTTGTTTAACTTTTGCCATTCTTCAAATGCAGGTGATGAACGCTAAGAATATTACAGAAGCATCAGTTTATTGAGTCATGGCTGCAAAACACCCACACACACAACATATTATATTATTGTGAAAAATGCACTGTGTCCTACGCAAGAATCTGACATACTGGGTGTCTCTCCTGAGACAAAATTTTTTATCCGTTGAACATCCACAACTGAGGAACATATTTATAGAATCAAAATCCACCTCAGTTGGCAGTAATTTACTTAAATTTTTCCACGACCGGGTTCGGAGCTTTCCGGTGTGGCCGAGCGGTTCTAGGCGCTTAGTCTACAACCGCGCTGCTGCAACGGTCGCAGGTTCGAATCCTGCCTCGGGCATGGATGTGTGTGATGTCCTCAGGTTAGTTAGGTTTAAGTAGTTCTAAGGAACTGATGACCCCAGATGTTAAGTCCCATAGTGCTCAGAGCCATTTGAACCATTTGAACCATTCGGAGCTTTCAGCTTCATCTTCAAGTGTCACCACATAATTATGGGAATATAAATGTGTAGCAATCGGGCCAGTTAGTCACGATGACTTACTGCGCGGGTATCCGGTGCATCCGAACGCTTGAATGCAAACGATATAATACCATAACAGTTGCCGACCGGTGTGGCCGTGCGGTTCTAGGCGCTTCAGTTTGGAACCGCGCGACCGCTACGGTCGCAGGTTCGAATCCTGCCCCCGGCATGGATGTGTGTGATGTCCTTAGGTTAGTTAGGTTTAAGTAGTTCTAAGTTCTAGGGGACTGATGACCTCAGATGTTAAGTCCCATAGCGCTCAGAGCCAAGTTACTGACGGAACAGGGTTCCTGTGGAGTTCGGGCAGTATCAAAGAGAGCACTAGTATCAGCTAAAAATACTGTTCTCAATAAGCTTTCTCTGTGTAACATGATCCGTTTATAGAAAACAGTTTCGAAGTACGTGCTTGTCTCGCATCTGGTTAACTTGCCGTTTCGTTTGTGTTTTATACGAAACAAAATGTGAGTGCTTTAAAATGACAAACAAACGCACTTATACGGATAGAAACGCTTGGAAAAATAATCCCAGTCGTGTAAAAAAGCTTAGATTGGTCTCACCCACGTCAAACAAATGCACGGGAGCGTAGGTTCAGCTCGCACAGCATCTGCCTGGACAGCACGACGCGGAAATTATGTGCTGTCCAGGCGAGGACTTAGGTTGCTAGTCCTACACTCCGGCGCGTTTGTTTCACGTGGATGGGACCCACCACGACTGACTGTCGCGACCGCCACACGTTTGTTCCCAGAATTGTGTGGTGACACCCGAAGATGAAGCTTTAAGCTTCGAAACCGGCCGTAGAGTAAATTAAGAAAATTACTTGCAACTGAAGCGGATTTTTCTTCTATAAATCCTGAGTCGTCAGACAAAATATCTGTAGTGTTTCGGCAGTTTCGTTTTTGCACTGTACATCTGGAGTCAGCTGGTCACGGCTTTTATGCAACGTCCAGCGTCAACAGAAAGCATCGGTCTGTTTCTCTTTACAGACAAAATCATTTTTAAAACACAATTTTACACGCCCATTCGATAGAGCGGTAAGAGATTACTCTAACACTATATTTGTTCTGGGTATGTATTAGCGCGCACAGTAAAACTCGAAGAGTAACCAGTATTCCAGGAGCGACTGCATTGCCCTGACCCGCATCGACTGCTACTACCGCCATCCATGTAGCGCTACTAAGTCGCTACTGGAATCCTGAATATTCTTGGAGTTTTACTGTCGCTGTCAGTACGTGTCGATAAAACGAATATCGGACTAGGCTAATTTGGGAGCGCTCTAACGAATGGCCACGTAAAATTCCTCTTTAAAAAATCATTTTGGTTGTAATGGAAAACAAACCGACGCTTTCCGTCGATACTGGGCGCAGCATCAAAGTTGTGATGAGCAGAATTCGTTTGGGCTGACAGCAGCTACACAATGAAAAAGAGAAAATGTGCCTGACGACTCTTAGGAGGGATACACTGTTTATTTCGGGATATTTGAAAATGGTTTGGAGGCCGAAGCTGTAGAGGGGTAAACAGATGTTAGATGTTCTCAGAAATGTTTGCTATTGCGAATTTGCATTTTACATCCCGTCGGCTTCGCCGATCGTGTTTATTGTTTTCGAAAGAAAATACTTTTCTACAGTTTGTCGTGTCTCATTTCCTAATCTGCGTCCTTGATTTAAGTCGACTACATTCCGTTACTCTTCTGTTACCTGTGTCGATGTTTAAAGGCACGTTATGAAAGGTGAGAATACTGTAACCTCCCCACAAAATTTTTAAAGAAAAATATAGCAATACTTAATAGAAATGGGAGCCAAGTGTAACCTCCCCACAAAATTTTAAAGAAAGGACGATACTAATTAGAAATGCTAATGGACATTGCTCTATGCGTAACCTGCCCACAATGAAATGTACTGAAAATGGCAACAAAAATGTGAAATTCGCAATCTGACTCAAATATAAATTCCTGATGAAAAATTAAAGTCCATTCAGTGATAAGAAAATTTAATTAAACCGAAATATCGGTCTTTGGCCCTGTATAAAACAATCAGAATTAAAGTCTTACCTCAGAATAAATGGATGTCACATATCTGCTCTTGTTGTTGCGCACCGCTTGGAGGAACTGCATTGCAAATAATAATATTCCCTTTTTTTTTTGTGATTCTAGTGAAATTTTTCTTCAAAAGAAGTGGAATGAAATGGGAAGTGCAACGAAATCTTGAGTTCAATAAAAAATTAAATTTTTGAGAAAATGCTTTTGAAATAAAAAAATTATTATTGGGAGACTTGTTGGAGAATAATTACAATAAATAAAATTTTTCATTATCTAATGATTATATTATTTAACAGTATACCTTATTCCTCATCTTGACCAGAGTTGCCGACCGCCTACATCACACAACCGCACTGGGCTGCTACTACTGACCGACCGCTCTGCATGACGACTACAGACAGAGTACTGCTCTCAACTAGACAGAGCTACAGACTCGCAACGACTGACTGACTGCTACTCTGCATAGCGACAACTAACTCGCAAAGACTACTACTGACTGAGAACCGCTCGCAACACTCGCGCGGTCAAGCGCATACTCTCTGGTCACAGATGCTACAATGCCTCGCCATCGCTGCTGCGTTACATACGTGTTTCATAACCCTCCACTCGGGGGGCAAAAATTTGGCAGCGATGGTGAGTCATTTGGACTTGCCAAGCGCGGCAAAATTTTTCTTTAATTAACAAAATCCTACAACTTACAGAATATTTAAATGTTGTGCACACGCACTAAGTACAAAATATATCAGACAAGGACAAAATGTGAATACTAAACATAGTAGCAAATCAGAAAAAAGTATATACAAACTTTTTGACAGATAAAGTGCACAGGCACTGAAAAAATTCTTTAGCATATGCAGAACAAATAAACAGACTGGCAAGAATAATTAGATGTAGTACATAAAGTAAATGTTGTGCACACGCACTAAGTACAAAATATATCAGACAAAGACAAAATGTGAGTACAAAACATAGTAGCAAATCAGAAAAGTATATACAAATTATTTGACAGATAACAAAGTGCACAGGCACTGAAAAAATTCTTTAGCATATTCAGAACAAATAAACAGACTGGCAAAAATATTATGTTGACAAGTGTACATGCACTGAAAAATGTCTTTAGCATTTTCACAACAAATAAACATAATGGCAAAAAAAAATTCATGTCCAAAGTGCACATGCACTGAAAAATGTCTTTAGTATTTTCACAACAAATAAACATAATGGCAAACATCATGTCGACCAGTGACATAAGTGTACTCACACTGGAGTTTAGCGAATCGAAAAATGTATAACCTATGAACATAAATGATGTTACCAAAAAAAAATTTTTTCTTTATGTGACAAGAATCAGGATAGGAAAGGGAAGGATTGCATCATGGTTGTAGCACTTTAGATTGCACACAGCTGCTCTGAAAGTCCATATCTTTCCACAGTAGTACAACACCAAGTGACACAACTTGAAGTTCTTTTCCCATCAGAATTTATCAGTGTAGCCAACACACTGAACTGTCGTAGTAATGTTCCATGTTTTCATTTTGGCAGTACATTAGGTACACCAAACAGTGGGACCATAATAATGTCTTCATCGCTCATGGTGGTGGACAGCATGTCGTGTCAACACCACACTCTTACAAGGCACACCAACGTAGAATTAGTGCAAAACCAAATATAGTGCTCCATGATCACTGGGATAAACAGGACAAATGGACATTGCAGTAATTCAGGGTAGTCAGCTTATGAGGTGAAGGACATCAAGTCACATAATATTGACAATTACAGTCTTCATTGATAGTTCGTGGCATTCATAGCCCAGTTATTGAACATTTCTGTACCAAGTATGTAGTATTACAGAAAAATGTTCATTAATTGTTTTACACAGAATCAGTAGCCTTCTTTTCCTGGTTACAAACCATTATGAAATAATCGCATTCTTTTCAGTTACAGAGTATAATCAAGAATCATTAACCTTCTCCTAATTACAGTTAATTAATCATTTGTCTTTAATTAATCATTTGTCTAATTACAGTTAATTAATCATTTGTATAATTACAGTTAATTAATCATTTGTCGTTAATTAATCATTTGTCTAATTACAGTTAATTAATCATTTGTCGTTAATTAATCATTTGTCTAATTACAGTTAATTAATTAATCATTTGTCATTTCAATATACTAAGAATTATTAGCCTTAATTAATTACAAAGCATTATTAAACAGTACCATAGTTAATTAATTATGTGTCATTCCAATCTATTAAGAATCATTAGTCTTTTCCTAATTACAAAGCATTATGAAACAGTCACATTCATTTCCAACAATAAAGTATCAACATTGGAAACAAGAGTTAATTAATGGCATAATTAATAACAATTTCGTTGATTGACATTAATTATTGGCACTCAGTGGCCATCAAGTATTGAATAGAATAAAACATAGTTCATCATTCAGTATTATTCAGATCATTACAAAGTCATTATTAAAAATCAGTTAATTACAGTCAAATCATTAGTAATCACAGGCATTACAATAAACAGTGGCAGTTATTAGCTAGTGACAAAGCATTATTTTGAATATAGTCTCATTAAGAGGTCATTACTCGAGTGACATGCTATTCAGAGTTGATCAGTATTATTCAGAATTATCATAAACTAGTGACATTATGTGGGACTGGTAATACATTTTTTTGGTAGCAATGCATTGCGTTGGGATCGATAATTAATTGCTGAGGCATAATACTTTTTGCTTTTGACCTATTGCTGCAAATGAGGATAGGTAACGTCATTCGTCATGAGTCAGCTGTAGCAAGATTATGTAACAAGGCAGTACATGTGATCACATTTATAAATGATAAACACAAATGGGTAAAAAATATAAAAATGCAAGTACTAGAACAGGTATAATGAGTAACAGGTTTAGTAAGTGTCATGAAAAACTTCTCCTGGAAAAAATACAAAAACGGATTATTGACCTGAAAGAAGAAACGCACACTATGCTGAAAAGTAGTGAACTTCGAATTAACAAGTAGTGAAATGTGTATAAAATGTGTTCCATAGCTGTCCTTTCCAAAACTTTCCGTCATCCTACTATGCAATGTAACACCTGCTGTCAAAGCAAACCGCAACAAATACTTAAATAACTACGTGGCATAAAGAAAAAAACTTCATTATCCATATCATCATAACTTCACCATTATCATCACCTGTAAAGAAAAACTTCATTATTCATAATACCATTTCCTTCATCATTATTCATCAGTATTCACTATCATCTGCAAAAAATCACTTCATTACTCATTACCTAACTATTCCTTATCTCTAGCATATTTCATCACTAAAACTAAGATGTGTAGTTCTCTCTGACAGCCTGCATCAATCACCTTGTATTCTGAAAGAAAAAATTAGTTAAGACTGCTATTCTGTGATGAGTATAGTATAGTCTTGTTAATGCTTGTTAATCCTGATCCCTTTACTCTTCCTCATAAAGTTATTGCATCTCCTTTCGTTTATTCTGTAGGTGAAATTCCCATTTATGTTAAATTTATTTCTTAGAATCATCATTCCTTTCTGAAATTGATGAACAAAGATTAATGTCTTGCATTTAAATCCTATACCCACTAAATAATGACTGGTTTATGGTGACACAATTAACCATACAGCATAACATGACAGAAAACGTAATATGTCCAAGACATTGACAGTGTTCGGATGCGAAAAAATGTACACAGAATAATACAATGCAGTAGCAAAAAAATGTGAAACAGTCACGATGTTGAGATGTCATAAGGCAAAAAAAAAAAAAAATGTCAAAGTCGACTGGTGTGTGTTATATCTTAACTATTTCATAGTGCATACAAACAAAACTGGAGTACAGTCATATACACAAAAAAATGGAAAATGTGCACGGTCTGATGTGTAACGACAAGAAAAGCGACCTGCTAACCTTACCTTGCCGGGCACTTGCCAAGAAAAAAAATACGATAATCATCAATAAGTAGTCACATAAATATAATTGCAGAAATAGTCGTAAATGTGTAAATTCATCTGGAAAAATATGCACGGTCTGATGTGTGACGACAAGAAAAGCGACCTGCTAACCTTACCTTGCCGGGCACTTGCCAAGAAAAAAAATACGATAATCATCAATAAGTAGTCAGGTGAATTAATTGCATTAGTAAATGGCATCATAGTGTGTTGAATCATACAGTGGTTTCACTCAATAAACGGTTTAATGTTTGAGATATGGTGATTGCCTTTCGATTTTCTGGTTCTCAAAGTTTCGACGTGTACAACATTGGGGTGAGGGATACTGCGAATCCGATACGGACCTGCGTATAGAAGTTCAAATTTACTGCACTTACCTTCTAATTTGCTGGATAAATAGTGTGTACGTACTAATATCTTCTGTCCAACGTGAAAGTCGCGGCGTGTACAAACCTGTTTTTGCTGTCTTCTCCGGCGCTCTGCGGCACGTTTGATGTTGTTCAGCGCAATGTCAATTATTTCGTGGTGTCGTAGGCGACGATTTTTGGGGAATTCTATTAATTCTTTAATTTTGTTCGGTGGTTCAACGTTTTTCAGTATAACAGTCGGAGATAGCATAGTGGATTCATTTGGAATGGAATTAATTACATCTTGGAATGAGAGTATGTGTGTATCCCAATCAATATGTCTTTTGTGGCAGTATATTCTGCACAGCTTACCAATTTCCTTCATTAATCTTTCACAAGGGTTCGAAGAAGCGTGGTACTTGGATATATAGATCGGAGAAATGTTTCTAGCTCGTAACATGCGTGTCCATACACTACTACGAAATTGAGATCCATTATCAGAAATTACTTTCATTACATGCCCTACATGAGATAGAAAATGTTTTACAAATGCTTTCGAAACAGTTTTAGCAGTAGCTTTGCGTAACGGAGTGAAAGTAACAAATGTTGAAGTGAGTTCAACAGCGACAAAGATGTAGCAAAAACATGGTAGTGAGGTCGGACATGTTCTTTTGTGTTCCGATTCTACTTTGTTACTATCCGTAATAGTTTGCACGTGTCAAAATTAATCATTTGCTGAAAAACATTTGTTTGTGTTTTGTGAGTGTCGTAAATTGGTAGTGACAGCAGAAGACAACACAGCTGACGGACAGAAGCATTAGCTCGCGCAGCTGACCAAAGCATGTGAAAAAAAAAAAAAGAATACTATGTCTCGTAATGACGACGAAATGAAATTTTCAAATGCAACTTGTTGAATGTACATGACGCTGAAATTTGCTTTGCAGAAGTTGGTTGCGATGTCTTGCTGATTGTTGCCGAGAGAACGCGATAGTGCGTCTGCTATAACATTTTGTGTGCCGGGAATATGAACAATCGTAAAATTAAATTCTTGTAAATATAGTTTCCATCTACTTAATCTGTCGTGAGTAAATTTAGCTGAAAGCAAAAATTGTATAGCTCTATGGTCTGTGTAAACGGTGGTATGTCTGCCATAAAGAAAGTGCCGAAATCTCGTAAAAGCCCATACAACACATAATGTTTCCAGTTCTGTAACGGAATAATTTCGTTCAGCAGGTGACAAAAATGCGACTTGCAAATGCGATGTTTTTAATTACTGTAGAACCATCTTCTTCAATTTCCTGGAAAATGTGTACGCCTAAAGCGGTGTTAGAACTGTCGGTGGCAATGGAAAAATTTCTGGTAAGATCTGGGTGCGATAAAAATGGTGCATTCAACAGAGCATGTTTCAAATAACATTCTCGTGAACAAAATTCTGCGTGTCAAAAGTAATGTTTGCGTTACTGTAATATGCAATCTGTGCTGTATCTGGTTAAAATCTATCGTACGTGTTATTATTTACGGGAGAATGTTGTGGCATATCCACTATATGAACTGTTCTGTTATTTCTTACTGACGTGTTACGCTATGGATGACACCTATTGTCTGTTTCATTCATGATTATTTGTTGTTGCTGGTGTTGTTGCTGCTCATAAGATCGACTGTTATTAAAATGTACGCTGAAAATTGTGCTCATCATTCTTTTTACGTCTGTCATGATAGTAATTTCTATACGGCGCATAGCGATGCGAGTTGAAATAGTGTGTTGTCTGTACGTAGTTATTTCTTTGCTGCCATGCGTTACTATTTGTTGGGGCTGGGACTATACGTGCACGCGGCGAAACATTAAAGTTTGGTTGACCTTGTAGACTGCATTGTTGGTTACGTATGCTAAGCGGTTGACTTTCATGCTATTGTGGTGAAAAACATCTATTGTTACCAAAAAATGCGTTTTTGTTAATTTTACTTTTACACATACTGATGATTACGATTTTATCTGTAATTAAAATTACGGCGGTAGTTGTCATTACGGGAGTGCCTACTGAAAATTGTCACATTCGGTAAAAGTTTGTCACATCGGATATTCATTACATGTTTCTTAATACTACAAAGAGCAATAGTTAAAGAGCAGTTTGGATAGATATAAAGGATAGTAGAAGAAAAGGCAGCAGTGCAGAAAACTAAAGATGAAACAGCACTACTACAGCTCGGGGCCCTATGCTCGCTACGGCACATATTCATTAAAGCGTAATGAATCCCCTGAGGTCTTTTACGCACTGCAAATAAATTTTAGCTTTTGTGTTACAGGCAATAGCGGTAAAATTTCAAAGGCAAATTGTTGTATTCGTGCTAATTCAAATTTCTTCATTACAGGCAATGCTGTTGTAAATACAAAAATAAATTGTCGCATCTGGTTCAAAGCTAGTTTCTCCATTACCGATAATAGCGGTGAATGTACAAAGATAAATTGTCGTATACAGTGCAAAGCGTGTGCCTGTACGCTGTCATTATTACGTTCTTTACATTTTCTGTCGGATAAAAATTGCTCGTAATCTACGTTCTCGTCATTGAGTTTGAAAACACGTTTGGGTTTGTGAGTGTATCTGTTCGTCTGTGTCATTTCGGATTTCAAGTTGCATAGCTTTTCAGATTTTAAGTCGCGTAGCTTTTCGGATTTTAATTCGCGTAGTCTCTGTAAATTGTTCAGATTATACACGCTGCGTGAGTCACACAAATGTTCGCTAAGTGGCGGATTCTGTGACGTATTGGTGACTGAAATAGTTTTTAATTCTGTTACTGTAATACTTTCGTCAATTTGGTTGATCTGTCGTGCAAATTTCTCGTCAACTGCCGTATTCGGAGTGTGTGAAACTTCCACTGACTCTAAATTAACCTCGTCGCGAATCTGTACTGCGTTTTTAGGGCATTGTTCAGTGACTGCATTAATTTCATGTATCTGTGTTTCGTTCGCTGAACAGTGTTCAGTGACTACATTAGTCTTGTCTTTATGTGATTCTGTTGTGTCTACACGTGTGCTACTTAATTCTTGTGCAACAGTGCCAACTTCTTCATTACTGTTATTAGCACAAGTCTTAGTATCCTCACGTAATTGTACTTTAGCTTCATGACATTCCACGGTAACCATTGTAATCTGTTCACTAACTTGTTTGTTCTGTTCGTTAAAGTTGTCGTGTTTTTCTTTCGGCTGTTTAATACTTTCACAAAATTGTTTGTTATCTTCTTCCAGTCGTTTGTTCCGCTCATCAAGTTTTTCATTAAGTTGTTTATACTGTTCATTAAGTTGTTTGAAATTGTGTATCAAAAATGCCATATATTGATCCCAATTAACATTACCTACTCCATGATCTGTGCTGTTTGACTGTATACCTGCAATTGTCGCGTTAAATGAATCCGTCGAATTTTCAGTACACTGACCATTTTCATTCGAAAAATTTGTCTGTACGTTATTTGAATTTTCTAAATCGGGTGTGTTAAGCTCGGCAGCGCTCATTGCAATAGAGCGTCTCGCGTCATCAATTGTCGTCAAATTAACAGACGAGACAATTGAGTTCGTTTGTTCATTATCAGGGTAAAAGTCATCACTAGTGGTTGGAATACACTGATTGTTAGTGAACGCAGGATTGTCATCATTACACTGCGTGTCACATGTCCTATCGGTAAAGTTGTTTGCGTCGGTAATTTCATTCATAATACCTCGCGATACACTATTCACAGTCTTTCGCGGCATTTTTACAATAGTCAAAATTTTTCACAAAACAAATAAGCACAATGCAAAAGCAACACACAAATACAACAAAGCAGCAAATTGCCGTTGACCTGTAGAAAGAAAGTCACAATATTATTAAAAGCGTTGCGCCAAATCCTAATTATCTAAGCAAATAAGAGCAGATATCTGACTGTCGCTCAAAAGACTCTCAACGAAATACGATCCTGGACTGGGTGTCGCCAAGTGTAACCTCCCCACAAAATTTTTAAAGAAAAATATAGCAATACTTAATAGAAATGGGAGCCAAGTGTAACCTCCCCACAAAATTTTAAAGAAAGGACGATACTAATTAGAAATGCTAATGGACATTGCTCTATGCGTAACCTGCCCACAATGAAATGTACTGAAAATGGCAACAAAAATGTGAAATTCGCAATCTGACTCAAATATAAATTCCTGATGAAAAATTAAAGTCCATTCAGTGATAAGAAAATTTAATTAAACCGAAATATCGGTCTTTGGCCCTGTATAAAACAATCAGAATTAAAGTCTTACCTCAGAATAAATGGATGTCACATATCTGCTCTTGTTGTTGCGCACCGCTTGGAGGAACTGCATTGCAAATAATAATATTCCCTTTTTTTTTTGTGATTCTAGTGAAATTTTTCTTCAAAAGAAGTGGAATGAAATGGGAAGTGCAACGAAATCTTGAGTTCAATAAAAAATTAAATTTTTGAGAAAATGCTTTTGAAATAAAAAAATTATTATTGGGAGACTTGTTGGAGAATAATTACAATAAATAAAATTTTTCATTATCTAATGATTATATTATTTAACAGTATACCTTATTCCTCATCTTGACCAGAGTTGCCGACCGCCTACATCACACAACCGCACTGGGCTGCTACTACTGACCGACCGCTCTGCATGACGACTACAGACAGAGTACTGCTCTCAACTAGACAGAGCTACAGACTCGCAACGACTGACTGACTGCTACTCTGCATAGCGACAACTAACTCGCAAAGACTACTACTGACTGAGAACCGCTCGCAACACTCGCGCGGTCAAGCGCATACTCTCTGGTCACAGATGCTACAATGCCTCGCCATCGCTGCTGCGTTACATACGTGTTTCAATACAACAAATCATCTTGCTCGATGAGCAAGGCCTTGCAGTAGCTTTATATCCACACTGACACACCTGTAGCGCTGCAAGCATTTAAGATCACTTACAAGCAGGTAGTAGTGTGTATATCTGTCTTCTATCTATCTATCTTCTCAGCGATCACAGGCCCTGTAGACCACGCGCTGCATCAACGATCTGCTTCCGCCGCCTTATATCTCTCGCAGCCTCTCTCCAACCTGCGGAAATTCCTCATGCTGCGATGTCCTTCTCTGTCTCCTTTCCACCTTGTACGGGGTCGGCCCAATGGTCTTGTTGCCTGGAGAGTTCCTTCAAATGCTTTCTTGGTGATTCTGTTGTTTTCCATTCTGGCCACATCTCCAGCCCATTGCAGTCTCCTACTTTTTAATTTCTGGATGATAGTGGGTTGCTTCATTAACTGATAAATTTCATTGTTCTTTCGAAATCTCCATGCGCCATTCTCCAACACAGGTTCCCAGATTTTTCTCATTACTTTTCTTTCGAAAACATTCAGTTTTTCTCTTTCAAATGATTCAAATGGCTCTGAGTACTATGCGACTTAACTTCTGAGGTCATCAGTCTCCTAGAACTTAGAACTAATTAAACCTAACTAACCTAAGGACATCACACACATCCATGCCCGCGGCAGGATTCGAACCTGCGACCGTAGCGGTCGCTCGGTTCCAGACTGCAGTGCCTAGAACCGCACGGCCACTACGACCGGCACTTCTCTTTCATTCTTTGTAAGCGTCCAGCTTTCTGAACCGTATAGTACTATGGGGCAGATAATAGTGTTGTATATCTTCATCTTTATGGTGATTGATAAAGCTTTACTTTTGAGTGGGTTGCTTAGTGAGTACAAACATCTTGACCCTGAGGCTATTCTTTCATTTATATCCATTGTTATGATATTTTTACTGTTGCAACGTGATCCAATTAAACTGGAGAACTTTTCTGAATTTAGAATGTTGGTCAATTTCAAAGCAAGTATTTGGGTTTATGACTCGACCTATCTCCATATAGCTGAACATAAATCGTTAAGTTTGCCCATTAACCTGTACTGTCTATACTATCTGTAGTTTACAGGTTAAATGTAATTAGCTGCAAATGGCAACATTTTATCACTTAGGACCCACTAATCGTTAAGGCGGTGGGTTATATTTGTATAATTATAATGTATTGTAAATAAAGATTTTTTTATATAAAAAAGAATGATCCTGGCGGAGGTTCGGGTCCTCCCTTGGGCATGGGTATGTGTGTTTGTCCTTAGGATAATTTAGGTTAAGTAGTGTGTAAGCTTAGGGGCTGATGACCTTAGCAGTTAAGTCCCATAAGATTTCACACCCATTTGAACATTTTTTAAAAAAGAATCATCTGTTGTTTATTGAGTGACTCCTGGAAATCAGAAATCAAGTGTTTTATTGTAAGAATCTAATCTATATTTTGGGATATTTGAAAATGGCCGTGAGGCCGAAACTCTAAGGGATTAAACATACATTACATATTCTCTGCTTTGGAACAACGTTGTAAAAAAATAAAAATAAAAAAACAGCACTCGTATTCAAACATGGCCAACCATCACAATTGAAAAAAGTCAGCTGTGATCAATGTTGAATGTTGGTCTGTGCGCGCAGTGAGTGAACTCGAGCACTCCCGGATGCGAAAATCTCCGCAACGCTGGCGTTTCTCGCCCAGCGTGTGGGTAAACACGGGAGAGGTCGCGGCCTCGGCCGCAGCTGGTGCAGTCCCGCCTCCTGCGCTGCTCCTTCGGCCTGGGCGGACAGCTGCCCGGCTGCACTTCCCACGCCGCTCCTTCCGCCGCCGTGTGGCCCAGCTCCGGCGCTTGGACGCCCCTGGCGCGCCGTTCCCACGGCGGCGGGCGCGCGCCACGGACAGCCCTGCGCGCCGACACTGTGCTGAGTTCCCACGGTCAGCCCAGCTGATAGCCGGCAGCCCGCGGGTAATTCAGCCCCCGCCCCGCCCCTCCCGGCGGCCACAGAAACACGGCGGGCGGGAGGGGGGCGGGCTGCCACAGCGCAGCAGAAAGACATCACCGGCACGAGCGGCGGCCAGTCGCTGGCCCGCGGGCACTCCTTCAGCAGTAGCGGCAGCGGCAGCAGCAAGGTCGCGCGCCCACCAGCAGCTCCGCCGATTGTTGTACCGTGCGGCGTGCTCTGGAGGCGCACAGTAGCCACGATGCCCATCAGTGAGGACGAGTACGAGGCTCACCGCCAGCAGCAGCATGGCTTGTCCAGGGCTGAGCAGCGCAGGGTAAGCAGCAGCACATTGTTTACAAACGTGTGTCATCTGCATACCACAGCTCGTACTGATCGTTAACTTTCGTTTCGGATTCGTCTCTAGTCGGACTCGTCTCTAGTCGGCTTCCTCCATCTCATTCATTCAGAAATACTACAACCTCACATTTTTTATCAGTGTAGATATACTTCATTTCCAAGTGATGTAATTCTTAACTGACAGCTCGATAGAGCCATACATTGCGGTCGGAATACATTGTTGGCATCAGATGACTTTTTGCACGTTCGTGTATCCTTTCTCCCATTCAATTACAAAATAATTTTCTACTCGTTGCTTATATATCACAATATGCCTTATACACTAAGTGAATTGGTTCTTTTTTTACATTATGATAATCTGTGTAATCGAATCTAAGAGCCAAGTAAGAATTTTTATTAAAGCAACAGCTTATCCTGGTAATCATAATTTATATAACCTCCTCCACAGACTATTGGTTGAAGCAGGTAAACAAACATATGTGTCCATGACAAATGGATGGAATGTTACTTCATCTTTTATACAGCACATATCGTTAATTTTTTTTTGTTTATTATTTGTTTATGACAGTAAAATATCGTACAGCATAAAACACGCTTTGTATAGTACTCAGTAGGAATGGTGATCGTCTTACTGTAAACAATCGATTTTTCTTTCATTGTCCATATAGAAATTACCTTTCTCCAATTCATTTACAGTCGCTGTTGCTCTAGTTATCAAGAAATGTAATTCTTGACCAATATGTTTCAAAACATGGTAAAACTAGTGCGGAGTAGCTTAGCTGTGGGTTACACATTTAAGCGATCTTTGAATATTATTGCACATATTCGACTGTGTATTACGTTTCGACATATTTCTTTACAAATTGACTACTAGCACATTCAAGTGATGGTCAGACTGTAACTAGTGAATACCTTTTTTATATTTGTGCACTCTGTCATGACTTTTTATCGTAGTCATCGTTCCATGTTGAGCAGTAGGTGTATTACGTCGGCAGAAACAAGCTATCAGATACGATGATCTGATGGTGAACATTAAATTTGGAAACATCCCACGATAAACTCAGAAGACAATGATGGATTTGAGATACCTTCTTCAATATTAGATTCTGATAGATGGCTTTTATTTGGGTTTGACAGAGTTACAAGTGACTGGAGAAAATTTCGACGTTTCCGTTTTCTGGCATAGCTGTTTAGTTTCTATACCATTTTGTTATTGTTCTGTGCAACAACATTGATGTTAAGAGCCCATTAGACATCATTTTAATGAAATACTGTATCTGGCCAACAATAACCATCAAATGTGGACAAATATTAGTTATGAATATTCGAGTGATTCGTCTGCAAGGAGACAGCCCATTCCTCTGTTTATAACTAGTGTGTGACGAGACACTGACGTTCACTGCCAGGCATGTGTCAAAGAGGAAATTTTAAGAAAGGGATGTCTTGTCTATAAGCGTTGTAGTTTGTCGGCCCCGCATTGGCGTATCATCTCTGCCCGCCCAGGTGGCTAAGTCACAGCCCGCAAAGCTGTCAATTGGTGAGCTACTTTAGAAAGTAGCTCAGTTTAATAATGGTTCTGAGCACTATGGGACTTAACTACCGTGGTCATCAGTCCCCTAGAACTTAGAACTACTTAAACCTAACTAAGCTAAGGACATCACACACATCCATGCCCGAGGCAGGATTCGAACCTGCGACCGTAGCAGTCGCGCGGTTCCGGACTGCGCGCCTAGAACCGCGAGACCACCGCGGCCGGCTACCAGCTCAGTTTCCGAGAGCTCGGTATTGGTGCCTGCAAAAGCGATATGCCAGTCACATTGACTTTGATACGAAACACACTGAAGATGCCTGCAGTGAACATTACAGCGCCCATCCAACATCATGTCGTCTCGTGTATCTGGTCGCGGAACTGCCTTTGACGACCGCTATGAAACAAGTACCATATAACATAGGTACAGTGAAGTTAAAGGGCTTTGCGCGTTGAAATTAACTTTTTCGTCAAATCCGTTTTTATATTGGTAAGATTTCTATTTCATTTTTCCACCATAAATTCCGAGTTTATATTCTCTATCATAAATGGTTTATGATATCTCTGTTGGATGCTCGTTTTCCCTCATACAGAAAGATGCAATTACAGTCAACAAACGTACTCAAAAAAGTAGGCTACTAAAAGGAGAGAAACTGTTTTAGTAGGGATGAAATGCTTCCGTGTGGACCACCACTGAATCTGGAAACCATAGCCTTAAGAGTACTTTTGTATCGTATTGTTAACTTGCTTGCTAACCGTTTCTGCTGTTTACATATCTTTGGAATTCAGAATGTTAAGGAACGCGTGAATGTTGGCAGCTCTAGAAATCAATTTCCATTTCATACAGTTAATAAAATGTAAAGCTTGGCATTGGCCGTTAATAGCCGAAGAAAGAGGCCCTACACGCCTACAACCTGGTATTTTAAATGATTTAGACTGGGTCTGATAAGATGGGATGCAACTTAATGACCACTATATAACGACATCGCTTCAGAGACTGTTTTGTGGCTACGTCCTATTACTTTGTCAAACCCCTTGTTGTCAATTAAGCAGCCTAGTCCTCTGAGAATAGTTTCTCTGTAACTGACGTATGCATGGGTGCAACATTCACACATCCTTCCATTCGCACTTTTTCAGTAAACTTTATAACCAATGGGCACCTGTCGCCATATGTCTACTGACGATAATGCTATTTTCTGGTGGTTACCCCATATGCAGTATTATATTCCTAACGTTGTCACTTTATTTCCATTCAGAATGTTATTAAGTTAATACATTGGTAAACGCACACTGGCCTTTCAGTCAGCCGTTTTCAGTTGAAGGTTTGTGTGAGTAGAAATGTACATTTTCCTTTTGTTGTTGTTAACGTACCACAGCTATCTGGAACATGTACTAATACAGGAATCAAAGTCAGTTTTGTATAACGTTTTTATTGACGTTAAATTTACATGACTGATACACCGTGATACGTTTTCGAACAGGTGTTGAGGTTACCTAATAAAAAATGTACGGTACTATTTAAAAAAGGAGTGCTGTTCATATTTTCGTAACAAACGGAGATACAAGAAAGGCAATCATGCTCTTTAATGTTCCCCTGGTAGGTAAAAAATACTTGCTTGATACATTGTTTTATTTTTCTTCTGGACAAAACGTTATTTGGGTGGTCAAGATAAATTAGGACATCCTGCATATTGGTACGTGACACTATAAAATACTAAAAAGAATTGTGCTCTCCAACAAAGGAGGGGCTTATTCGAAACACTGATGGAAACATCAGGATAGAGAGGAACTCCAGCCACAGCGTAATCGCTTTACTGTTAATAATATTCAAGCATTTCTGCTGTTAGACCCCATCAACTGTAGGTGGTTAGATGACGACATTTGCCTATTTATTTTCATTTCTCACATTTAAACAATTAATTGTTCCATCTCTCCCTGTAGACAGTGTAACTCGGCACTTCATGAGGGTGTGTGGCTGAGGTAGCATCTACAGTCCTCTCTTTCTCGGCTGGCAGCGCCTCTGCAGCCGACATCGCAAGCCCACATGTGTTTGGTGGCGCTCCACTCCAACATAGCTAGTCGAATCCTGGCTGTGGAAGAAATTTTAGTAGCCAGTATCTGGTTGACAAGGGATGGTGCCGTAATGAGGTCCTGGGTTAAACTGCATCATCCCCCCCACCCCTCCACAGTGTCTCATGAATGAAGGCATGTGACAATATTGGTGGTGATCCGTCTGCCAGTAGGTATTTTAAGCTCGGCGGCTCACATAGTGTTACATGAGTAACTGGGCATCTTACGTTCCTACAGAACCAATGAAAGAGAAAAAAGAAGTTTGGTAAGATTCGTATGATTGTACAGTATCAGATCACATGCATATGGAGCGTACACATCCTTCACCTTTATGATAACTTGAAACCTGCTGGGGGCACTTTCAATGAAGTGGCAGAATGTCTGTGGAGAAATGGCAGCCCGTTTTTCCTCAAGAGCGGAAACCAGATAAGGTAATGAGATGGACACTGAGGTCTGGAACGAAGTCGCTGTACTGACTCATTCCAAAGGTGTTACGTTGGGGGTCAGGACCCGACTCAGGGAGGGCCAGTCCATTTCAGGAATGTTATTGCCCCCATAGATGTTGTTTCGTGACAGGGTGCATGGTTATGCTAATACAGACATCGTCTGTGAAATGTTCCGCTACTGTAGGCAGCACACGATGCTGTAAAATGTATTCGTATCATTTCACGTTTAGGTCTTCCTTAAGCGTAATAAGGAGACCACACCCTACCTACGAAACACACTCCTACACTGTAACACCACCTCGTGATCCCGGAGCACTACAAATGAGTGCAAGCAATGTTCCTCAAGCCCTTGACAAACCCAAACCCTTCCATCGGATTTCCACAGGGTGAACTCTGAAGTCAAGGAGCTCTCCTGCGACCTATTCTTCTGTTGTTGCGTCTCTATTGGAAACACAGGTCTCCCCCTTCTATACTGGCGGGTCCGCCTCTCGTGAAAACGAGTGGTACAATTCTGCATTGCATTGGGGTGTCCGTATACTGCCTATCTCAAAATATTCTCCTTCGTAATTTATACAATTTTGCTTGCTTTAGAAAGAATTCCGGAAACATTCTTTCCACTTTGTTGCGACCTTATAAATACGGTTTTGTGGGTAGGTATTATATAGCTCCTTGAACGGCTGTCTCACGCATTTTTTCTTTATATTCAAAGGCGATATATCAAGTGAATACGTGCTGTGAGACATTAATTCGACATTTTTCTCTGTCAAATAATAAATTGTTTGACATTATCAGTGACAGCTGGAATTATCATGAACAGTGATGCGGATTTATCGGTTGTTTTTCCTGATTTAATGGAAGACTTGTTACAAACAATTTGCAGTGTACCATTCATTCATTAACTGTTCCTCAATCCTCCAGAGCGCAGTAGCTAACCCTGGTCCCTACCGCCCATTAGTGGGTGTTCCAATTTTTCGTGGTGAGCAGTAAGCGGTAGAGGTTTTAGAAACATTTTTATTAGGTTTTCATAAGCTTTTGACATAAATTGTCACAAGCTTTTTGCAACTCTGCACTATAAATTTTGTAAAGCTACCTCCCTGCTGCATGGAGAGCTGCATCAAACCAGTCTCAGGACTGAAGACCACAACAACAACAACAACTTCCCGGCTTCACAAATCACCGTTATTGTGGAGCCGGTGGGGGGTTAGAAAATTTTACTGCGAACAGAGGCACAAAAATGGCCAGTCGTTAAGAAAGGGACTGTTCCTGCCCTAGGGCAATAGTCGCGATAGTCTCGCATACGAACCCCTTTTGTCAGTTTCGATTCCTCTTGGTACACCCAGACAGTAGACAGCTATTTTGTTCCGGCTGGATCGAATATATCCAAGTTTCTTCTGTTACGATGCTGTATACGGATAGGGTTGCCAGAAATCCTGCTTTAGCGGTACCTGGTTTGGCGTTTTACGGTCGTGTCCGACCAAATATAAAAACGTCCAGCGTGTTCGGCGCTTGTTAGGTTTTTTAGCGTTGACACATAATTAAGGCCTTTTCTAAGCTCATGACGTAATTTCGAGGAATAAGTATATGGAGAAATAAAATATACCACAAGGATATACAGATGTAGCAACCAATGCTATTCCTATGTCTATACCCCACGTTTTTCTTCGTAGACTGGACGAGTCCAACACACAATGCTGAAACCACGCTATTCGCAGTGCGAGCGAGGCAAAGCAGACTGTGCGTCTCTGCCGATGCCAACCCGCCCAACATATTACTGTTATTTCTTTGTAAGTCTAATTGAAATGACCAAAGTTTTTTGTCCGAGAAGATTAGATAATTGTTTTGTTTACTGAAGAACTTCGTTATTTTCACATACGATTATCTTACGAAGAACACTGAGCAATTTGAGAAGACCGAGCACTTAGTTGCCATCATAATTGCCAAATTATATGACATTTTACCGATTTTTTTTAGTTTGAGCACATTTAAGGTTAATCCCGCAAAAAAAACTGACGGTTACTGATTTTTGATAAACGATTGGAAATATTAGGTTAACTTTACTTCTATTTAAAGTAGATAATCCTGCTTTAAGGCAAAATATCTGGCTAAATATAGCGTCGAGTTGAGCTTTTCTATTTTTGGACCTGGTAACCCTATATGCGGGTTCCACATCCTCGGTCGAATTTTTTGACGTGAGACTGTCAAATTGTGTGCGGAATCTATGAAGAAAACATCGTATTGATAGTTAAATGTCCGTGCAGACTGGAATGTACCGCAGTCTACGATATGCCTATTAAGGATGCTTCCGTCTCACTGTGACAGAGAGGCAGTCTTGTAGCGTAGATCATATTTTTGGGAAAACAACCGATTGTGGCAGATACTCACGAATTTCATCAATGATGGAAGCACGAATCACAACATAGTTCACAAAACCAGCTGTAAACAAGGTCTTTCCAAGGTGATTGATTAGCAAGAGTTTGAACGAAGCGATTCGAATCATTGTTTTTTGAGACAGGTCGTTATGAAAAATCACAAAGAAATCATCAACGAAACTCTTTAGGTGAAATTTGTTTACCGCGCATTACAAAAAAAAAAAAAAGTACTTGGCCATTTTCTTAGCTGCCCTTGTTTTAACAGTTATCACAAATTCTACAACCATAGTAATGACATCTCTATTGCGCCATATACAGGTGGCCCTCGCAGCAAGCTATATTACAACGCCTCCAGTCATTATCAACAAAAATACAAACATTATACTACACACTCACTCACGACAGCTTTTTACACTAGACAGTTGCACTTGAAAGGTACTTGACACGCAACACGCTAAGTGGTGTCCGATAGAACGCACTGCAACAGGTCGAGAGCCGTACGAGTAAATAAAAAACTTCCCTTGTGAAGTAAGAAATTTATCATGAGGTTGCTAAAAGTACAATAGGTTCATAAACACGGAGTAATGTCGAAAAAACGGGAAATGATGATAGCTAATCAAAAGTCGGTTTTTGTATACTGAAGGTCTTGTGTTTTTCAACTGCCTCATTTGCTGACACGATAGAAGTAACACAGTGGAATTAAACCAGTGCACACTGAGAGTTCCACCTTACTTTTATCTCTGATCTGTTCTGATGTCACCAGCAGTGAAAGCACTATGTATAAGGACCATGATGAACATGGTGGATACGACGTCTGCAGAGATTCTGGTAAGTCAATGTACTTATCGTAGGTAATACTATGACCTCAGTAATAAAATGTAATTTGAGTTGTCTTTCGTAATCGTATCCGCTAATATTAAATCATAAAGCATCTGTCGGTAGGTATGATTATTAAGAACAGCACAGACGATATTATTGACGTCATATTATTACCTATGTTAAATACATTTGTATGATCTTTTTATGAACCAGAAGATAATTTATTTATGTGATCGAAGCTGCTAGCCTATACGAAGTTTCGTTCAAGTACACAAAAAAATTATTCAGTTGTCTCTGAACCTACTCTCGTCAAGTGAATACAATCAAAGAAAAACCTGGTGATTGTAATCGAAGACGCTCGTCGAAGACCGCAAGAATACACCTAAAAAGTAAAGTAACCCCAGAGTGGTTCTTTGAAAATATATATCTGCTTTAACCAGCTTACATAACATGTCAGTTCCGATAGCAACTCATACCTGCCGTCACATAATTCATCATTGTAACTGTTTGTGTGTGTTTGGACGGACAGGGGAGAGGGGTAGCAACGGGGGTGAGGTTAAAGGATAAGATCGGTATCAAAAATCGAGAATTAAATCAGATATTAAAAGGAGTAAAACTATACTGCTAGCAAGTTTCGTTTTGGATACACAGTCTCTCAAAAAGAGCTTCCAAACGATTCGACATAAACATTCACTCATGCGTCATAAAACGTTACTGCAGTAGTTTCGATATTTTGAATCAGCAGTGAGTAGTACCAATAGGATAGTACCTCGGCCTGTGTACTCGGCCAACCTTCCCGCAGAAATGTGACAGCGTTTGTGTAATACATTCAGTAGGTTACGATTAGTCCGCAAGGGATTTCACCGAAGCCCCTTCGATACCTCCACTCAACCCGGCCGAGTTTTATTTGCTGCTGGCATTTGAGAAACTATATTTTGAGACAGCGGGTGAAAAGGAAAAAGAAGCATGCATCTGCTTATGTGCAGGCATGTAGTGAATAGCAGTCTGGTACACTTATTGCAGAAATGAAAATGTAAACGTTGGAACTGCTCGTGTGAAATATGAGAATTGAGAATTTCATTGCAATATGTTTTCTGCTTAATATGCGAGCAAAGTCCATGTGCAGCTTACAAATGAATCTCATTGCTGAACTGCATAGTTACATCGTATATAAACAATAATTTTGGATTTGTAATTGTACTTAAGCCGCTGATTGCTGATGGTGATTTTTAAATTCGTTATTGCATAATCGATTTTGGGACTGCCAGCCCAATCTTCAGATGCACCTCTCCACATAGCAAAATTTTCTAAAAGTACATTATAGCAGTGCATATTACAGTGTAACAGCATTGTTTTTGTACTGTAACTCACAAGCTGTCTACTTGTACCGGTCATGAGATCAGGTTCAAATTAGTGTGCTCAAATCGGATTATACACGAAATTTCAGTAACTCATAGACAAAAATTGTAATTTTATGTATAATCAAGCACAACCTCAATAAAAGAACACTAAACGAATGTGAATAGATTGTAGAATCGACGTCGACTTTGCGTAACAAGTGTCTAAATCCAGTGCAATAATCACAAAACAACAGTATAAAAGAGTAGAATCCTCACGTAACTATCAGTCATTGCTTCGTCTTAAATAGATAATAATGTAACGAGCGCTCCACACGCGCAGTTGAAAAGCAAAAATCAAACTTGGCTCACAACAATAGTGAAATTAGCAATACTTCTCATTGCTATACGTAACGATAACTAGGCGAGCAGATTAAGCAACTAATACAGAAAATACACATCTGGGTTTTCAGTTCATAACATTCAGACGCTTTCACGACATGCCGTTTAGATTGTGAAGTCCTAAGCGCTTCTGGTGTAGTGCACTCTAAATGATCGTGATCATTCCATCTCGATGCAGCCCTATAAACTAAACGGCATTCGGAATCGAATTGCGGCTCATTAACAAGCACATTGTTAAGAATACACTATCAGATCAAAAGTTGTGGGACACCTCTACGTAATGCGGAATTGAGCACTAGATGTCACGAGAGGTGGATCCCAGTATAAAAGGAGGCGAGTAACGGTGCGTTGTCAGTAGGGAAGCAGTTACCAGCACAATAGGTCGGCCAGGAGGACATCGAACACGGACCTGTCCAGTGGATGTCGCCGAACATGGACTAGTCGCTGGATGTCGCCTGAGTAACAAATCCCATCAGGGGCAATCCAACCATTCTAAAACTGCCCACGTCGACTGTTGGTGACGTGACTTTCAAGAGGATGCGAATGAAGACGTGCAGCTAAATCAAGACCAGGGAGCTTCATGTATTGACGAACACGGATCGTCGAGCATTGTGGAGGGTGGTTGTAAAAAATCGCAAGAAATCCGCGGGAAGAAATCAGTTTTGAGTTCCAAAGTGCTTCCACCAGTCCAGCCAACACGATGCCTGTGCGCTGGGCGTTCTAAAGATTGGGGTACGATGGTCGAGCAGCTTCTCAAAAGTCACACATTTCTGTAGTGAATGCTGAGCGACACTTGCGGTAGCTTAAGAGCGACGCCATTGGGCGGTGGATGAGTGATGAATCGCGCTATACTCTGTGGCAATCCAATTGAATGGTTTGACGAACGCCTGGAGAACCTTACCTGCCGTGACATGCCGTCTCGGCAGTGAAGTATAGAGGAGGTGGTGTTCCAGTATGGGGTTGTTTCTAATGGTTACAGTGCGGTCCTCTTATTGCGCATAAGAAAATGCTAGATGCTACGGGACATGAACAATTTTTACAGCATTGTGCACTGCGTACATACAGTAGCGGAACAGTTCAGAGTCGGCAACTGTTTGTGCCAGCTTGACAGTGCACCCTGCCTTATAGCAGTACCTGTGACACAATGGTTTGTGGACAAAAAAACATAACATGAGATGGAGTGGCCTGCCCATAGTATGGACCTGAACCCAATGGAACATCTTTCGGATCACATTTGGAATGAGTTAGAACCTCGACTTCGCTCCAAATCCCAACATCCAACATCACCGCCTACTCTGGTTTCAGCTCTTGAGGAAGCACTGGCTCTCATTCTTCCACAGACATTCGAACACCTCACTGAAAGTCCCCTCAGGAGAATTCAGACTGTAAAGCCGAAGGGTGAACACACCCCACATTAATGTACACTGATAGGTATCCAGATACTTCCGATCAGATAGTGTATTTGTGTAAATATGCAATGTTTCTCATCAGACGACATCCAGTTCCCGCTTTTGTAAATGCACGCTTACTCCAGTTTGAAGATTCACAGATGGTAAGCAGTGATGGCTATAGCTCGCTCGAACTACAGGTTTGCAGTTACGTTTAATTTATTCTATTGCAAAAATAAGGTTTTCTTTAAGTTTACAGTAAAAGGATTGCACACTGTCACAAGCAATAAGCGCAGAACAGAAGTAGACATTAAGCTGAGGCATTATGACATTAAGAAGTAGACATTAACCTGAGGCATTAAGACATTAAGAAGTAGACATTAAGCTGAGAAATATTATAGTCGTCTTTTGTAATCGCCCCTGCATACTTCGAAGAGCCAAAGTATTTTGTAACTTTGATCACGGAGGACATATTGCCGCAAGTGGTATCGTAACAGTATATATTCTGAAGAGAAATGGTTCAAATGGCTCTGAGCACTATGGGACTCAACTGCTGTGGTCATTAGTCCCCTAGAACTTAGAACTACTTAAACCTAACTAACCTAAGGACATCACACACATCCATGCCCGAGGCAGGATTCGAACCTGCGACCGTAGCAGTCGCACGGATCCGGACTGCGCGCCTAGAACCGCGAGACCACCGCGGCCGGCTATTCTGAAGAGAAGTGTATTTTTAAAGCCTGATCTGCGGGACACATGATTATTATTGTATCATATGTAATGATGAGGTGCAGTGCAAATAAGACTCAAAACTAAGATGTTTATTTTATCATACATACAAGGATATCGAAAACCGTTTTTTTTTTCTTTTTTGCCAATCCCTAAAATAGGATAGCTGGCAGCCGATAATCCAACTGACAGCAGAGTACAGTCCGCAGAATACGCAAGTGGTTCAGTACACATCGTTCATTGTAAATTACTGCAAATCGGGCCTCGCTTCAGATTACCATAACAAATGCCGTTATCGAGCTAACGACTCCACGCGTTACGTGTTAGGACTTTCAGTGGGCGCAGGAAAATGATACACTGGAAAGTAAGTACCTAGTCTGATATATCGATTTTCCGATAACATCACAGAAGAGAGTCTATACAATACATATTTGCTACAGAAAGCACCAATAACCCTTACTTTACGTAGATAATATTGTTGAACACTTGTATTTCTTCATGGCAGATGTCTTCCGTAGAATGGTATTTTCCAATTTGACACTTTGTTGTAAGGTGGACGATCTCGCTACCAGATGTAATAGTCATGTTGTCAGTGCTGATGTCATTTCACATGGGGTCTAATTACTTTGCAGCTTTATTTCTTCAGTCTTTCTTGCTTTTTAGATTGTATCAATTGAAAACCTTGGAATACATGCAAAAATTCCTAGTCCGTTCAGTTAATTAGTTCTTCGAAATTTTAATATTTTCCTTCTAGGTGACTGCATCATTTTAAAATAATCCTTCTTGATAGGATAAGTTTTATTTTGCTGGCCTCAGGGATCTTATCCATTTCACTCCTTTCAAACACTTCATAAATCAACAGCACTAGAAACAATGCCTTGATATTTTGACAATTCCTACACATATGTGTACAATTGCTGAAGTAGATTGCCATATTAGATCCCACGTTACTATCGTCATGATAACGTTAAAATCATCAAGCCTTTAAATTTATTTTTTGGATTACTACAAGATATAAGATGAACATCAACAAAAGCAAAACAAGGATAATGGAATGTAGTCGAACTAAGTCGGGTGATGCTGAGGGAATTAGGTTTGGAAATGAGACACTTAAAGTAGTAAAGGAGTTTTGCTATTTGGGGAGCAAAATAGCTGATGATGGTCGAAGTAGAGAGGATATAAAATGTCGACTGGCAATGGCAAGGAAAGCGTTTCTGAAGAAGAGAAATTTGTTAACATCGAGTATAAATTTAAGTGTTAGGAAGTCGTTTCTGAAAGTATTTGTATGGAGTGTAGTCATGTATGGAAGTGAAACATGGACGATAAATAGTTTGGACAAGAAGAGAATAGAAGCTTTCGAAATGTGGTGCTACAGAAGAATGCTGAAGATTAGATGGGTAGATCACATAACTAATGAGGAGGTATTGAATAGAATTGGGGAGAAGAGGAGTTTGTGGCACAACTTGACAAGAAGTAGGGACCGGTTGGTAGGACATGTTCTGAGGTATCAAGGGATCACAAATTTAGCATTGGAGGGCAGTGTGGAGGGTAAAAATTGTAGAGAGAGACCAAGAGATGAATACATTAAGCAGATTCAGAAGGATGTAGGTTGCAGTAAGCACTGGGAGACGAAGAAGCTTGCACAGGATAGAGTAGCATGGAGAGCTGCATCAAACCAGTCTCAGGACTGAAGACCACAACAACAACAAGTATCTGGTACTCAAAAATTCTAAAAGGTTATCGCTAACATGGAAGAGGGCGTAAATGTTCGCAAATATCTGGTTCCGGAAACGTGTCTTTTTTTTGTATCCCTTACACTAAGGGGGGAGGGGGGGCGCACTTCAGTCTCGAATAGTTTAGTCATAAACAAATGCATCCTCTTGTTTTGTTTCAGAGCAATAAGCCAATCATGGAGAAACGTCGGAGAGCGCGGATCAACCACTGCCTCAACGAACTGAAGACTCTCATCCTCGACGCCATGAAGAAAGACGTGAGTACTCATAAATTATGTATCAGTTATGTCACACGTCGCTACTGTGCCGACCAAAGTTAGCCTGGTGGTGGCTATTTAAAAAATTATCTAAAGTTTTTAGAACTAATTTGTTCTTGCGTAAGAATTCGACGTTTATAATGCTGAAATGGTATGGCTACAGGTCGCAGGATCATTACGTAGGTCACACTGGTTAAAGTGTCCTGGACCACACCAAACCAAAATGTGGCCATCACTTTAAACAGAACCTGGTGTCATCCGAAAACACTATCTGATGTCATTTCTGTCCAGTGTCGTCGTTATGCACCATTGCCGCCTAGCATGTTTCTGCACGTTCGTCAAAGGTAGACAGAAAAGTGAACGACACACACATAACCCATACGGCGACAAACTTTCACCCTTGATGTACAATGTGTTCCACCGTTGCGCCAGAGTAGAGGAGGACGCAAATTGTCGAGCAGTGTCATTAGGATGTGTCGAACTTCTCGGGGTGGGGGGGGGGGGGGGGGGGGTGACCTGACCCATCTCATCATCTTCTACGGCCTTCTGTGAACTATTCTGCACACACCCATCGCACTGCCGAAACACTTCGTCCCATACGAGCTGCAATTTCCCGAATAGATGCATCACATTTTCTCATACGAATGAAAAACTCAGTGATTTGATGCTATGGTTCGCATATACGTTTGCGAGGCATCCTGCGCGTCTGCCCAAGTCACGCGGATCTATTACCTTCGGTTTACAGCGACAACATTACTGCAGAACATACTGATGTACATATCGCGTGGATATAAAGGCCTATCTCTAGTCGTTCAACGTATTCCGGTTTTTTTTCTGAACATGAGTGGAGAAACAGGTCCACACTGTGACTTAGTGAGTGAAATACGAGGTTCCCTGATATCCGGTCAGATTGGTGACTAGATTCAGGACTTCCTAGCAGACAGAAGTCAAGATGCCTTTTTTAACGGAACAAAGTCATCAGATGTTAAAATAACTTCATCTTGTGGAATACATCCAGAAAATAATAGAGGATGTAGGTTGCAAGTACTACTCTGAGATGAAGAGCTTGATGCAGGGGAGGAATTCGTGGTGGGTCGCATCAAACCAGCCAGAAGACTGATGACTCAAAAAAATTCCAATAAATTTTTACTCATTTATTTGAGATACTAGCATTAAACCATGACAGAGTGTGGTGGGGGTTACAGCTTGTGAAACGAACAGCAATGGCAGCTTCGTCACATAGTCCACTCACCCTACACATACTTTGAACCTAGCATCTATGACAGTAGAATTGAGACATATACATCATATATGTGTAAATATCCCATGAAAATTCCTTCTCCGAGTCGTAGGTAGTTCCCAAAATATATTATAAATTACACACATCAAAAATAGTTTTGCATCACCTCGATTCCGAGAGTTCCGGAACCTGTACAGAAAATTGGAATAAAGATCAACATAAACATCACTTCCGCCATTTTTCTTGCTCGTGAAAACCACACATTGCATGTTGTACCACCATACAGCGAGACTTTCAGAAGTTGTGGTCCAGGTTACTGTACACACCGGTACCTCTAACACTCAGTAACACGTCCTCTTGCATTGATGCATGCCTGTATTCGTCGTGGCATACTATCCACAAGTTCATTAAGGCACTGTTGGTCCAGATTGTCGGCGATTCGGCGTAGATTCCTCAGAGTGGTTGGTGGGTCACGCCGTCCATAAACAGCCCTTTTCAATCTATCCCAGGCATGTTCGATAGGGCTCGTGTCTGGAGGACATGCTGACCACTCTAGTCGAGCGATGTCGTTATCCTGAAGGAAGACATTCACAAGATGTGCACGAGGGGGGGAGGGGGGGGGCGAATTGTCCTCCATGAAGACGAATGCCTCGCCAGTATGCTGCCGATGTGGTTGCACAATCGGCCGGAGGACGGCATTCACATATCGTACAGCCAATTCGGCGCCTTCCATGACAACCAGCGGCGTACCCCAGCCACACATAATGTCACCCTAAAACATCAGGAAACCTCCACCTTGTTGCACTCGCTGGACAGTGTGTCTAAGGCGTTCAGCCTGACCAGATTGCCTCTAAACACGTCTCCGACGATTGTCTAATTCAAGCCATATGCGACACTCATCGGTGAAGAGAACGTAGTGCCAATCCTGAGCGTTCCATTCGTCATGTTGTTTGGCCCATCTGCACCGCGCTGCATGGTGTCGTGGTTGCAAAGTTGGACCTCGCCATCGACTTCGGAAGTGAAGTTGCGCATCATGCAGCTTATTGCGCACAGTTTGAGTCGTAACACGACGTCCTGTGGCTGCACGAAAAACATTATTCAACATGATGGCATTGCTGTCAGGGTTCCTCCGAGCCATAATCCGTAGGTAGCGGTCATCCACTGCAGTAGTAGCCCTTGGGCGGCCTGAGTGAGGCATATCAACGACGGGTCCTGTCTCTCTGTATCTGCTTCATGTCCGAACAACATCGCTTTGGTTCACTCCGAGATGACTGGACACTTCCCTTGTTGAGAGCCTTCACTGCACAAAGTAACAATACGGATGCGATGGAACCGCAGTATTAACCGTCTAGGCATGGTTGAACTACAGACAACACGAGCTGTGTACATCCTTCCTGGTGGAATGACTGGAACTGATCGGCTGTCGGATCCTCTCTGTCTAATAGGCGCTGCTCATGCATTGTTTTTTACGTCTTTGGGCAGGTTTAGTGACATCTCTGAACAGTCAAAGGGACTGTGTCTGATACTATATCCACTGTCAACGCCTATCTTCAGAAGTTCTGGGAACCGGGATGATGCAAAACGTTTTTTGATGTGCGTAGTTCATTATTCACTTCGCAACAATTGCAAGGAAATCCACTAATTCGTCTACAAAATTCCTTCCAGAATCCTCGTTCGACCATTTATCGAGAATTTCTTATCAAGTTGGGACCTTTACAGGTGGTATTAATGGAAGGGGCATAAATTCAAAGACAAGCGGCGAGTTTTGTCAGGAGTTCGTTTAAAGTGACTTCGTTTAAAAAGAAACTCCATTGGGAGACTCTATAAGAGTGGCACTATTGCGTTATTATTGTAAAATTCCAGCAGCGTACATTCCAGGAAGAGGCAGGCTACACATCACTCCCCATATCCCTGCCTCACACATACGATATCTCGCAAATTGTTCATGACAGGAAGAAGCAGAGAAGCTCGTGTTGATACGGAAGCCAAGGAATAGGTGAGGGTGGAGGGAGGGGGGGGGGGTGAAAGTGGTAGCCAATAGCCAAAGTATACCCTCCACCTGACGTAGGAAGGTTGCTTATCGCATATAGAAGTAGATACTGTATTTACATCCTTCTGATTGAATGTTTGAAGAACTTCGGCCGTTAACTTAATGTAATAAAATGGAACACCTGCAGCCGTCCTATCGATGTTTTGGTGATTCAATACACCATCTTGAGCGTCAGTTAAGGAGTGAAGATGGTGTACTGAATCACCGAAATCCGTAGCTGTATAATAAATAACATCGAAATAACGGCTGCAGGTGTTCTATTTTATTACATATAGATGCTGATATAGTTCTCTGAAGGTGAATCACACAAGGTCTATGGGATATTAATTTTATTTTATACTTTCAATATGCTTATAAATAGTCTCCGAATGTTGTATCGTTTAACTAGAAGTACTAAATCGAAGTGAGGAGAAGTGACTGAAATACGGGATGAATTAATAGGACACACTCAGAGGCTTCAAATAATAATAAATTTGGTAATTCAGGGAACAGTGAAGAGTAAAAATTATACAGGGAGGAATCAAGACTTAAATACGGTAAGCACGTTCTAACAGGAGTTGGTACCTCAGTGGTAAAGTCCTGTAGCTCAATTCCTCGTCACTCTTCCCATTTTTATCTGTCGCGTTTTGTGCCTTTGGCAATGTTTGTTTATATGAAAAATACTGAGTTGCACGGTGGTTAATAGTCCCGCTATAACTTGCTGGGTAGGAGGGTAGGAGGATCACAACGGCATACCTCCGTCAATAGGACATCGCCTAGTAAAGCATAGCATTAGTTTTGAAACCAACCTTGCAGCTGATGGCAACTATACCCATAGGCTGTAGGACTTGGGCAGAGGTAGAGCAACTTGCACAAGTGTGGATAATTGCAACAAATCAGTCTTCAGGCAGAGGACTGCAACAACATTACTAGTTTCTACTAGCCCAAGTCGTCCTCAGATAATCACAATTTTCTTATTTTATTTCTCGATTGATCAGCTCGGCGCTCCAACTGTCGGACAAGTCGTCACTCTCGCTTTGAAAGCGTTAGAGCTAGGCTTCGTGATAGCTCATTCCTTCAGCTTTTAATGCCTGTATACAGAGAATGATACTGTCTGTAATCCATGATGGACAAGGGTGATAAAGCTAGAGAGAGGATACGTGACAATTGCAGCTATTTGAAGAGTGCTTGAATTTGTCAAAACTGATGCAGTTAGAGTACAACTGTATAGAAAGCGAATTTACTATGAATAGTGACACTTCCTTGTGTTCTACGTTAAAAAGTCTACACCTGGAGTCATGGTCTGGGGTGTGATTTCGTATGACAGCACGAGGACTCTGGTGGTCACCCCATGCATGCTGACTGCAAATTTGTACGTCAGTATAGTGATTTTAGCTGTTGTGCTGGCACTCATGAACAGCATCCCCGAGGATGTTATCCAACAGGTTAACCCCCCCTCCCGTACCGCTTTTGAGGCCCAACATGCTTTGACTTACTCGATCATCAGATCTGTTTCCAGTCGAGCGCATATGGGACATCATCGGACAACTCCAGCATCATCCACAAGCAGCATTAACAATACTTGTATTGACTGACCTAGTGCAACAAGCGTGGAACTCCATCCCACAAACTGACATCCAGCACCTGTACAACACAGTGCATGCACGTTTACATGCTTGCATTCAACATTCTGGCGGTTACACCGTGTTTGACGTACCAACATTTCACATTTGCAGTTGCTTATCTCGCGCATACCAGTGATTTTGCAATGTTAATCACTTAAACGCGTTACCTAGACAATTGTATTCCCGAAATTTCATTACTCAAATTATTTTTTCCATCACTGTAAATAACATCGAATATTGCAGAACATACTTCTGTGACGTGAATAAGAAACTCCCAGAATGTGTTACAAACGCTAAGATGAAAAGTAGAATATTATTATGTACTTAGCTGAGAAGCTACTACTTTCGACTTCCCAACGTCACGTCTCTAACCACAGCGACAGCATAGAAATTAATATTTATTCACAGTCAAGTTTCTTAGGATATCTACAAACGAAGTGATATTCAGTGGCATTTAATTATAACAAATAGCACCTCTAGTGACAAATCTCCATTGCGGCTTTGCCTTGAAACGGCGTACAGTCATAACACGCAAGTTATGATACGGGAGCAATCGAAATATGATGAACCCATTATGGCGTCTCTAGAGTAGCGGGCGAGGGGCGTCACGTGAGCGCTTCCTGATTTCAGTCGGGTGCCAGACACACTTCGATTTTTAGTCACTCTTACGGAGTAGGGGTCAGGTTGGGTGTCGCTCTTTGTCCGGCGAGCACAATGTCAACCCTTTGGTGGGTTCCCGGCGCAGCATCTGCAGCGCGGAAGCTACTTCAACTTCCGCAGCGACGGTGCCTCCTCGCCCCCCCCCCCCCTCACCCCTCTTCCAGTAAGGTGCCCCGGCCTGGAGGAAGTTCCCATGCACACACCGCCGCCTGTGCTGCGCCACGACATCTGTTGCGCCGTTCCCACGCTGCCCTGGACCTCCCCACCACTGGCAGCTACTCTGTTCGCTCCAGACCCACACCCATTCCCTGATACCGGCTCTCGGCCCTCTCTTATTACTTGCTCCTCCAGTGCGTGCAAGCGTATTAAAATTAACCCATGTCTGCGGTGAGGACGCCAACCAAAGAAGTCTGAACTGGTAGCTTTTCGTCTAGAAGCCACGTATTGAAACACGGCTGTATTTACGCGCATCCTATGTAAGCTGCAGCACAGAGACCCGCGTAACAAACATCTGTATCTATATAAATAAAAATGTAAATTTCGTTTGCCCAAAATCCGGTATCTCCGAAAGTTCTTTACCGATTGCTTTGAACTTTTGACACAACGTCGCATTCTCATACAGGCGTGTTTTCAAGTAGAGATAAAACTTTTCGAATTTTTTGTTGTAACGTTTCTCTATTAATACATCTGCAAAAAATATATTACATATATTTAAAAAATAGAGGTACGTAAAACAAGCGTATTCCAGTGCAGTGTTGTGTCAAAATTTCAAAGCTATCAGTCCAATTCTTTCGGAAGTTTGCGATTGGGAACCTCTATAAACGTCGATGTATGTTTCTTCAAAAATCTCAAATCTCCGAAAGTTCCTCGTTGATTGCTTTGAAATTTTGACACAATGTTGCACTCGAATACTCAAGTGGTATATAAAATACACAGTGGAGAAACGTTGTTAGCAAACAGGAAAGCTGTATTTATGGGTAATTTGTTTATGATTAGAACATTACTATAGAATATGAATTTGTAATAACAATAAACAAGAATCAAGATCAGAGAGAGGGGTGGAAGAGGAGATGAATAGAGGGATGGGAGGAAATGTACACAGAAAACGGGAATGAGGAGAGGAACTGAGATAGGGGACAGGAGGAGATCTACAGAGGAAGGGAGAGGAGTTGATCGACAGACAGGGGGGTGTAGGAGAACATGGACAGGGACAGAGGCATTTGGAGGTGGACAAAGACAGGAGAGAGAAGGAAATAAGGACGTATATCCAATTCCCATCCATATTAGAAACATGTGCTTTCTCTTTCCTTTCATTTCCATTTAAGCAAACAGAGTCACAGCAAAGCGTGACCAGGTACATCTAGTTTAAAATAAAAAGTTTCTTCAGTGCTGTGACGCGAGTCGTCTTATAATCGTTGAAGATGTAGACGTTATTAATTTGTACGGGCTTATTCGGTGAATTATTCAGAGGACAAGTGATATGAATTAAGTCAGCATTCACCCCTCTAGCCGGCCGCGGTGGCCGAGCGGTTCTAGGCGCTTCAGTCCGGAACCGTATGACTGCTACGGTTGCAGGTTCGAATGGGAATGGATGTGTGTGATGTCCTTAGGTTAGTTAGGTTTAAATAGTTCTAAGTTCTAGGGTGCTGATGACCTCAGATGTTAAGTCCCATAGTGATCAGAGCCATTTGAACCACCCCTCTAATGCCGAGCTTACTCGAAAAAAATGAAGCAAGGAAGATTAGAGTGGAACGTCCCGTCGACAGCGCTGCCATTACGGACACAGCACGAGCTCTGATCACGAAAGGATGGAGAAGAAAATCGGCCTTGCCCTTTTGAAGGGAGCAGTCCCTGCATTTTCCTGGAGCGATTTAGGAAAGTCTCTGAAAACCTAAAGCTGGATGGCCGGACAGGGGCACTTACTCTCGTCATTTTTCCAGTGACACCCGGTAAAAGTTCGGTTGACAAAATAGGCAACACTTTTGAAGGAATGGTTGACTGAATTTTGGCAGTTTGACGTGTGGAAAGACGATCTCTTGTATATCTCATTTCATCCAGGCAGCAATCTTTCATTTTGTTACTTCTGCATGTAGGGTTGGACATGGTCCTCAAGTAGTTTGAAAACATTTTTAGTATTGGTTTTAAAACACCATTCTTTTAAATTTATGGTCTATTCAAAAGCGTGTGCTTCTGTCCAAAAAAAGGAATCTCATCAGCTGTCGTGACCAACTTTATCATGTTTGGTAGTGATTCATTGTTTTACAGTTTGTTCACGAGGTGTCATGGCAATACTACCAGTCCCGCTGCAGCATGCAGCATCGGATTCCCACCGCTGAGACTGCAGCCAAGCGTTGCGTCGTGTTGTCGATTGGAGATGTTTTTAGCACGTACCACGTTGAGTCAGTCATCAGCGTTCAGAAAAGGTGGCACTGTTTTATGGACACACGTCATGACATCTGCACTAAACGTTACCCCAAACGTAAAGGGGAAACGGAAAATCTCTTTGGGGCTAGGAACTAACCCAAAAATCATTTTTTGGGCAGCTACTGCTTGTGAAAAAAACTGTAAGTTTTCTTGAAACTACTTCAGTTTTGTGTGGTACTGTTTCCCTGTGGTTTTGTTTCCCTGACTCTCATATTGACTTATGAAGTCTTAACGCTATCACCAACGTAGAGAAAAACTACCAAAAACCGAGCGAGCTAGGAAAAGGGGTGGACAGTAAACAGGGCTAAAGCAGAATCCCATAACGTCATGTAACCAACTACAAACAAATTCAATGACGAATATATTGTCGATTTAACATAAGAAGTTATGAAACTTATTAAAAGTGTTATGAGTCGGAAAAGGCGTGTTACTTTATTTTCAGTATTCAAAAAAGAAGCTTCTGACAAGTTACTGGTAGTATCGTACGTCCACTAAATAAATTAATGCGTCCATTTCGAACACTATTCACCCAACTGCGTATCTCATCCTTAATTCGATTCAGTGAATAATTTTCGCGAGTCTGTCGTTTCTGTGTACGGAAGAAGTATCGAATTTGATTAGGGTTTAACACTCAGTCGCCGGCGAGGTCCTTAGAGAGAGAAGACAAGCTTGGATTTGACAAGAATGGAGAAGGAAATCGGTCGAGTCCTGTCCAACAGTATCAACCCCCACATTTGTCTTTAACTGCGAAGACTAAGTCTCGCTGGACGGACGGTGATTTGAATCCCAGACCGCCTGAATGCGAGACCAGTGTCTTCGTCACCAAGTCACATCGCGCCCGCTGTAGCGTTTGGGTACCGGCCGACGGAAATACCGTTCCGGCACGTAACTACCTGCCGTGGAGAGGGCCCAGAGTGAGTCAGACTACGGATACCGTACTGCATTCACCGTGCGTGACATCACGCTATAAATCGCGAGGCCCACGAGAAAGACCGATTCCTTCGGAAAGACAGGCCGCGGCACGTACGCAACGGCACTTCATATCTTAACAAGTCCCAACAACCGTCTCAGGCAGCGGACGAGTAACTTTCAGAGGCAGGGATATGGGGAGTGATGTGTAGCCTGCCTCTTCCTGGAATGTACGCTGCTGGAATTTTACTTTAAAGGCATAAGGTGATAACGGTGTTAGTGTGTGGAGACGCCGTTGTGAATGGTACCTGTCAAATGTTATCCTGGAAATGGGCAGATTCGGCTAACGTTCTGCGATGGTCGGGGAGGCATCAGTGTTGACAGCCATATTGATCTTCTCGTTGTCCATGGCCGCCTTACTGCCAGGTAGTACAGGGAACAGATTTTGTGTTGAATTCCTTTTCATGCACAATATTGCCAGGGCCCATGTGGCCGGCGTCACTATGGGGGCCTGGACATTGAAATAAAGTAACCATGCTTGACAGACATGCTCTTGGTCATTCTGTTCCAACACAGATTCTGCTTCTTGGTCATTCTGTTCCACCACAGACTCTGTAAGAACTCACAAGGGAATGGGAAAGGATATCACTGGGTGACCTCCACAGACTTGTACGGGGAATGCCATGAAGGTGTCAGGCGTTGTTAAACGCTCATAGAGTGCATGCATGTTATTGAAGCTCTCGAAGTCCAATGAAAAGCATCCAGGAAGTCGGGGTGAGTGAGTGTTTCCACTTTATTTTCGAACCCCTTTGGACATTTCAGCTCTTTTTATGTAGATAAGCTAGAATGTAAAGATGAATTGTTGTCTACTTAATTTGTGAAACTTAAAAGTAGAATGTGGTGACGTGCCGAGTCCTCAGTTACAGATCAATGGAGTTTCGCAGACGCCCAAAGTCATGTTCCCCTACATCTATTGGTACTAGATGGGAAAAATAGTTCTGATTCACAAGTAAATCGTTATCTATTTATTAATTCGACGGTTACTGACGTTGCATCGTGTTCTACCACTTAGAAGTGGGCAAGTATACCGTGCTGTCAGTCATCGCGCCTCTCTCGTACCTTGTTACCTGGTAGCAAGGACAGAGCATAGCACGCTGAATCGACGATCGTCTTGAGGGGAAGCAACAGGTGCATGATACGTCTTCCGTCGGAAATGCGGGCACTGGGGGTGACGTGAAATTTGCCGCCCTTGCCGCAGTTACAGGTGCACGCAGTAAGCGCGCGAACCTCTTGCGAGTACGCACCTGCGTGCATGCAGTTTGAGCTGATTCATAATATAGTAGACCCTGTTACACCGGCTCAGAGGTCCCGACCTGGCTTCCTGGATTAAGAAAACGCGCCCACGACCAGTAAATCCAAATCCTGGCACTAGGCCCTCCACACATGGAACGATTCAAAAACAACTCTTTGTCTGCGTTAGATGGGAAGGGTTGGCGGCGAATAACTTCGTTTGTGGTTAAATACGACTCCACAGACAGCTAGACTACAAAGTGACTCACCAGTCATGTCCTCAAACGGAGCTGTGCGTTGGTTTCATTTGAAGATGAACGAGCAGGTTGGGAACATTGTCTTTGCACAGGAAGTTGAAAAATATCCCGTTTTATACAACTTCAAGGACTTCGCAACCTGCTCTGTCATCTTCAAATTAAACCAATGCAGAGCTGTGTTCGAACATTAGCTTTGCACGGGAAGTCGAAAAATATCCCATTTTATACAATTATATACAAGTTACTACTGGACAAATTTGACAGAAAAAACGGGGTGTGAAGAGCAAAAAGAATTTCATATGCATATGTTGTGTACTGAACATCTATTGTTTAAAAAATTACTGGTACGTCAATGCAAGCAAATTTACAAAAAATTGTAAATAATTTTTGTGACTAGCAGCCGTTGTCGTTCTTTAAAACTAACTATGTGTTGTGGGAGAAGAAATCAACTATGCCATATCACTTTGCGCTGTTTAGTCGTCCTATATAAAAGACTATCAATTTCTAATCTGTCTGCCACAGCTCATTGGCTGCTACGTACGGGCTGCAATTTCTATTTCTTTGGATGCACGAACAAATCCAGAATTTTCTTCGTTTTTTTGTTCGTGTGTAATAACAATAATAATGATAATATTAGACACCAAATCTTGCTCTGAGCTCAAAGCTGTGCTCGTCATACCGAGTGTAACCAAAAGGTGCTCGGGTGCGACAGTCGATAATCCCTCTCCTCAACGGTCGCACACGGCAACTGCTGATTCTCGTTTAAGAGTTGCATTATGTGCGGAACTGCGTAGCCAACTAGTCAGCAACAAGTTGCCGATTTAGATCGCGTGGCCGTTGCGTTCGTTTTCAGTCGCACCGTGTGCGAACGGCCTTACAATTGTCCGAATCATGGTTTCGATGCAATTTCCGACTTTCATTTTCGCGATTACAGTTAAGCTTCACACTTCTGATCATCCAAAAACATATACATCGAAGGTGTCATCAGCATAAATGCTGATTTGAACCCGTGGATGTATTTTATAAGTTCGCTCTCTTAACTGCGAAGTGGTTCACATGTGCAGTGAATGAGGAAAAGAGACCTAAATTGTAATATCGTATACAGTCTGATGCGAGAAAATTCAAAAAGACGTGGACAATATTTACGCTTCGTTTCATGAATGGCAACTCTCTTTAAAATTTGGATAAATGCAATACAATATCCATGATAAAGGAGAAAGAAAATAAAATCGATAGTATTCTATTACAAGGTTGGTAATAAACTTCTGGAGCCCGTCACAATGGTTGAACACCTAGTGGTGCCACTAAGAAGCTAACTGAGGTGAGAGGGAAATGCAAAATCAGTAATAGGAAAGACGAAAGATTCTGGCAAATTTTAGTGCGTCTGCTAAGGAATTCACATGCCAGATGTTAGTGCGACCGAAAAGGGCACGACAGCAAACGTCAGACCAGATCGGAGTTTCGCAATAGGTCGGTGTAAGCCATATAGGCTTGTATGGTTGCCAAGTCCAAAAACAGGAAAGTCGGCGTCTTATTTAGCCGGACATTTCACCCTAAAAGCTGGACTACAAATCTGGGCACTTTCAGTCACTTAATAATAATCAGTTAGTTTCTTCCGAGATCAACTTCATAAGTACTTCAGCTAAAAAAATAAAAAACAGTAAACATCTTCATAATTTGTCAGTTATGATAGTAACTAACTACTCCGTCTTCTTAATTGCTCGGTCCTCTTTCTGTGACAATCGTATGTCAAAATAAACTAGAAGTTCTTCATCAAACAGAATACGCAATAACTTATCTATTCTTTTGAGGCGGAAGACGAAAAGATATTCAGTAATTTTAGTCATTCGTATTAGATTTAGAAGGAAATAACAACAATACAGTTATGTATTAGTATCTCTCATTCGAACGCACATTATCAACAACGTTTTGTGGAATTCGTTTCGTGGAGCTCTTGACTGAACAATTTTAAATTACTCAAAAACAACATCATGTTTGTGATTGTGATGATTTGCGGTTGACTCCGTCCCCTCATCGACTGGGCGGTTATGAAGAAGAACGCCATTTCGACGTTAACATTAAGTCCGGGAATTTCAAAGTTCCATTATGTTAATTTCAGTGATTCCGAACAAATTTCTTATAATGATATGATTTGAAATACGAGGTCCAGTTTTCACGAGACAAACTCTTTCTATCGCAGGGTAGTCTTCTCTTTTTCTTGTTCCACGAATTTCACGGCATTTTGTCACTGATCAAAAATTTACTGTCATACAACGTTGTCTTTTTGTAGAATAGCACTCTTTGGTATTTTTGCGTATTCTTTATGATACATCTTCTTATTCCTCTTTATAGCCATCTTTTCCTCGCGCTGACATTATTAACTAGGAACGGGCCTTATTTGCGCGTTCTCTTCTTCATCACTAAAAAGCCTAACAAAATCCGGATGAGCCGGAATTATATGTATTGGCCGGACACGATCGTAAAAAACCGGACACACGGCAGTCCTAAGCCGATGTGAAAGCGTAACAGAGGTGATCGGGTGGTGGTGGTTAGTGTTTAACGTCCCGTCGACAACGAGGTCATTAGAGACGGAGGTGATCGGGAATTACATGGAAATTCTTGTAAGAAAGGCAACAAGTTAACGAAGAAGACAATATTGCTGCATCTGTCATATATATTACATAGAGATGGTGAGGATAACATAGACATGGGTGTACTGAGACATAGAGGCAGTCACCTTCTCCCTCGCTCTGTATGGAATGGAACAGGGCGGAAAACCGATAATATTAGTACGAAGTACCCTCTACCCCTCACAGTACAGTGGCTTGTGCTGTCTACACGTAAATGTAGATCTGACATTCGACTTTTTTTCACGCACGAAGTATTGCCCGAAGAAAAGAGAACATCAAGTGCCAGAAAAAATACTAGCCTCTACCGGTGACCGAATCTGAAACATTTGGAATTTATCGTCTGCAGTTATCAGCTGAGTAACAAAATAACACTTCGATAAACGTTTCAGATCGAGCGCAGAGGTAATGCAACCCAGTTAGTTAAAGAAGAGTTCCGTCTGTTCTACAGAGCTGTGAAGCTTCGGTAAGAATTATTAGTCTTTCGTGGTCTCAGCTTCCTGATGAGTGTAACATAATGGATAAAAGAAAGAAGGTTGGAAATTAACGGCTACCAGCATTGTAATCGTGAGACATTGATGGATAAAGGATAATAGAGGAATTGCCGTGGCCTTGTTTAAAGCAGGATTATTCTGCCACTGGCCTGAATTTGTTTTAGGATAATGCGAGGGTGGGGGGGGGGGGGAAGGCTGTTTTGGGATAATGCAAGGGGGGGGGGGGGAAGGCCGGAAAAGGCGGACGGGGATTTCGAACTGCTCTCCAATACTAGTGCAACGCCTATTGCGCCATCTCTCCCGGTCCCATTATAACTAATCGATAGAAAGTCATCGGATGCAGCAGTGTTTGTTAGGTTTGGAAAGGACAATTTACAGCCTCGTTCACAGTGTTACTATTCCATAACTTAAGTATAGGAGATGCGAAGCATAAGAGAATAGTAGGCAGCGGTTTACTTAGACGGGACATGGCTTTACATATTGAATGCTGAATGAGTACTGACAAAACGGCGATGTGCGATGTTATTGTCAAATTGCAGTGCCAGAAATAGTTTCCCTCTTGTTTCTAAATATTTAGAATAGTTAATCCGCTAATGTCAGTACGTGTAGCATTTACATTAACAAAAACAGTACAAATGCGAGTTCTAAGTATTCTGTACAAACTTAATTACGTGCGTTGCTAGTTCAGCTATACGTTTTGCGAACATCGACATAAGTGCATATCTTTTGACTGCATTGGCTTAGAAACTTAAATTTTTTTGCACCGCAGAGACACCGTAGACCTTAGTACTTGACATAAATTTTGACGTGATATCTCTACTGTTCTTGACGTAAAGGGACGTTAACAGACGGACAAACAGACAGAGTCGGATAACAAATGACACAAAAATATTTTTTGTGGTACAATTACAAATTTACAATTTTCGGATTATCTCTTGGCAAATTTCATGATCAAGGTCAACAGGAACTACACAGTACCTTTTGATGAGTGAGTTTCCGAATATCAAAATATGTAATATAAATGGCCGTATGTTTTGATTTCATTGACTTTGGAGATTAATTTTTTTTGCGCAGCAGAAGGATCGTAGAATTTAGTATTTGACTTAAATTTCAACGTGAAAACCCTGCTCGTTCCTGAGGGAAAAAAAGGGTCTTAACAGACGGACAGACAAGACGGACAACAAAATGATCGTGTAAGTGTTCCGTTTTCATCTTTTTGCGGTACGGAACCGTATGAAATGTGGTATGACAACCGATACTTCTGAAGAGTGCAATACGTTAACCGTTGCTGACTACACTCGCTGTATTCGTCCTGATCATGTTGAATTTCGCAGTAAGATTAAAAATTTCAGTTTCGATGAAAGTTAGATCAGGTGTAACGAAGAAGGCAACGCAACCGTCAATAAACAGTTGCTATATTTACCACCATTGTCTTTGAATTACAGCGCTGGTTGTCGCCCAAGAGGTAGAATAACCCGCAGAATTTACAGACGGGGTAAAAAGAACCGCACGACTCCAATTTCTTTTCTGTTTGCCTAGAAAGATGTCCCTGGTTTTTATTTTTTATAATGCTGTCACCTTTCCTCAGTTCATGAGCAAATTTCCTAGTACACTGTTCGGTAGCGGTATTGGCGGCGAGTGTACATATCCGGTTTGTAACTCGGGAGACAAGTCTCATTAATCTAGCGTGCGTGCTGCCTTTATGCAAATGCTCCCTTGCTCTTAAAGTTAATTTGCCTGCAAGGACGAGAATATCCGAGGAATAAGTGATACAGAGCTATTAAGTTTACCTACAATCTCAGCACAAAAACTCCAGACATGGAACCGCCTGTCACAGGTCAGCCTTTGCGAGGGCGTGGTTCTGACTGCCTACCGCTACATTTTCCAGCTAGGGAGCTGTTGACTGCAAGCACAAAAGCGATGGTCTGTTTTGTGAGTTGCCACGAACAAAACCTGTTCCCAGTGATCCCACAAAAGGTCTCAAAAGCGGAGGGAACGAATCCCCCTTTATAAGGGATCCGCTTCGCACAGCATGGTCCCGTTGCGATGATGTAGCTTCAGTACAAACTAGTGGATCTGCACGATCAGCGTGCCTCATGGGAACTTTGTCGAGCACCGTGGGCAGTGTGACTTCCACGAGCTTAAGGGTAAACATTGTAACTTATAGAGTGTAGAAATAAAAAATACAGTATCTTTTCAAGTCTTTGCACTAATATGCTTCTCCATTCCTACCTTAACTGGTTGTTCAGCAGTATTTATCCGTCTTGGGCCAGAGAGTTTTTGTAATACAACACTAGTTCCGAGGAGTCGACAAAACGGTACTATTCCTCGTACCTGCTAAAATCTCGAAAAATTTGTCACTAAATTTCAAATTCCCTCACAGTTTTTTTCCCCTAGACACTATCACTATACATTATTTTATGCGTAACCACCATAAACCTGCAAAATATTTATTGTTCTGCAACTAGCTTCGACAGGATGTGATCATCTGACATACATTAGAAGTTTTAAATGGTGCATACCAACTGTTCATAGTTTTAAATATATGTTCTATATCTATTTGTGTTCTGCGCTGGATGCTTTGCCATACTCGAAGCATACTTACCTCCACAACACTAAATAGATAAGCACCATTTTTAAAAAATTATAAACCTGTGATAAACAGCACTTGAAAACTTGAAAAGAAAGGTCATTTACACTATGTGATCAAAAGTATCCGGACACCCCCAAAAACATATACCTTTTTCGTATTAGGTGCATTGTGCTGCCACCTACTGCCAGGTACTCTTATCAGCTATCTCAGTAGTCATTCGACTTCGTGAGAGAGCAGTATGGAGCGCTCCGCGGAATTCACGGACTTCGAACGTGGTCAGGTGATTGGGTGTCACTTGTGTCATACGTCTGTACGCGAGAGCGTACAGGCCGACATCGTCTGTTGACTGACAGGGACCGCCGACAGTTGAAGACGGTCGTATTGTGTAATAGGCAGACATCTATCCAGACCATCACGGTGGGATTCCAAACTGCATCAGGATCCACTGCAAGTACTATGACAATTAGGCGGTAGGTGAGAAAACTGGGATTTCATGGTCGAGCGGCTGCTCAAAAGCCACACATCACGTGGGTAAATGCCAAACGACGCCTCGCTTGGTGCAAGGAACGTAAACATTTGGCAATTGATCAGTGGAAGAACATTGAGTGGAGTGACAAATCACGGTACACAATGTGTCGATCAGGTGGCAGGGTGTGGGAATGGCGAATGCCCGGTGAACGTCATCTGCCAGCGTGTGTAGTGCCAACAGTAAAATACGGAGGCGGTGGTGTTATGGTGTGGTCGTGTTTTTCATGGAGGAGGCTTTCACCCATTGTTGTTTTGCGTGGCACTATCACAGCACAGGCCTACATTGATGTTTTAAGCACCTTCTTGCTTCCCGCTGCTGAAGAGCAATTCGGGGATGGCGACTGCATCTTTCGACACGATCGAGCACCTGTTCATAACGCACGGCCTGTGGCGGAGTGATTAGACGGCAATAACATCCCTGTAATGGACTGGCCTGCACAGAGTCTTGATCTGAATCCCACAGAACAAGTTTGGGATGTTTTGGAACGTCGACTTCGTGCCAGGCCTGACCGACCTATGTCGATACCTCTCCTCAGTGGAGCACTCCGTGAAGAATGGTCTGCCATTCCCCAAGAAACCTTCCAGCACCTGATTGAACGTATGCCTGCGAGAGTGGAAGCTGTGATCAAGGCTAAGGGTGGGCCAACACCGTATTGAACTCCAGCATTACCGATGGAGGGTGCCACGAACTTTTCAGTCATTTTCAGCTAGGTGTCCGGATACTTTTCATCACATAGTGTATTAAAGTTGTGGTGCACAGCGTAAAAGATTCTGTGAATATACTTAGTCTGAAAAAAACGCAACACCTTCAAGGACTTGGCATCGGTGGCACCAATGAATGATTATGTGCGTATCGAGGTGAGGTGGTCTAGTGTTAATGACTTAATTGTGATGGTCATCGGCGGTCAGACGGCGCTCAGGAAGCATGTATGTTTTGCCTCTGTTTTGTCTTTGCAGGCAGTAAGTATGCGGAGTTTAGAGGAGAACAGTGTTCGCAACATTCATTCCTGGGTACAACGACGCGCCACCGAAGAAGAATACGAACTCCTGTAAAACGACTTCAGCCATTCGAACGGGGTTGCACTGTGGGTCTGCGGGAAGCAGGGTGGACGTATCGACGGATGCGGCACATGTTGGATGCAGTGTTTCGGTGGTATGTCGCAGCTATCAGCAGTGTCAGGAGAATCATTCCCACAGTTGTAGACCAGGTTCTGGACGTCTGCGTAATTCAGACGTACGTCAAGGTCGACGCATTGTGAGAGCAGCGGTGGCCGAACGAACTTCACCCAGGGAAGAAATCCGGGCGTATGTTCCGCCTGCTGTGTCACCATGGACATCGGGAACCGCCTGCTTGGAGCAGGATTAGGACCACGTGTGCCACTGTCACCACGAAAGCGCCAAGCGTGGCTGCTCTGGTGTCGTGGAAGAGTCGACTGGAGAGTGGAATGGCGCTATATTGCCATCAGTGATATGAGAGCAGGTTCTGTGTGTGCGCGAGTGATGGCCATACACGTATACAGTGTAGATCTGGTGAGCTGCCCATTCCGGAATGCGTTCGCTCACGACACAAATAGGGAGGCATCAGTTACAAATCGCGGTCAGATCTGATGTTTCTGCAGAGTAAAGTAACCAGTTCTCGCTCCCTTGCACATGTTGTTATCTTCCATGCAACTGCCATTACTTCGACAAGAAATATGCTTTCACAGCACGACAATGCACGTTCGCACACAGCCGCTGCAACGCAACGTGCACTCCTTGGTCTACAACTAACTGCCCTGGCCAGCAAGATCACTACATCTCTCGCCATTGTAACACTTGCGGGACATGATGAAGCGGCGATTTACTCGTCCTCCAAGCCTGCAAGGGCCACTGCTGAAACGCCACAGAAGGCGCAAGACGCTTGGAACAATCTTCGCAGGATGCCATTCTTCCTCTTTATGGTCGTTCGCGTGCGAGAGTACACGCTTGTTCTGCAGACAGAGGGAGAGGTTACACTATATTGATGCGATTGTTTGGCATCCTTTACTGTGACATATGCGTTTCATTTGGTCTGAATTTTTCATATACTCCTAAAACGATGAACTACCTGGCACATCACTCAACCAAAATGACCTCGTCCTTGAGAATATTCCATTTTTCATCCGGTAGTGTATTTGGTTCATTCAGCAGTGATAATACTCCATGTCGGTAACCACATTTAAACAATGCACTATCCGTCGTCAGATAATACATCGACGTCGACCGCTAGTGTTTTGTGAAGTGAAAAGCTCAGAGACAAATTGCAGAATTACTAAGAGAGTCGATCGTCAGACGCAATGTTCCGACCTCTTCATCTACATACATGATCTGGAAACCATAGGGAAACGCATGTCAGAAGGTACCAGACGTTAAGACCTTTCCCATTTCATTCACGTACGGGGCTTTGTAAGAATGGTAGCGTAAACGCCTCTGTGCGTGCTGTAATTAATGCTGCCTTCGCGATCCCCGCAGGCAGCAATACGTAAGGAGTTGTAGTGTAATGATAGATTAATAACTTCAAGTTATTTCTTGAAACTTATTAAGTAGGCTTCCAGGGAATAGTTTGCGTCTATCTTCAAGAGTTTGCCCGTTCTTTCACAATGTCCGCGTCACTCTCCCATGGATCAAACAAACTTCCGACCATTCGTGCTGACCTTTGTATGGTTCAGTATCCATTGTTAATTCGGTACAGGTTCCACCCACTCGAGCAACATTCTAGAAGGGGTCGCAAGAGGCTTTTTTTTACCTTCTTTATGGAGTGATTTCGTTCCCTAGTATGCTACCAATAAAACGACTATTGCAAATTATCTCTGGTACCTAGACCATAGGAGGGCGATTGGTTGAGAGGCGATAGAACCTGGTTTTCGTGTCCATGTGGCTTCACAGAAACCAACGAAAAATGGAGGGATAAAACACAGATAATGGGAGACTCGGACGGTTGTATGGATATGGCAGATGGCTGGCGCACGGTATACAGGCTGATTCAGCTGCCTCTACCGCCGTTGTTTTATGCAACCCATAATGTTACATCTAGCCTCCAAAAAACACGCACGAGATTGTCATATTCTCTTATTCGCCACATGATTTATTTTAGCCCTACTGAAAGAATGAACAGAACTTTTTTGTAGGAAATGTAATGTAGTTAAACTTTATACTGGGATACGTTTTCACTGGAGGCCACTGTTTTCGAGTTAATCAAGAATAACGTATATAAGTGACTTTGAAATGCATCTCCACCTCCACACTCGCCCCTCAGCAGTCAGAGTTTCTAGTATGTCGTTTGTGGCACTTACTCCTAACATTTTACAAAAATTTTCAACTGCACTAATTATTCCCGATATTCGACTTTTTTGGTCTATTGACTGACCTATTACGCCACCAAAATAGTGGACTGTTTCGTTAACATTATCAATATAACGAACCCATTACAGTAATGAAAGTAAAATGAGTTTTCTAAACGTTACGCTAAAACTAATTACATTGACAATTCGATCCAAACTTAACCCTTGCAAGCACAGTAGTTTCGTAGTCAGAAGGGCTGACGAATACAATAATGTAATTGTTTATTTTATGCCGTCAAAACTCGCAAAAATATTAGATGAAACTTAGACAAACGTCCGTTTTACAGTTTGTATGTGCTCGACCAAGCCGGTAATGTAGTAAGGCCAGGCAGGTCGAAAGTGGAAAACAATTCGTGCAGTCGCTAATTTTGAATAGTGGTAGGAGAGTGTACCATGGACAACATACATACTAGAAATTCTAGCCAGTGAGGGCTGAGTGTGGGAGTGGGGGCGTGTTTGAAGGTCACTTTTGTTCTTTTTTTATTGAATAACTCGATAATTGCATCCTGTAATGCAAACGTATCCCTGTACAAAATTCAACTACATTAAGTTTCCTACAAAAAGGTCCTGTTCATTTTTTTCTGTAGTACTAAAAGTCAGCACGTAGCGAGCGAGAGAAAATGAAAAAGTCGTGCGTGGGTTTTGAAGGCCAAATATAACATTGCGGGTTGCACAAAAAAATTGGTAGGGGCAGCTGAATCATCCCGTATAGGGCAGATTTGGTGGAGGTTGTGTGAAAGGAAGGAAGATTAGGGTTGAGCGTCCCACCGATGACGAGATAATGAACAGAAACGTATCTCTCAAAATTTTTGGCGCACCGTATCTCACAGACATTAATCTTCGTTCAGAAGGGCTGCAAAGTGAACATTTATAGTAGTTATAGCCTGTGGATCGTGAATTTAACATAAATTGCGAGTTTCATTTATGTTACAACCATCGTTATAGTTTAACTTATTCATGTTGCATAATTTTTGTATTTGCCAGTGAAACAAAACAATAACATCTCGTAGACAAGCACCAAACCACCACAAAAGTTATCTGTTACGCAGTGGAATCAAATGAATGTTTAGGGTTTAACACATCGCCGACGTCAGTGTTATTACAGTGGAAGGTGTGGCTCAACTGGAGAAGCGCTGAGCCAGAATTGTAATTTTTGGAGCAGCCGAAAATGTACTCGCCTCAAATGGTTTCGATTAATCGCTGAAAACCTAAATCTAGAATGCCGAATTGGTATTAGAACCCTCGCTTCTGAATGGGAGTTGGATGTCTTAACCATTGCGCCACACGAGCTCGTTTGGGAGGGTTTCATATTCTGAAAGACATCATAGGAGATATTTCGTAACGTTATGACCGCTTAGCACATACAACAGCTGTTTTCATATTAGTGTCTTATTTAGCCACGATAGTCAAATACCCAAAATAGCCGATGTTTTCCCACAGTATTCTAAATTGCCAATTCTGACATAAGGTAAATGATCACTTAATTTATCGAAGTGTACAAAGTCATGAATAATCACTCCCGGAAAACGACGGGCAGTTTGGAATACACATCTAAAGGGAGGTGAGGGCCGCAACCGCTGAAGAAGGAACGCTTGAGGTCAATGCAGAAAAAAGCAATGGAGCGCAAACGAACGTTGTTCTGGTTCGACTTTCGTTCGTTGTGAATGAGCACCAAGACGCTTTCTTCTGCCTTTGTCCGGACATGCGGGTCACCTAGAATTAGCTGAGATGGCACTGTAGATTCGAACCTCTTTTCTGCTCGAGTACTATTTGCATAATTAATGCCTCTCAAGATTACAAGTGAAGCCAACACCCAACAACACTGCTGGTCTAGACTTCAGATATAGTGGTGCCTTTAGGAAATCAGAGAGCCTTGTTAAACTGTATCAGTGTTCATGAACGAGGTAGTCGTCCAACCCTTCGTCGGGTAATAATAGTTTCACCGTCATCCATCCCATTGTTAGGTAAACTGCGTGGACGTCGTGATAACTATTTTAGTTTCTGTAATGCTCTCATCTCAGTCGGCTGTCAAAAAATCCTCATAAAGCCGCATTTGTGCCCATCCACTGTACATGCTGCTCTGTCAGAAAGTCCTTATAAAGCAGTACATTTGCCCAACCACTGTACATGGGACTGACTGAATGATATCCTAATTGACCTGTTGTCGTTATGAGGCGTGTAAACGGTAGCTGAAGAAGGCTGCGCTTCTATACCTTTGGAGAAGTTCTCGTTTCTTTACGTTATTTACACTAAGATAACGATTAATTAATACACTGATATTTTCAAGTTTTTGGCAGATTTACTTTTCTCATCACCATGTCACAAATATGTAGCCACAGCGTTAGAGGTCCAACCGCATGAGGGATGCTATACAAATTCCAGTTCCAAGTGGGTGGTGTGCGAGAGGCGAAAGCCGTTGTAAGTTGGTCAATTCCCGTGTCATGCAAGCTTTGCTGAACATCGGATTGCACATGGCTGTAAATCATTGACATCAAGGATCAAACCATGATTTTTTTGTACTACTTTGTAATCTTAACTTCAAATGTCCTTTCTTGAGTCGTCCAGCCTTTATTTTCCCGTGTTTTCTTAGCTCAGCAATGTCTTGGAATTCAGACTCCACAGTGTTTCTTCCATCTGTTCCTCAGGCTTGTTGTTTTCTCATTCAGGTTAAGCAACTACCTTATATTCTTGACTGATGTCTTCGCGCCCCTTTCTCGCAGGCGTGTTCTGATAGCATGTAACACACCGTCTAATATGTTTGAATTTTGACATGTACAAAGAAGCACGAAGTTGTTCCACTGGAGATTGATCAAAGACTGAAATTACAATCGTAGAGGTTGAAATCCAAGTAATTTTAACTGTCAAAGATGGCAATAACGTCTTTTAAAAGTTATTTGCGCTTCCAGTTGTTTGGGCAAGTTGGTTTCCAGTTTCCAACATTTACGCACATAACGCAATTTTGGCATTATTGAATATAGCCATTACCTCCCACCCGCTATTTCCGAAGCTTCGTCTAATTGTACGAACAAGGTGGCTGATACTTTCGGATGTTTCTTCTGATGTCATAGTTGTATTATAGGTAATATCGACATACAATATAAGACGTTGTTGCAGTGTTTGTTTGTTAAGGAAGTCTTAAGAGGTCATCAGCGGCAGTTGGATGAGGATAGAATAGGCAATGTGACTCACTCAATCAGTTTTTCTATTATCTCTTCACCCGCCTCGACCAGTCGATCAATATCATCTTCGCTCTTCTTCTTTACCTGGAGCAACACAAATCTGATCTCATGACGTGCCCACGCCGCTGGAGTATTTTTCTCCCTCTGAACTTTCTTGGACTGCTCAGTAACTTTTAAACTAACTAGGACTTTTTATTCTAAATCCAGTCAATTCTGGTGATTCAGAATATACTACATTCGCTACGTCTAGCTTCTTTCTACGAGGTGCATTCAAGTTCTAAGGCCTCCGATTTTTTTTTTCTCCGGACTGGAAAGAGATAGAAACATGCGCATTGTTTTAAAATGAGGCCGTGTTCATTGTCAATACGTCCCAGAGATGGCAGCACCGTACAGCAGATGGAATTTTACCGCCAGCGGCGAGAATGAGAACTGTTTTAAATACTTAAAATGGCGACGTTTTCCTTACTTGAACAGCGTGCAATCATTCGTTTTCTGAATTTGCGTGGTGTGAAACCAATTGAAATTTATCGACAGTTGAAGGAGACATGTGGTGATGGAGTTATGGATGTGTCGAAAGTGCGTTCATGGGTGCGACAGTTTAATGAAGGCAGAACATCGTGTGACAACAAACCGAAACAACCTCGGGCTCGCACAAGCCGGTCTGACGACATGATCGAGAAAGTGGAGAGAATTGTTTTGGGGGATCGCCGAATGACTGTTGAACAGATCGCCTCCAGAGTTGGCATTTCTGTGGGTTCTGTGCACACAATCCTGCATGACGACCTGAAAATGTGAAAATTCTCATCCGGGTGGGTGCCACGAATGCTGATGGACGACCACATGGCTGCCCGTGTGGCATGTTGCCAAGCAATGTTGATGCGCAACGACAGCATGAATGGGACTTTCTTTTCGTCGGTTGTGACAATGAGTGAGATGTGGATGCCATTTTTCAATCCAGAAACAAAGCGCCAGTCAGCTCAATGGAAGCACACACATTCACCGCCACCAAAAAAATTTCAGGTAACAGCCAGTGCTGAAAAAATGATGGTGTCCATGTTCTGGGACAGCGAGGGCGTAATCCTTACCCATTGCGTTCCAAAGGGCACTACGGTAAAAGGTGCATCCTACGAAAATGTTTTGAAGAACAGATTCCTTCCTGCACTGCAACAAAAACGCCCGGGAAGGGCTGTGCATGTGCTGTTTCACCAAGCCAACGCACCCGCACATCGAGCTAACGTTACTCAACAGTTTCTTCGTGATAACAACTGTGAAGTGATTCCTCATGGTCCCTACTCACCTGACCTGGCTCCTAGTGACTTTTGGCTTTTTCCAACAATGAAAGACACTCTCCGTGGCCGCACATTCACCAGTCGTGCTGCTATTGCCTCAGCGATTTTCCAGTGGTCAAAACAGACTCCTAAAGAAGCCTTCGCCGCTGCCATGGAATCATGGCGTCAGCGTTGTGAAAAATGTGTACGTCTGCAGGGCGATTACGTCGAGAAGTAACGCCAGTTTCATCGATTTCGGGTGAGTAGTTAATTCGAAAAAAAATCGGAGGCCTTAGAACTTGAATGCACCTCTTACAGCGCGTGGAGGCTCCTGCACGCCCTTTCTTTCGATTTGACGTTTATGTTTCTAAGTTATCTCAGGTAATTTCAGAAATTCTTTTCCAACCCCATATCCAGTTTGGGCTCTGTAATTCATCTCAGAACCGCGATTTTCGTTACTTGTCTTCTGGTTTTGTTAAAATCAGATAGTCACGTTCAAAATGTCTCTGTCTAGAGCAGGAGTTTCCAAATTTTTTTGGACGGAACACCAAGAGAATCCTTGACACGTTGATGGAACACCTTGTTTATTTTGAAGGTTAATAAAATATGAGAAAAACTTTTTTTATTCATTGATTACTCCAATTCTAAAACATAACTAATAACACGGAAATCATAATAAAATAAAATAGTTAGAATCGTCAAAATGTCGGAAAAAACGCCATATTACAGTCTTTTGCGGAGCGCTTACTCACCTCCCGCGGAACACAGGGAAAACTGTGGCCTAGGATGATTTTGTTTATTTGCGTGAAATAAATGACTATGGGAAGAGCTGGTGAGTTATTTTTATTTCCATAGCAGTGTGCAACCCCTGTATGAGTTTACAGCAACCGATAGTTTCTGTATTGTTACGTTTTAGGAAAGGTAAAGACAGCAGAGAGAGAAAGAGAGAGTTCTGACGTTGCGGTTGATAATGGAAGCAAGACTGGAGAAAAATCAAGACTTTCATAGGATTTGTCGACCTGGAAAAAGCGTTCAATAGTGTAAAATAGAGCACGATGTTCGAAATTCTGAGAAAAATACGTCTGGAGGGAGACGGGTAACGTACAATATGTACAAGAACCAAGAGGGAACAGTAAGGTTGGAAGCAACGAAGTTCTCGGATTAAAATGGGTGTAAGGCAAGGACGTAATCTTTCTCGCCTACTGTTCAATCTATACTTCGAAGAAGCAATGACGGAATTTGAAAAAAAAAATGTTCAAGATTGGGATTTAAATTGAAGATGAAAGTACTTCAGTCCTAAGATTCGGTGATGACATCGCTATCCTCAATGAATACGAAGACCTACAAGATCTGTTGGGTGGAATGAACAGTCTAATGAGTACAAAATATGGATTGAGAGTAAACTGCAAAAAGTCAAAGGTAATGAAAAGCAGAAGAAATGAGAACAGCGAGAAAATTCATATTAGGATTCGTGCTCACGAAGTACATGAAGCAATTCTGGCAACGTGGAATCCAAATTACCCATGATGGAGGGCGTAAAAAGCAGACTACCACGGGCAAAGAGCGCGTTCCTAGCCAAGAGAAGTGTACTGGTATCACACATTGACCTTAATTTGAGGAAGATGTTTCTACGTCTGTTTGTTTGCAGCACAGCATTGTATGGTAGAGAAACATGGACTGTGGGAAAACCGGAACAGAAGAGAATCGAAGCGTTTGAAATGTGGTCCTACAGAAGAACGTTGTAAATTAGATGGACTGATAAGGTAAGAAATGAGGAGGTTCTCCTCAGAATCGACGAGGAAAGGAATACAAGGAAAACAATGACAAGAAGAGTGAACACTGTGGTAGGACATCTGTTAAGACATCACGGAATAACTTCCATAGTATTACAGAGAGCTGTAGAAGGTAAAAACTGTAGAGGAAGACAGAATAGAATACACCCAGCAAACGACTGAGGGCATAGGTTGCAAGTGCTACTCTGAGATGAAAAGAGTGGCACAGGAGAGGAATTGGTGGCAGGTCGCATCAAACCATTCAGAAGACTGTTGAAGAAAAAAACCGTTTTATGAGCTTGGCATACGGAAGCTCGTACACGAATTGAACCGTTTGAATGTCCGTTTACTGGCTAGTAGTTTGCTGCAGAGGTGTCTCGAGCGCAGCGGACCGTGACGAGGTTTGCAGCAGAGCAGAACCTTCGCCGTCGCTTCATATGGCACTTCGGGTGCAACAACTGTTCCCTCATGATAGCAGTGGGGCGCGACAGTACACCCTGGGCTCTCGCAACAGCTGACTGCTGGAGGGTCGGTTTGTTCCCACGGGACGGACGAGACGCCTGTGCTCCATGGGAATTCAGCGAAAGCTGCCGCTGTCAGCTGCTGCCTGTACACCGCGCAAGGTGCATCGCGTAACGGAGGGGCAGCATGCCTATACGCCTAGCAGCGGCTGCGCCCCTGTGGTTTAGGGACTCCCCCCTCATGGCCACTGTGATGACCAGCCAGTTCCTGCGGCAGATGCGGAACCACCCCGCGTAGCCCCCTCGCTTCCGCTCACGGCTCGAGGGTCCTAATCACGAACGGTGCACGTACAATAGGCGCCGCCGAGGGAATTCCTCACCGTTTGAATTACGCTCGCCCGCCCTGCTGCAGACAGTCGAGCGACGAAGCGCTGGGAGACGGTCAGGTAGTAGGGGGGACACAGTACACGATCCCCGACACTCGTCTGCATTGACGAGAGACAGAGTGCGTAGCAATACCGCTACAGTTACGCGATTCCTCAGCACCGTCTGGTCCGTGTTGGAACGACAATAAGGGGGACTAAGGCGACACATAAAAATTCGAATAAGACTCCAGTTACTCACTGCCGTGTCACACTATTGTGCGAAAGGAGCGATTCAACCTTTTCCAGCCTATAGTTTCTATACGGAACCACCGCCTTTCTATAATGATTTCGAAATATACATGAATATCTGGACTGTTACTGTAAGTGTTATGTTTTGGTGTTCGTCGCATCTGTAGCTATGCACAGACTGGATGCCACGGTGCCTCACTAGTCTTAGCAAGCGCAAACAGTTATATGTGTACTGTAGCGGCATGACCTGAGTCATACCTGACAAATATAATAATTAGAAAGTTGGGTATTGTTTACTAGGAATAACCCATATGGGTCGGAAATCAGTAGATGTGATGTATATGCACAAGCGAACACACACACACACACACACACACACACACACACACACACACACACACACACTCACTGGTCATTCCGGACTCGAGAGTCTATTACCGTAGCAACGTATTTTCGCCATCCGTCCCTGTCTTGGGCTATTTCCTTCCAATCAACTTCAATACCTAGGCTCCTCAAATCAGCCTTCACATTGTCCTCCCATCTACGCCTCGGTCTCCCCACAGGACGTTTTCCGTCTTAAGTGCCCTACCAGTACTCTGCGCGCTGCCCTGCCCTCATCCATTCGAGCTACGTGACCCGCTCATCGCAGCCTACGTGATTTAATGATACTGATTATGTCAGGGCTTGAACAGAGTTCGTGAACCTCTTCGTTATGCTGTTTTCGCCACTCTCCGAAAATTTTCCTCAAAATTTTGTTTTCAAATACTCGAAACGGCTTTTCATTTTGCACAGTGAGAGACCAAGTCTCACACCCATACAGCATAACTGGTAGAATAATAGTTTTGTATATTCTAATCTTTAAATTCCTAGACAATATCCGTGATGAAAGTAATCTATTCAGTGAGAAGTAGCACGCATTTCCCGCCCATAATCTCTTCTTCACTTTTTCAAACTGCATGTCTCCAACTCTTTAACATTTCCTGATCTACTGCTGTTGGCATTCTAGTAGTAACCAGGTATTTAGTTTTGTCTTCACTTATCCTTAGACCTACATCTTCACTAGCCTTGATTAACGCATTCGCATTTGCTGTTAACAGATTCTTTCCTATCGCTAATGATGTTTGGATCATCTGCATACCCTAATATCTTAATATTTCCGTTTAACTCCACACCCTCTGAATTATCTGCTGCCATTCGTACAATATATTCTAGGACTACATTAAAAAGTAGCGGAGACAGGGCATCTCCCTGCTTAAGTCCGTTCTTTATTACAAATTCTTCTGACTCCAATTTCCCCACGCGTGTTTTTCAAACTCGCTTCTATAACATACGTCTTTAGTATTCCAAGTTCCAAAAGAATTCTGTACAATTTTGGTATCAATACTGAATCGCATGCTTTTGTAAAATCTATGAAAAGATTATGAACTAAATTTGACTAAGGTAGAATATGAACAAATGATGGTAATATCAGAAAAATTTAATGATTTATTCAAGAGCAAGAGCTTCACAAACTGAGCAAGTCACTAACGCGTTGGTCCACCTTGGCCCTTATGCATACAGTTACAGAGCTTGGCTTTGACTCTGTGGGGTCCTGTCCACTCGTCTCGTATGGGGTTCCTAAAGGATGCTGTGTTCTCCGATAGCTATTCAACACTTCAAGCAAATCAGATTAACAGTTTTTGTTACAATGAAGAAGACAGACAAAGCGTAACTTTGAATTTACAATGGTGTCGCAAGCGATGGGCGACATGCAAATAATCAAAGTCCTTTGCTGTATATAGGGTCCATGGAAGCAATTGGTATGGATCACACGTCATTACTGTCGTAGGGCTCTCCTAGTACTGAACGCATGCTGTGCGGCCGAGGCTGGCAGGAGTGGCGCTTTTATTCTCTTCTGCTAGACGGCGCTCCTGTCGTGGTGCAGCCCTCGTCAGCAGGCTATTGGCTGACGACTCAGACCCTTCTTTGCTCTTGCGTTCTTCATTTCGTGCCGTCGTTAATCGTTACGCCGGAACAGACTGAGTTGTTGGATGTCCTCCTGAAGGATATTGTGCCAAATTCTGCCCAATTCGAGCGTTAGATCGTCAAAATCCCCACCTGCTTCGAGGGCCCTGCGCTTAATGCTCCACACGTTCTCAATTTGGGAGAGATCCGGCGAACTTGCTGGCCAAGATAGGGCTTGACAAACACAAAGACTAGTAGTAGAACCTCTCGCTGTGTGTGGACGGGCATTATCTTGCTGAAATGTAAGCCCTGGTTGGTTTGACGTAAAGGGCAACAAAGGGGGCCGTACATCATCGTCGCGTCGATGTGCCGCTGTGCTGTAAGGGTGCCACAAATGATAATGAAAGAGGTCCTGATATGAAATGAAATGGCACCCTAGACCATTACTCATAGTTGTCGGGCCATATAGGGGGCGAAGTCAGGTTGGTATCCCATCGCTGTCCAGGGCGTCTCCAAGACACTTCTTCCCTGGTCATTGGGGATCAATTCGAAGTGGGACTCAAATTACTGAAGATGACGCTACTCCAGTCAATGAGATTCCAAGCCGAAGACGTGGACGTGTCTGGAGAAGCCGCAGACAACGGTGGGATACCGACCTTACTGTCATCCGCCATAACGGCTCGACAACCGGGAGTGATGATCTGCGAATGGGGGAAGGGGGGGGGGGTAATTTCTTTTCATAGCTAGACCGCCGCGCGGGATTAGCTGAGCGGTCTGAGGAGCTGCAGTCATGAACTGTGCGGCTGGTCCTGGCGGAGGTTCGAGTTCTCCCTCGGGCATGGGTGTGTGTGTTTGTCCTTTGGATAATTTAGGTTAATTAGTGTGTAAGCTTAGGGACTGATGACCTTAGCAGTTAAGTCACATAAGATTTCACACACATTTAAACATAGCTAGACCGATATGGTTATCATCCGCAGCACCCTTACAGCACAACGGCACGTCGCGATATTTTACGCCCCGTTTTATTGCCCTTCATGCCAGGCCATCCTGGGCTTACATTTCAGCATAATAATGCCCGCCCGCACACGGCGAGGGTTTCTAGTGCTTGTCTTCGTGGTTGCCAAACCCTCGCTTGACCAGCAAGATTGCCGGGTCTCTCCCCATTGAGAACGTCTGGCAGGGCCCTCAGCCAGCTCGTGATTTTGACGATCCAATGCGCCAGTTGGATTGAATTTGGCACGATATCCCTCAGGACATCCAGCAACTGTATCAATCACTGCCAAACTGGATAAATGTTTGCATAAGGGCCAGAGGTGCACCAACGCGTCATTGACTTGCTCAATCTGTGAAACTCTTTCCCTTGAACAAATCATCCAATTTGTCATCATTTGTTTGTCTGTACATCTACATAATATCTACCGATTTCCGTCCCATTCGGATAATTCCTTCGCGGTGCCTTTTTTTCTTCTTCTTCTTTTAAGCGTATGATAATGGTGTGGATATATTTAGAGACAAACATATATATGAAGTAACGTGTGTATGTTAGCCTTTGTACTCTGTGATTGCTTTTACTGTACTCCAAACGGATCTACAGGAAGAAAGTGTATGTAGAATGTTACACTAGTAGTCACTTGTAAACTTGACGCAGAGTACAACGTCACTTTGTCAGAAGCTGACGAAGAAGTGATATACATGCATTATTGTTAAATAGTGTGTCAAATAAGGATTTATTACCGATTTAATATGATGTTTCCAAGCTTGCATGTATTCCAATCAATCTTTTTTTTTCCAAATTAATTAAATTAATATTTTCTGGAGTAGAGTTACAAAAAAAAAAAAAAATTTTTTTTTTTTGAAAAATTCCCGTAATTTTGTTTGTAAAGAGTTAAAGTAAAACTGTCGCTGGAAAGGCAGATGCCAGTCACAGATTCGTTGGATGGATCACGAAGGGTGATCACCTATTAAGGAGTTAGCTCACAGAATCCGCGTTCGGCCGATACTTGGAGTATTCGTCTTAAACACGCTTAGGTTCAGTGAGCCCGTAAGTGTCACGGGGTGCTCACCAAACTCCTGTGGCAGAAGCTACAGGAGAAACGTTGTGCATAACGGTGTAGTTTACTTTTAAAACTTCGAGAGCGACCCTTCATGGTATATCTAGGTTGAAGGTAAAATTAGAGATTCGAGATCATACCATTCGTAAGTGGCACCGGAAAGTGAGGAAGTGACTGTTTCACATTGCTTGCGGTACATTACAATGTCAGATAGTGTTGGGGATATTATAATGTCAGCTAGTATTCGGAGTAATCACCGTTTACAACATACACTCTTCCTGCAATGAAATATTCAGCCAGGTGCCGTTATAAAGGGTGCGGCAAATAAAAGTGGCCCGGAGAACAGAGTTCCAGGGTACAAAGAAACAGCAGGGGAAAGGAAATACGGTACTAACCTAACTATAACAGATGTTGAAAGTAACCACCATTCATCTCTTGACACTTTTGGGCAATGGTCAGCAAGTTGCTGTAGGCGAGTCGAAGCTAGACTGTTGGAATTGGTGCAATCTCATCCGAAATATTCTGCTGCAGTTCTTGAAGACTATGAGGGTCGTTGCGATACGTCTTAGACTTGAGGGCTCACGTACAAAGTAATCGCACACTGACACATCTGGTGATCAGGGTGGCCAGATAGGACTGTGACGAGACTGACCTCTGCTAACAATTCTGTGAGGTGGGAAGATAGTGTAAATGTGCTCCAAGGTTCGGTCGGCTGTATGGGCAGTTGCTCCATCCTGTTGGAGATAGCTATAGGTCTTTTCCTCCTCCGTTAATGTGTGGTTACATGCATACCTTTACATCCACTCGTCCGGGCCACTTTTATTTGCTCCACCCTGTACCTGCGCTTTACATTGTGATGCGCATCTGCATAACACGCTCTGCAAGTCAGTGCAGTGCATGGTGGAGGACACATCCTATCAATATTATCAATAATCTTTCCTATTCCATACGTCTATTGAGCGTGGTAAAAAATGTCTGTATGCTGACCACGCCCAACCTCTCTCATCTTCTTCTTCTTAACGATTCCTATGCGAGATACTCGTTGGTGGCAGTATAATGCTCGCACAGTCTTCTTCGAATAAACGTTCTCTAAATTTAACCCCAAGGTTTCAAGAAAATTAAGTCATCTTTCTCCCAAGGATTCTCATTTAAGATGTCGATGCATTTCTGTTACACAGGGGACCTTTTGCAGTCTTAGCAACAGCACGTCTCTAAATTCGTTCGGCGTCCACTGTCAAGCCTACTTGACAAGAACTCCCAGTCACTGCAACAGCATTCCATGATTGGTCGCACTGGCTTCTCGTATGTTACTTCCTTTACATATTCACCGCACTTTCCCAGAACGCTTCCAACAAAATATCCAAGTCGTCGATTCACCTTACCTAAGGCTACAGTCACATTGGCACCCCACCCACAACATGGTGGATTCCACCGTCGACCGACATCGGTCGAACTTTTCAAATCAGTACTCCACTAGGTGCTCGCTCACAATGCAACCGATCTCAGCACAAACATACAGTCTTCGGACGCCAATTGAAACATAAGTTTAGTTCAAGAGATAATGATTTTACACAAGATTAGGGCTCCCACCCTTGGCAAGCCAGAAGTGGGGGCACATCAAACGAATGGTAGCACTTTAGTGCAACTCTCAGTAATTCCCGTTAGCTCCCATACTAGCCCTGACTGACAAGAATAAGATGATAAACGATCAGATAAAAAAAACTGAAACTGTAGAAATAAACCAAAAACGCAAGAACTTGAGGCTGTCCCGTCTTAATTAATATAGAGATATTGGACAACTATAGAAAAGAAGACACAAATATTACAAAATCGGGCCAGGTGGCAATGTTAATCGTGATATAGCTCGGAATCTATGGAAAGAAATCACAGCTTTATTGGAAACCATAGGTAGGTTAAAGCATATCAGAAATTTTAGGCGAATATTATAACCTAAAAAATTAATTTATTAAAGTCAGGAGCATGGCATATCTTACAGTATGTTTATGAGGCATCCATCCCGCCCAAGGATATTAAAATAGATTCTAACCTCGTTGCTGGAATAGGTTTTAAGCTAAGCTAACCTCCTCAGTCCCAACAAACACTGACGAAGGAGTTAGGACGTTCCGTGACCGAGCTGTCAGCGTTATCGGGTGGCCTCTCGTGATTGCACCTGTCGACTGTTGTCGGAGCCATTCTGAACACAGGCTGGTTTTAGGTGAATCGCTAGAGCAGCCAAAGCAAAGTCGCGCTCCCCATCTCCACTTCCATTTTATTTTGACTCGAGCCCCCCACCCAAAAAAAAAAAAAAAAGACACGCCGTGGTGCCTATGTCACAGTACATAACACTGCTGGTTTCACGAGTGCCAGCAGCCGTCTCCGGCGGGGACCGAGCAACTGTTTGACAAGTGTGTAATAATCTTGACTGCGTGTTCAAATGCGTGCAAGTTCTCGATAGCAAACGACAAAATTAAGACCATTAATGGGTACTTTTTCAACTAAACATTGATTTCCCGTGGGCCTTGCACGGAGCCAAACGTTAACAAAGTGTGGCGGACAAGCCGACAAGTGTGATGTCATAAGTTCGTTGTAGTGGCCGATGTATCTCTTTGTCCCCGGTTTTGACCCCTTTAGCGGTGCGCTATGGTACTGCGGCGTAGCCATTTCAATTTACACTTTATCTGGACTACAGACAGGTATCTGTATGATAATTAGAATGTTATTACCACTAAGATTACAGGATTGAAAAAACAACAACTTGATTTTAAACTTCATCACAGTATCAACGATAAATTTTTGTCGTTCGGAAGCACAATCCGGCAGTGCATGTGTGAGAACTCGGGAGATTGGGAAGGCCAACTCGACCTCGGCCTGGCCAACTGAGTGGCCAGCAGACCTGGCCGACCGACCGCGCCCTCAGCCGCACAACCGCTCCCTTCATTTCCCCGCCGCTTATTAAAAACCGGAACCCTTCATGCGCGGTGATCGTTAGCACCGAGAACTGAGCCCTCCAAAGGGCGGCTGGGACAGCTGCCACGACGAGGAGTGCGTGCTTGCTTGCTGGGGCCACAAAGAGAAAAGCATTTTTATTTGAGGCGTGAATGCGTCCAAGCACAGGGGGATGTTGTTTTATTGGAACTGACGTAACGAGCATTTGAAAGGGAAGTCTCTATTTATTTACTATCGTCGCAGCACTTCCATAATACTAACAACAGGCTTGCCGTACGTGTTTATAAGGAGTCAAAGGCGGCAGCAGCTGGCATTGGGAAGTATATTTAAATATTTCCAACTATGTGAAACAAGAACGTTTTTCTATATATTCCTTTCATTTGTCTTTCAGAAGGTCTGATGCGCTCCTCCAACCTCGAGTAATCTTCCCTTTTTCCGGCACAGAACGTTTCAGTAATCGGACGTAATACTCTCTTAAGACAAAAAGAAAAAAAAAAAAAAGATGCACTACGATAGAATCATCCGAAAAGGATGGAAATTGCTGGATGTGATGTACATGTACAGACAAACAAATGATCACAATTTTAGAAAAAATTTATGATTGATTCGAGGGGAAGAGCTTCACAAATTGAATAAGTCAGTAACGTGCTGGTCCACCTCTGACACTCACCCAAGCATTTGTTCAGCTTGGCATGGACTGAAGAGTTTTACCCTCCTGAGGGATATCGGGCCAAATTTTGTCCTATTGCCGCACTAAATATTGCTCCAAACGTTCCCAAGGCCAAGGTAGGATTTGGCAAGCACAAAGAAAGCAATAGAATCTAATGGCTTTGCATGAAGGGCAACAAAACGGGGCAATAGAATACGTACTGATGTGTCGTAAGGATGCCACGGATGACAACCAAAGGGATCCTGTTATGAAATGAAATGGCACCCCAGACCTGGTTGTTGGGCTGTATGGCAGGCAACAGTCAGGTTGTTATCCCACCACTGACTGGGGGATCTGCAGACATGTGTTCACTTGCCATATGGGCTCAGTTCGAAGCGGGGCTCATCACTGAAGACAATTCTACTCTAGTCAATGAGATTACAGGCCGAAGACGTGTCTGGAGACACTCTGGCCAGCAATGGGATACCAGTCTGATTGTCGCTCACCATATGGCCAGACAAACACGAGTGACAGCATGGGGTGCCTGCCATGCCATTTTGTAGCACGACGCCTTTTGTTGTAATTCGTGGCACCCTTACAGCACAGCAGTATGTTGACGATATTTGTTGTCCTTCATGGGAAGCCATCTTAGGCTTACATTTCAACAGGATAACAACCGTCCACACATGGCGAGAGTTTCTACAACTTGCCTTTGTGCTTGCCAAACCCTACCTTGGCTAGCAAGGTAACGATATCTCTCCACAACTGAAAATCTTTGAAGCATTATGAGCTAGACCCTCAAACCGTTTAGGATTTTGATCTTACATGCCAGTTGGACAGAAATTAGCACAATATCTATTAGGAGGAGATCCAACAACTCCAACAATCAATGGCGAGATGAATAACTGCTTACATAAGGGCCAAAGGTGGACCAACATATTACAAATATGCTCAACCTGTGAGCCTTTTTCTCTTGAATGAATCATCCAATTTTCTGGAAAGTGTTATCAATTGTTTGTTTGTACATGTTCATCACATCTAATGATTTCTGCCCCATTCGTATAATTCATTTGTGGTGCATCTTTTTTTTTCTTTCTTAGAGTGTATTTGCATTCATGGCTAGTGCCCAATACATGGACCAAAAGGAACAGACTCTCTGGGAAATCTCTTTATTCATCTTCAGTGCAACAACTAGTAATAGTGATGGAACCGAGCAGAGAAATTTTTGTAGTGTCACAGTCCTGTAAAAATTGTTTAAATGGCAATACTTTCACCACCTGACCTTTTCATATTTCATTCTGGGTACACCATCACCATTTTCACTTTGTACCCATTGTCAAGTAATTCCTTATTGTCAGTTTGAAATTGGTTGCATTTCATGTTGTGTTACATGACAAAAACACAATATTCATTATTGATCTTAATGTTATTGTAATGTATATGGTTTATTAGCACCTATGAGATGAAAGTATCATGTAGGTTGTGAAAAAAGTGTTACACAAGGACCATGAATAATTTTAACACATCATCCAGTTGACATTAATGTGGTGATCCCTGTATGGTCAAATAACAAATACGTATCATGACATGAAACTTAACTAATAACCAAAGGATGATAATGAATCATTGAGAATGACTACAAAGTCGAAAGTGTATCCAGAAGGAAATAGAAAACAGTCAGGTGGAGAAAAACCTTATCATTTAGACAGCACAGAAAAAATGTTCTTGCTTTGGAATGTTTTCCTGACTAGGTATACCTCATGCTTGGATAAGAATCTGTGTTATTTATGTAATTAATTACAAGTTCAACAGTGTCTTCTCTTCATCCCATCTTTTGCACTTGCCTTCTTGCTGTTCTTTGGCCAAAATAATTTTAAATTCTATGACAAGACAACTAGTTTTTTTCCCTCCAGTGTTCTGTTATTTTAATGCTTCTTCCAACTGACTCAGTTGAAACACATTGATAGCAGATCAACAAAAATTTGCTATAATGGTATGAAATTGTGAAGAATTCTTGGAATGGTCTTCACACCACTCTGTACAAGATGAAATGAAACTCATAATAACAATATATTTTGGAGGTTGTTTTTGGTACCAGGGACCCACAGTCTCTAGCAGCTTGTTTCATAGTAATAATTTAATTATGATTTATTGTATATGTTACTCCAATACCTCTGTGTGTATGAAAATACCTTCACAGCAATGAAAAAAAAAAAACAGTAATATGCAATCACCAAAATTTACAGTACAAACAGAGTATGCAGCAAACCACAAACAGATACACAAGTACTGTGATGTGATAGCCACATTGCAGGGATAGCTCAGCATAGTAGTGTTGTGCTGATCTTCTATTGCATTCAATAAATCCATACAAGAGTGCATGTTGGCCACACCAACTGTTCATTAGTAAACCGGTCTGTAACCCTGTGTATCACTGTTAATGTACCAATAACAATGTTGTAAAAAACATGCCCAATACAGAACCCAGCTGTAGAATGCAAGCTTGAGGGTTGTTGTCAGTACCAAGTGCTGTGAGTGAATGGAACAAGTTTGTATTCAAACAAGACATATGGCACAAACTTTCAATATTTACACTGCTGTGCATATTTTCTGTGGAATACAGATACAAAGCTACCTGGAGGTAGGAAATCAAATGAAATGCAATTACTCTGTCATGAGCCACTGGAGACCATAGAGACCTTATAGCAAAATACTCATAAAATATCCCTGAACAGGTTCCAAAATTTTGTTCATGCAATTTTAATTCACCATGTTCAAGATACCTTGTGCTGAATTAAGGAACTATTAACAGTATGTTTTTATAGACAAAAATAAGCAGTACCAGTGAAGTATGTTTTTTGGCTCTCTGCCTAATTTTGTTTTTATTTTTTTGTTTGTAGCCTGCTCGACACTCGAAACTGGAGAAGGCAGACATCTTGGAAATGACTGTACGTCATTTACAGAGTGTACAGAGGCAGCAGCTGGCAGTAGCAGTGGCTACGGATCCAGGAGTGCTTAGCAAATTCCGTACCGGATTCAGTGAATGTGCAGGTGAAGTGGGCAGGTATCTGGGAAGACTATCCAGTGTCGAACCTGCAGTTCGCCAGCGCCTTTCTGGCCACCTGACACAGTGTATAGCAAGCTTGCAGCAGCTCGACCCTAACAATAACCCCGGCCTGGTGGGCGTGGGGGTCACACCGGCCACAACTGCTGCCGCGGGGCTAGCCCTTGTGCCACATCGACTCCCAACGGGCGAGCTGGCACTCGTGTTGCCCCACGGTCTGCTGCCCATCACTGCAGCTGCAGGAGCAGTGGGGGTACCACAACAGGTACAGCACTCTGCAGCCTCTTCTACTTCTGCCTCTACAGCTGCCACCACTACCACGACCAGCACCACTACAGATGTCACTAACTCCACAACTGTTACCACTGCTGTGTCTTCTACTCCTTCTTCTGCAATGGACAGGTCACATCCTAGTGCATTCACTGCTGTCAACCCACGGCAGGCAGTTCGAGCACCCCCCTCACCTCTACCGTCGCCTACATCCACCATCTCAGATGACGATTCACTCATTACTGAACCATATCCACCACCACCATCACCTCCTCCATTGGCCTCCATGGTCAGAGGTGCTGACCATAGGGCACAGGAGACCTGGCTCAAAGTTCCTGCATTTAGATTATTTCCTCTTGGTGGAACAGAGGGTGCTCCACCGTCTGTGGCAGGTGAAGATAAACCACACCAACAGCCGCATGTGACCTCATCCACGTGTGATAATGGGTCAGGCTCACACTCTGTATCCACTTCATCTTCCCTACATCACCAAAGCACTCCAGTTGGTGTCTCGGCTGTTGCAGAACTCAAAGTTGAGTTCAAGACAGTACCTGTCATCTCCACAGTAACATTTCCTTCTTCAAAACCTGATATTGCTCCTTCAGTACCAACGGATCAACCTCTCTCTGTGATTACTAATTTAGAAGACAAGGGCACTTCTGTGTCTGCCACATCTCCAGCAGTCAAAGCAGCTCCTCTTCATTACGGTGCAAAGGATCCCCTGGATTTTTCCTTGAGAAGAGATGAGTATTTGCAGTTCCCTCCAAGCTCACTGTCACAGCCGCCACTTGTAGGTAGCAAGAGACCATTTCCAACAACAGAGCCAAGTGAAAACACTGTATCCTCTTTACTCACATTGCCACCACCAAGTAAAATGCCACACCTTTCATTCCGAATTGAGCTTCCCAATGATACAGACCAAATAAGTTCAAGTTCTCAGCAGGCACCAACATCACAAGAAAGCCATTTAGATGGAACATCTGTCTCTATGACAGAAAATGCTTCTAGCAGTAGCAGTAGTAAGGACATGTGGAGACCATGGTAAAGACTGTTGTGGAAAAAAAAAAAAACAACACTTAAGTCCTATTTTGAAGCAGGGGCCTGTTGAACAGAAAAAAAGTGAAGAAAATTAGATGTCATATTTTTTTTAAACTACCCATAAAAAAGGCAGTAATACCTTGTATTTTAAGCAAGAGTTCATATGTGCACATTCTTTGTGGCTCAAGACATTGAAGTTTATACACCAAGCCATCTAAGTCGAGGATGATTTAAAAAATTTTATGGAAAAACTGTGAAGTAAACTGCACAAAAGACTGAAGAACAAGTGAGAAGCTCTGCAAAGAAAAACTACCTCACATACGACATAGTAAGGAAGTTAGGCAATTGTTCTTTGTGAGGACTCCAGTTTTGCTGGTAAAACTGTATGCTGATGAGAAAAAAATTCTGAAAATAAGTTGCAAGTTCTGCAGCAACTGTTATGGTTATGTTATTAATAGTTAAATGTTACTGATGTCTGTTTGTTTATTATTATTAGTACTAGTTCTGCACTCATTCTTTTGAGAAATTTTGCACAGCATACCCCAGATTAGCCTCTTTACTATGTTTTTTCTGTATGTAATAACAGTCAGAGTCCTAATGTTTACTTAAAATATTGTAAGCTAATTTTTCTTTCCTGTATAGTTTGGGTATTTTATGGCTGAAAAGGACCTCTAACATGAGATTTGACACTCATGCTCAACTTTTTGTGTCTGTTTTGTATGTTACAGTTTGTGTATCTTAAAAACCGTATAAATGCTTTACAACACTGTGTTAAATCTATGATGTAACTTGTTTAGTTTACACAAAAACATTGCTGTGATTTGAATGGCACACAACATACAAAGGTCTAGACATTAGAAAATCCAAAAAGAAATGCATTCAAGATGGTTGTGTTTTGTCATTCACTTTAATAATGGCTTAATAAAAATTGTAGTTCTCCATTTAAAATGTAAATAAAATATTGTAATTTTTTGTTACTGTTAATAAAGACATATATGAAAAATAGCTTATGAATGTGTCCATCCTGCATCCGTAAAAATTTGAAAAAAATATGCCCAAAAGACTGATGGGCTTCATAGATAAAATAGTTTTACTGAGTTTATCCCAACTTAGGTTTAGAAACAATAAATCTACAGAAACAGCACTATATGACTGCATTAATATGGCACAGGATGTGGTTTAGAAACAATAAATCTACAGAAACAGCAGTATATGACAACATTAATACGACACAGGATCTGTTAAATGCAAAACGACCCACTACAGGCATATTTCTAGATCTGTCAAAGGCTTTTGATGCAGCGGATCACAAAATATTGCTGAAAACGAGAAAATTATGGTATCAGAGGACTTGCAAATGAATGGATTGCATCATTTCTAAGCAATCACATACAGAAAGTCAGCATGATGTACACTAACAAATGACTCAGTTCAGTAATTGAAACTCTACAAAGCAGTAAAACTTAAAACAAGGCATACCATAGGGCTCAGTTTTGAGACCTCTACTCCTGTATATTAATGACCTGAGTCTGAATGTAGATGCACACAAAACCATAACATGACACAACAGCACTATTCAAAGGGGAGAACACAGAGGCAGTTCAGAAAGCTGCGAAGTTGGCTACAGAACAACTCAGCAACTGGGTTACAAGCAATAGATTAACCATCAACACAAAAAAAAATTCAATGAACTTTTACACCACATAAAGTGCAAACTCTCTCAACCACCTGTTAACAGTAAACAACCAACCAATAGTTACTAAACTGTACTCAAATTCTGGATCTGTCAGTACAAGATAACCTGAAACAAAATAAACATATTGAAAAGGTAAATGCCAGGATAAGTACTGACTGCTATGCACTGAGTGTGCTGAAATCCTATGATAGAAAATAATAAAACTGCACACTAATTGCACACATAGGCCCACATGAAATATGTTGTGATATTCTGGGGAAATTCTAAAACTGCCCTGAGCATGTTTAGAAACCAGAACAAAGCCATGAGAATCGTTAATGAAAGCAAACCTAGAGACTCTTGCAGACCCATCTTCAGGAAGCTGGACATCCTAACACTGTCCTGTCTATACATTCTTGAGACTGTAATTTTTTAAAAAAAAACCACATTGTGCCAACTGAATCCAGACTCAAGAAAGATAGTGAAATACACAAACACAACACTAGAATAAACTCAAATCTGTATGTGTTACATGCAAATGCTCAACTATATCAAAGGTGAGCATTTCACATAGGCCTCCAGCTGTACAACAAGGTTCCCACATGTACAGAGTCTACTGAAGACAACACCCATTTAATAAAGTTGTGAAATTCTGTTTGCTGTGTCACTGTTTTTACTCTGTAAAAGAATACCTAGAAAACTAATCTTGCTGGCTGTGTTTAAGTGCAAAACATGGACTGTTCAGTGAAGCTAACTTAGTCAATCTGTTGCAATGTATTATAATACCATAATCTACCTTTAACATATGTTAACAAATTTTGTCCCGTATCCGTAACATGCAGTGCGGTGGCAGACCACAGGAATTAAATAAATCAGTAGATGCATGTTGCAGCAGTTTCACAGAGATGGATATGATTGTGTGGAATAGATTAGCATGTAGAGCAGCTTCAAACCAATCTTTGGTAGCTGTACATTCTTCCAAAATATGATACACTGTAATATTGTACTGCCATAAGTTAAGTTTTTAATTTTGCATTAATATTTAATTTCAGTTACACTGCGCGCTAAACAAGCGTGCAGGTGCCTGTTCCATTTCATATAACTGACCTTTTCCAGTTGAATTATTCATGTGAGTTCAGAATAAAATAAATCACATGCTCAGGTTTTGATTTGTGTGTATTTCTATTGAAAAGTAATGGAGAGTCTGGTGTTTGTCTACTGGAATTAATTTATATTTTCATTCAAGTTTGCAAAATGTTGTGAGTAAAAACATAACTTTAAAGGTCATTACTATGAAGGAAGACATATATCTGTGTAGTTATCTGTAATAATAAGACTATGGATGATAATCTGCATGTTGTAGATTAGTTAATAATATAGGACTGGTATGTAGGGATTATATACTACTGTGGTTTCGAGGTAGCGTCTTTGATTAGTAATCAAAAAAATGTCTTCGATCCCGGGTTCAAAACCCACCACTGCTTAAATTTTGATTAATAATCAGCATTGGTGACTGAAGACTTCCGGCATAAGAAGTCACCCTCATTCTGCCAATGGCCTTTTCAAAGAGTGCGGAGGAGCAGAAAGAGGATCAGGGCACTTTCTTGTCCTAGGGGTAGGAAACGGCCCCTAAAGGCGGAAGAATCAACAATGATCAACGGCATGAGGACGCAGAAGGCAATGGAAACTATTGAATTAAAGATACATAATGTGTATCCACAGGACATGTGGCCCGTAACTGAAATAAGTGTCATGATGGTTCTGCATTGGCAAAAGATTCGGGAAATTCCCCCTTTTGGATCTCCGGTAGGGGACTGCCAAGGGGGAGGTGACCGAGAGAAAAAGATTGAATAATCAACAAAAGGATAATGTTCTACAAGTCAGGGCATGGAGTGTCAGAAGCCTGAACAAGGTAGGAAAACTAGAAAATCTGAAAAGGGAAATGCAAAGCTTCAATCTAGATATTAGTAGTCACCAGTGAAGTGAAATGGAATGGAATGAAGGTGAGGATTTCTGGTCAGATGAGTGTAGGGTAATATCAACAGCAGCAGAAAATGATATAACAGGAGTAGGATTCATTATGAATAAAAAAAAAGTAGAGCAGAGAGTGTGTTACTGTGAACAGTTCAGTGATAGGGTTGTTCTTATCAGAATCGAAAGCAAACCAACACCGACAACGAGAGTTCAGGTATACATGCCAAAGTCACAAGCTGAAGATGAAGAGATAGAGAAAGTATATGAGGATATTGAAAGGGTAATACAATATACAAAGGTAGATGAAAATCCAATAGTCATGGGGGACTGGAATGCAGTTGTAGGGGAAGGATTAGAAGAAAAGGTTACAGAAGAATATGGGCTTGGCACAAGGAATGAGAGAGGAGAAAGACTAACTGAGTTCTGTAATAAATTTCAGTTAGTAATAGTGAATACTCTGTTCAAGAATCACAAGAGGAGGAGGTACACTTGGAAAAGGCCAAGTGATTTGGGAAGATTTCAGATAGATTACATCATGGTCAGACAGAGATTTCAAAATTAGATACTGGATTGTAAGGCATATGCAGGAGCAGATATATACTCAGATGACAATATAGTAGTGATGAAGAGTATGCTGAAGTTTAAGAGATTAGTCAGGAAGAACCAATACACAAAGAAGTGGGATACGGAAGTACTGAGGAATGATGAGATATACTTGAAGTTTTCTAAGGTTACAGATACAGCAATAAGGAATAGCTCACTAGGCAGCACAGTTGAAGAGGAATGGATGACTCTAAAAAGAGCCATCATACAAGTTGGAAAGGAAAACCTAGATACAAGGAAGGTAACTATGAAGAAACCAATGGGTAACAGAAGAAATACTGCAGTTGATTGATGAAAGGAGAAAGCACAAAAATGTTCCAGGAAACTCAGGAATACAGAAATACAAGTTGCTGAGGAATGCAACAAATAGGAAGTGCAGAGAAGCTAAGAAGAAATGTCTGCATGAAAAATGTGAAGAAGTAGAAAAAGTAATTACCGTCAGAAGGACCGACTCAGCATACAGGAAAGTCAAAACAACCTTCGGTGAAATTAAAAAAAAGGGTTGTAACATTAAGAGTGCAAGGGGAACTCCACTGTTAAATGCAGAGAAGAGAGCAGATAGGTAGAAAGAGTACATTAAAGGCCTATATGAGGGGGAAGATTTGTCTGATGTGATAGAAGAAGAAACAGGAGTCGATTTAGAAGGATAGGGTATCCAGTATTAGAACTAGAATTTAAGAGAGCTTTGGAGGACTTACAGCCAAAAAAGCAAAAGCAATAGATAACACTCCATCAACATTTCTCGAATCATTGGGGGAAATGACAACAAAATGACTATTCACATGTAGAATGTGAGTCTGGCGACAGACCATCTGACTTTCAGAAAAATATCATCCATGCAATTCCGAAGACTGGAAGATCTGACAAGTGTGAGAATTATTGCACAATCAGCTTAACAGCCCATGCATCAAAGTTGCTGACAAGAATAATATACAGAAGAATGGAAAAGAAAATTGAGGATGTGCCAGATGACAATCAGTCTGGCTTTAGAAAAGGTGAAGGCACAAGGTAGGCAATTATGGCATTGGAGTCGTTAATGGAAGCAAGACTAAGGAAAAATCAAGACATTTATAGGGGTTGTTGACCTGTAAAAAGCATTCAACAATGTAAAATTGTGCAAGATGTTTGAAATTCTGAGAAAAATAGGAGCAAGATATAGGGAGAGACAGGCAATATACAATATGTACAAGAGGGAATAATAAGAGTGGATCACCAAGAACGAAGTGCTCGGATTAAAAAGGGTGTAAGGCAGAGATGTAGTCTTTTGCCCCTAACATTCAATCTGTACATCGAAGAAGCAATGATGGAAATAAAAGAAAGTTTCAAGAATCGAATTAAAATTCAAGGTGAAAGGATATCAATAATACAGTTCGCTGATGACATTGCTATCCTAAGTGAAAGTGAAGAAGAATTACATGACCTAGTAAATGGAATGAAGAATTTAATGAATACAAAATATGGACTGAGAGTAAATCGAAGAAAGACGAATGTAATGAGATGTAGCAGAGATGCGAACAGTGAGAAACTTAACATCAGGATTGGTGGTCATGAAGTGGATGAAATTAAGGTATTCTGCTACCTAGGCAATAAAATAACAAATGACAGATGCAGCAAGGAGGACATCAAATGCAGACCAGCAATGGCAAAAAGGGCATTTCCAGCCAAGAGAAGTCTACTAGTATCAAACATAGGGCTAAATTTGTGGATGAAATTTCTGAGAAAGTATATCTGGAGTACAGCATTGTACGGTAGTGAAACATGGACTGTGGGAAAAGCGGAACAGAAGAGAACTGAAGGATTTGAGATGTGGCGCTACAGACGAATGTTGAAAATAAGTTGGACTTATAAGATAACGAATGAGGAGGTTCTCCGCAGAATTGGGGAGGAAAGGAATATGTGGTAAACATGGATAAGGAGAAAAGACAGGATGGCAGGACATGTATTAAGACACGAGGGAATCACTTTCATGGTAGTAGAGGGAGTTGTGGAGGGCAAAAACTGTAGAGAAAGAGATTGAAAAACATTCAGGAAATAATTGAGGACGTAGGTTGCATGTGCCACTCTGAGATGAAGAGGTTGGCACAGGAGAGGAATTTGTGGTAGGCCACATCAAATCAGTCAGGATTGTACACTATTGTTTCACTGGGGCACCTGCTGTGAAAGCAGAAGAAAGAATTCCCAGTTAGGTCCTTCCACCGATATGTGTAGTATGTTTAAAAGACAAAGATTGCAGTCTAATAAGTGAGAATTTGATTCCTTCAGGCAGAGATTGGCTGCAAAACAGTTGTGGGGGTAAGACAAAAGTGGGATGCGGAAAGGTAATAATTAAGGGGCAAAAAGAGAGCAACTTGGATAGTTTTGTCGCCACTGAGTTCAAGAACAGATATATTCTTTACCTACTGCAGCAGTAGTTGAAATCAGGGCATAGCAAACCACCAATAAGAATTTAAGAGATATAGGTAGGCAAGTGAATTGCACAGAAAAACAAAGAGCTTGTTGTTAGCACTCAAGGAATGGCGTGAGCCATCAGCTGCTACGGTAGATACAGCAAACCTCATGCAGGAGAGTAGGCTTTGTTAAGTTTCTCCAACAGCCTGATCCACACTGGATGAAACCCATCAGATATTGTCCGGGTTGCTGTTGAGCTCAGGTGAGGCTCACATTGTTTCTGTGCCAGGTGCTGGTATTGAGAGATGGGGATAAGTAAGACATGGCCTACACCTCCACAGGCGGGAGAAAGATACCTGAAATTTTAATGGGAGGCAGTACTGGCACTAACAGTAAAATTTCTGTGAGAAGAGATGTGAAACATAAGCTAATTTCTGACTGAATACCTCATTCAGATATATTGCTTTAAAAAGGGTTCCCGATGAAGTTTCACAGACAGAATAAACTTAGTCAGTGAGCACCATGCACACACAGAAGACCATATCAGCCTATTTCTGTAGGGAAAACATGGAGAAAGGAGGAGCTATTATGTAATGTTAAAAATAATGTCACGTACAGATCTGCTGAAACCAACAGTTTCTGCTTAGAACTACAACTGCAAGCCTGTTCTTGTGAATTACTTCTGCTGGAAAATTCATTATTGTTACAGTATATAGATCACCACTAGATTTATTATGCCATCTTACAGACAAAAGGAAACTAATGCTAATCATCTGTGGAGACTTTAATATTAACTACATGAAAGATTATGATAAAAGTAACAACAAGGAAATTTACTGAGTTCTGTTGATAATTTTCCCACCAGAATTACACAGGAAAGCAGTCTACTAACAACAACTTAACAGTAGGCGAACATGTAATTAATGGTATAAATGTAAATCTAGCACTGAACAGGCTGCGTGATCTTCTACATCTATACTCTGCAAACCATTCTGAGGTGCATGGCAGAGGATGCGTCCCACTGTACCAGTTATTAGGGCTTCTTCCTGTTCCTTTCATACATGGAGCATGGGAAAAATGATTGATTGAATGCCTCTGTGCATGTAGCAATTATTCTAATCTTAGTCCTATGTGAGCAATACATAGGTGACTGTAGCATATTCCTAGAGTCACCATTTAAAGCTGGTTCTTGAAACTTTGTTAATAGACTTTCTTGGGATATTTTACATTCCTCTTCAAGAGTCTTCCAGTTCAGTTCCTTCAGTATCTCTGTGACACTCTTCTCCTATGGATTAAACAAAGCTGTGACCATTCGTGCTGTTCTTCTCTGTATATGTTCAATATCCCCAGTTACTCCTATCTGGTACGGGTCCCACACACTTGAGCGTTGTTCTAGGATGGGTCGCACAAGTGATTTGTAAGTAATCTCTTTTGTAGACTGACTGCACTTCCCCCGTATTCTACCAATAAACTGAAGTCTACCACCTGCTTTACCCACAACTGGGTCTATGTGATCATTCCATTTCATATCAGTACATAGTGTTACACACAGGTACTTGTCCGTAGCTTGTGGTCTAGGGTTCCGGGTTCGATTCCCAGCTGGGTTGGGGATTTTCTCCGCTTGGGGACTGGGTGTTTGTGTTGTCCTCATCATTCATGAAAAGTGGCGAGGTCGGACTCGGTAAATATTGGGAATTTGTACGGACACTGATAACCGCGCAGTTGAGCGCCCCACAAACCAAACGTCATCATCATTGTCAACCCAGGTATTTGTATGAGTTTGCCGATTCCAGCAGTAACTCATTGATATTATAATCATAGGATGTTACCTTTTTTTATTTTGTGAAGTAAAAAATTTTACGTTTCTGAACATTTAGACCAAGCTGCCAATCTCTGCGCCACGTTGAAATCTTATCAAGATATTTATGCAGATTTTTCAGATAGTACTTCATTATAAATAAGAGCAGCATCTGCAAAAGGCCTGATGTTACTATGAATATTGTCGGCAAGGCTATTAATATACAACACGAACAGCAACGGTCCCAACACACTTCCCTGGTGTACAACCGAAGTTACTTCTACATCTGATGATGACTCTCCATTCAAAATAAGGAACACATGATGCATAAAGTGTCATACTTGGTAACTTACCTCATTATGCATAGCTGGTCCAATCAAACACATAGTAACTAATGAACTGAAAACAAAGGGTTTAAGACAACAGCCATACAGAAAATTGATTAGAAATATGTGTATAATGCGAAAGGCATCAGTTCCAAATTAATGAGTATTGTCTGTTGGAGAAAATAGTTGTCAGATAAATACATTGAAGTATGGCACTAATATGACATCAAAAAATTGTTTGATTGCGAAAGGAATCAGTGTATGGGCAGGAGAAGGAAATAGTAAAAAATAAGGGCCAATACAAAAGTAACTAATTCAATACTACCCAAGAAATACTGTGCTTTCTTAAGGAAAGTGATTAAAAATCATACAGCCTCCAACTAATGTCTGAAATTCAGATAATAAAATAGGATCTATATGGGCAAATCCACCTTTCAGCTATCTCTTCTTTGCTTAGTACTGGCTTGCCATCCGAGTTATTTATACACAGCTGCTTCTCTTTTCTCCAGAGCTTTCTCTATTTTTCCTCTACGTGGCATCAATCTTTCCCCTAGTTATGCATGCATCTGTCAGTTTCGTTATGTAGGCATCTGTATTTCCTTTGGTCTTTTTCATTTTTATATTTTTGTCAATTAGATTCAACATCTCAAGTGTTATCCATGATTTTCTACCAGGATTTGTCTTTTTGCCTATTCAGTCCTCTGCTGCCTTCACTATTTCACCTCTCCAGGCTACATTAGTTTCGTATCAAGTTCTTTTTCACTGTTTCAATAGATCATTGCCTAACCCTCTCTCTGAAAACCTCAAAAACTTTTGGTACTTTCAGTCTTTCAAGGTTCCATGTCCAACATTTTCCCTATTTCCAACATTTTAATCTGTAATTCACAACCAGTAACATATGATCAGAGACCACAACTGCCTCTGGAAATATTTTGCTGTTTAAAATCTGGTTTCAAAATCTGTCTTATCATTAAGTTATCTATTTGAAACCTTCCTGTGTTTCCAGATCTCGTCCACTTATATGACCTCCTGTCATTATTTTTAAACTAAGAATCAGCAAAGAATAAATTATGCTTTGTGCAAAATTCTATTAGACAACTACTTCTTTCATTCCTTTTTCATCAAGCCATGGTCTCCTACTATTTTTCTCTCTCTTTCTTTTCCTTCTATTAAATTCCATTTCCTGACACAAATTTTCATCTCCGTTAACTATTTGAATAATATCTTTTATATAATCATAAATTCTTTCTGTCTCTTCATGTGCTGACCTAGTTGGCATATAAACTTGCACTATACAGTGGCTGTTGACTTTGTGTCTGCCTTAACTACAATGATGTGTTCACTATGCTGTTCATAGTGGCTTACCTGCATTCCTACTTTCTTATTGATTATTAGCCCCTATCCTGCATTAAACCCCATTTTGATTTTTGATTTTCAACTCTGTACTAACCAGACAAGGAGTCCTGTTCTTCCTGCCACCTCACTTAATAATTCCCTCTATATCAAACTTCAACCTATCCATTTCCCTTTTTAAATTCTCTAATCTATGTGCCCGATTAAGGCATCTAATGCTTCATGCTCCAACCTGTAGAAAGCCAGTTTTGTTTTTCCTGATCACGACATCCTCCTAAGTAGCCCCAGTCCACAGATCTGAATGTGGGACTATTTTACCTCTGGAATATAACAGCTGTATTTTCCCTTACTTTCAGCAGTTCGCAATACCAGCATTGCAAGCCCTCATACCATTCGTTGGAGTATGGAGCTTGGTTTTAAGCCAACAGCAACATACTGTCTTCCCTGAAACAGCTCCAGAAATTAAAAAGCACTAAACAGACAAACAATTTGCTGCTCGCTGCCAAACTTAAGCATGTAAGAAAAAATAAGCTAAGAATAATGCACAAAGCTCAACTTCCTGTTACATCTACATCTACATTTATACTCCGCAAGCCACCCAACGGTGTGTGGCGGAGGGCACTTTACGTGCCACTGTCATTACCTCCCTTTCCTGTTCCAGTCGCGTATGGTTCGCGGGAAGAACGACTGTCTGAAAGCCTCCGTGCGCGCTCTAATCTCTCTAATTTTACATTCGTGATCTCCTCGGGAGGTATAAGTAGGGGGAAGCAATATATTCGATACCTCATCCAGAAACGCACCCTCTCAAAACCTGGCGAGCAATCTACACCGCGATGCAGAGCGCCTCTCTAGCAGAGTCTGCCACTTGAGTTTATTAAACATCTCCGTAACGCTATCACGGTTACCAAATAACCCTGTGACGAAACGCGCCACTCTTCTTTGGATCTTCTCTATCTCCTCCGTCAAACCGATCTGGTACGGATCCCACACTGATGAGCAATACTCAAGTATAGGTCGAACGAGTGTTTTGTAAGCCACCTCCTTTGTTGATGGACTACATTTTCTAAGCACTCTCCCAATGAATCTCAACCTGGTACCCGCCTTACCAACAATTAATTTTATATGATCATTCCACTTCAAATCATTCCGCACGCATACTCCCAGATATTTTAAAGAAGTAACTGCTACCAGTGCTTGTTCCGCTATCATATAATCATACAATAAAGGATCCTTCTTTCTATGTATTCGCAATACATTACATTTGTCTATGTTAAGGGACAGTTGCCACTCCCTGCACCAAGTGCTTATCCGCTGCAGATCTTCCTGCATTTCGCTACAATTTTCTAATGCTGCAACTTCTCTGTATACTACAGCATCATCCGCGAAAAGCCGCATGGAACTTCTGACACTATCTACTAGGTCATTTATATATATTGTGAAAAGCAATGGTCCCATAACATCCCCCTGTGGCACGCCAGAGGTTACTTTAACGTCTGTAGACGTCTCTCCATTGATAACAACATGCTGTGTTCTGTTTGCTAAAAACTCTTCAATCCAGCCACACAGCTGGTCTGATATTCCGTAGGCTCTTACTTTGTTTATCAGGCGACAGTGCGGAACTGTATCGAACGCCTTCCGGAAGTCAAGAAAAATAGCATCTACCTGGGAGCCTGTATCTAATATTTTCTGGGTCTCATGAACAAATATAGCGGGTTGGGTCTCACACGATCACTGTTTCCGGAATCCATGTTGATTCCTACATAGTAGATTCTGGGTTTCCAAAAACGACATGATACTCGAGCAAAAAACATGTTCTAAAATTCTACAACAGATCGACGTCAGAGATATAGGTCTATAGTTTTGCACATCTGCTCGACGACCCTTCTTGAAGACTGGGACTACCTGTGCTCTTTTCCAATCATTTGGAACCCTTCGTTCCTCTAGAGACTTGCGGTACACGGCTGTTAGAAGGGGGGCAAGTTCTTTCACGTACTCTGTGTAGAATCGAATTGGTATCCCGTCTGGTCCAGTGGACTTTCCTCTATTGAGTGATTCCAGTTGCTTTTCTATTCCTTGGACACTTATTTCGATGTCAGCCATTTTTTCGTTTGTGCGAGGATTTAGAGAGAAGGAACTGCAGTGCGGTCTTCCTCTGTGAAACAGCTTTGGAAAAAGGTGTTTAGTATTTCAGCTTTACGCGTGTCATCCTCTGTTTCAATGCCATCATCATGCCGGAGTGTCTGGATATGCTGTTTCGAGCCACATACTGATTTAACGTAAGACCAGAACTTCCTAGGATTTTCTGTCAAGTCGGTACATAGAATTTTACTTTCGAATTCACTGAACGCTTCACGCATAGCCCTCCTTACGCTAACTTTGACATCGTTTAGCTTCTGTTTGTCTGAGAGGTTTTGGCTGCGTTTAAACTTGGAGTGAAGCTCTCTTTGCTTTCGCAGTAGTTTCCTAACTTTGTTGTTGTACCATGGTGGGTTTTTCCCGTCCCTCACAGTTTTACTCGGCACGTACCTGTCTAAAACGCATTTTACGATTGCCTCGAACTTTTTCTATAAACACTCAACATTGTCAGTGTCGGAACAGAAATTTTCGTTTTGATCTGTTAGGTAGTCTGAAATCTGCCTGCTATTACACTTGCTAAACAGATAAACCTTCCTCCCTTTTTTATATTCCTATTAGCTTCCATATTCAGGGATGCTGCAACGGTCTTATGATCACTGATTCCCTATTCTGCACTTAAAGAGTTGAAAAGTTCGGGTCTGTTTGTTATCAGTAGGTCCAAGATGTTATCTCCACAAGTCGGTTCTCTGTTTAATTGCTCGAGGTAATTTTCGGATAGTGCACTCAGTATAATGTCACTCAATGCTCTGTCCCTACCACCCGTCCTAAACATCTGAGTGTCCCAGTCTATATCTGGTAAATTGTAATCTCCACCTAGGACTATAACTTGCTGAGAAAATTTATGTGAAATGTATTCCAAATTTTCTCTCAGTTGTTCTGCCACTAATGCTGCTGAGTCGGGAGGTCGGTAAAAGGAGCCAATTATTAACCTAGCTCAGTTGTTGAGTGTAACCTCCACCCATAATAATTCACAGGAACTATCCACTTCTACTTCACTACAGGATAAACTACTACTAACAGCGACGAACACTCCACCACCGGTTGCATGCAATCTATCCTTCCTAAACACCGTCTGTACCTTTGTAAAAATTTCGGCAGAATTTATCTCTGGCTTAAGCCAGCTTTCTGTACCTATAACAATTTCAGCTTCGGTGCTTTCTATCAGCGCTTGAAGTTCCGGTACTTTACCAACGCAGCTTCGACAGTTTACAATTACAATACCGATTGCTGCTTGGTCCCCGCATGTCCTGACTTTGCCCCGCACCCTTTGAGGCTGTTGCCCTTTCTGTACTTGCCCAAGGCCATCTAACCTAAAAAACCACCCAGCCCACGCCACACAACCCCTGCTACCGGTGTAGCCGCTTGTTGCGTGTAGTGGACTCCTGACCTATCCAGCGGAACCCGAAACCCCACCACCCTATGGCGCAAGTCGAGGAATCTGCAGCCCACACGGTCGCAGAACCGTCTCAGCCTCTGATTCAGACCCTCCACTCGGCTCTGTACCAAAGGTCCGCAGTCAGTCCTGTTGACGATGCTGCAGATGGTGAGCTCTGCTTTCATCCCGCTAGCGAGACTGGCAGTCTTCACCAAATCAGATAGCCGCCGGAAGCCATAGAGGATTTCCTCCGATCCATAGCGACACACATCATTGGTGCCGACATGAGCGACCACCTGCAGATGGGTGCACCCTGTACCCTTCATGGCATCCGGAAGGACCCTTTCCACATCTGGAATGACCCCCCCCCCCCCCCCCCCCCCCCCGGTATGCACACGGAGTGCACATTGGTTTTCTTCCCCTCTCTTGCTGCCATTTCCCTAAGGGGCCCCATTACGTGCCTGACATTGGAGCTCCCAACTACCAGTAAGCCCACCCCCTGCGACCGCCCGGATCTTGCAGACTGAGGGGCAACCTCTGGAACAGGACAAGCAGCCATGTCAGGCCGAAGATCAGTATCAGCCTGAGACAGAGCCTGAAACCGGTTCGTCAGACAAACTGGAGAGGCCTTCCGTTCAGCCCTCCGGAATGTCTTTCGCCCCCTGCCACACCTTCAGACGACCTCCCACTCTACCACAGGTGACGGATCAGCCTCAATGCGGGCAGTATCCCGGGCAACCACAGTCGTAGTCCGATCGGGGGATGCGTGGGACGAGCTGGCCGTCCCCGACAAACCCCCATCCGGACCCCCACAGTGATGCCCATTGGCAACAGTCTCAAGCTGTGTGACCGAAGCCAACACTGCCTGAAGCTGGGAGCGAAGGGATGCCAACTCAGCCTGCATCCGAACACAGCAGTTGCAGTCCCCATCCATGCTAAAAACTGTTTTGCAAAGAACGTCTGAACTAATCTACAGAGAGCGCAAACAAATCGACAAAATTTAAACGGCTATTAAAATACAAGATTGCCTAGTAAATGCAGTAATGCTGCTACTTGCGCACTGCTGACACTGCTTGGCGGCGGAAGGAGACTAAGCGAATTTACACTATTCAGGTACTAAAACGCAATGCTACAACTCTCAAATACTATAATACGCCCGAAATTTATGAATTAAACAATGCAAGTACCAAAAACACGCAAAGAAATTAAGAATTAAACTATGTAACAAATGAGTGAGCTAGGAGTAGACGACTTGCTGCTGCAGCTGCTTATCCAACGGCGGCAGGGAGCACACTGACTGTGACCAACCGACACAGGCCGTTCAAAACAAAAACAGAAGACAAACGACTACACGAATTTACACTATTCAGATACTAAAACGCGATGCTACAACTCTCAAATACTATAATACGCCCGAAATTTATGAATTAAACAATGCAAGTACCAAAAACACGCAAAGAAATTAAGAATTAAACTATGTAACAAATGAGTGAGCTAGGAGTATACGACTTGCTGCTGCAGCTGCTTATCCAATGGCGGCATGGAGCACACTGACTGTGAGCAACCGACACAGGCCGTTCAAAACAAAAACAGAAGACAAACGACTACGCGAATTTACACCATTCAGGTACTAAAACGCGATGCTACAACTCTCAAATACTATAATACGCCCGAAATTTATGAATTAAACAATGCAAGTACCAAAAACACGCAAAGAAATTAAGAATTAAACTATGTAACAAATGAGTGAGCTAGGAGTATACGACTTGCTGCTGCAGCTGCTTATCCAACGGCGGCAGGGAGTACTGCTGCTGCATGTCTTGCAGCCAACTAGTGCTAATGCTTTGAGATTTAAAACACATCATAGATGAAACCAGTGCTCAGTCCATACATGCAAATGTTACTATAGTGGAATATAAATCTTAAGGTATTTTAATGGACTTGGTCGTTTACATACTGAAGATGGAAATCATGTCAAAAGTAAAGCAGTCACTGGTAAGTATAGAGTCAATTAAGGTAAGCAGGAAGTATATCTTATGAAGTAAAGTACAATGGTGTCTAAAACTAAAGCAACAAACAGAAATTTTGCAAGGTTGCATTTATTTTGCCACAAAACAGCATAAACAGGTGACAGTAAAGTAGAAACAACTAAAGAATACAGAACGTAAACACCTGCAATGTGTATAATGATAGATAAAAGTGTTCTTCGTATTTTCCATCTTAATGGATTTGCACACAAATTCCAATACCTGGTTAAAGTGCTCAGTATGGGGTGCCACCACTTCTGGCAGCAATACAGGCATGACAACAATGGAGCATGCTGTGAATGAGGTCACCAATTTCATGTTGAGGCAATAATGCCCATTTTTCCTGCAGAGCTGCTTGCAAGTCTAGAAGAGTGGTTGGTGGATGCTAACATGATGGAGCCTGTCTCCCTAGTGCATCCCAGACATGCTCTATGAAATTCAAATTGGGAGAGTGAGCAGGCCATGCCATGTGTACAATATTTTCTGTTTCCAAGAAAACATCAACAACCTGTTCTCTATGAGGTCAAGCATTATCGTCCTCAATAGCAAGACTGGTCCCACAGCACCTTGCAACAACTGTACACGAGTTCCCAAGATCTTGTCATGATACCTGACAGCAGTTAAACCTTGCCAATTCATCTGCAAAATTTCATGAATCGGTGTTTGAGTGGTCAACAAAATTCCTGCCCACACCTTTAGGGATCCTCCTTCGTATTGGTCCCTTTCCACAGTGTCTGAGTCCCAAAATCGTGTTCCACATTCCCTCAAGACACAAATCCATCAAGAATCACTCTACAGATCAAATCAGGACTTATGTGGGCAAAGAACATTCACCCATTGTTCAACCGTCCAGGTAGCATGTTGACGACTCCACTCTAGATGTTCCATGATCCTACTTCAACAAGGCTATTACTTTTTAAAACCATGCCCTAAAATGAGGTCCACTCTGTCCGATATTTTGCCCACCACAATTAGAACAGTCTTCTTATACACAGGAGTCACTTAGGACTTCATGTTGGGCATGAGATTCATCATAAATGCAAGCAAGGTAAGAGGCCAATGTCAAGCAGTACTCTCTGTAAAATCGAATTGGGATTCCAGCCAGACATGGTGATTTATTTGCTTTCAAATATTTCAGTTGTTTCTCTATGCCAGGGATGCTTATTACTATGCCATCCATATGGGAGTCTGTCCAATGGTCAAATGACACTGGGTTTGTATATTCTCCTATGTAAAGTATTTCTTGAACATGAAATTTAAAACTTTGGCTTTCATTTTGCTATCTTCAATTGCCACACCAGACTGGTCAGCAAGGGACTGAATGGAAGCCTTAGATCCACTTGGCGATGTTACATATGACCAGAATTTTCTAGGGTTCTCAGACAGATCTTTTGGTAAGGTGCGGCACTGACAGCTGTTGTATGTTTAGCACTCAGATCTTTTCAAAGACACATGAATTACTAATAACTTTCGCTTGTCGTCATTTGTGTATTCTCTTTTGAACAAACCAGAAAACATTCTCCACTCTCATGTCCTCACATCCTGCACTCCTTGAGGTAATCCATCTACCTATTGTGTGCTACCTGTAAGACAGAGACCAATAGAGGGCCTTTGATACTGATTTTGCCATTTAGTGGATCGGTGTTGCGAAATGGCGATAAATTTACTTATTCTTAGTAATTTGTATGGTTTACAACATTGTAGCTTTAGCATGCGTGCGCGCACCACACACACACACACACACACACACACACACACACACACACACACACACTTATGTGTGTATTTTCCCATCATTCCTTAGTTGCTTCAAAATTCATGGAGTTAAGTTCTGTCTTTGCAACGAAAGGCAGTTTGTTTTTCGCCATGTACATTTCACTTCTTTTATTTATGAAGCATCATCAGTGTTGATTTCCAACACTGATTGTCCATGTGTGTGGTCATGGGGACATGCTTACTCGGTATTATTACTCGAGATGGCAAATTTTTAGTGTTTTTCACCCACATTTATTACAACATTCCACTTGCACTGTGCGTTGAATGTGTGTGTGTGGGGGGGGGGGGGGGGGGGGGTGTGGGGGGGGGGGGGGAGGGCGGGGGTGCAGTGCCCCATTACATATTCGTTATTTCTAAATAACATTACTTCTGGAGGGCATTGCACAGGCAAGCATACATAATTGTGAAGGTATACTTCTCATTAAAATAATATAAAAATATAAAGTATGTAAAAATATAAATCACACTGTTGTTAGTTCATTTGGCCATTTTAATTCCAGTCTGTATTTTATGTAAAATTATCTCAATGGAGCAAATGAGATATCTCCATGTTAATGATACCAGGGTTAAAGCTTGTGCCAAATGAGAAACAATTATCGCCACCACCAAACACTAGAAATCTTGAATCCTCTATCAATTCTGATGTATGGTTGTGTAACATTATTGGCCTGTCTGGATCCTGGTTCTGTGGAGAAAATAAACAAAAATGAAATAAAATAATCACAGTAAACTTTCAGCTTTACTTATTAATCTACAACAGACATCATAACATTCCAAAAGAATGCAAAAATAGAAAAAGAGTGATGAATGCACCATCTCTCCTGTACCAAAAGTGTAACTTATTCTGTTCAGGAGTATCAGAATTAAACACACAATCAGTGAGACTATAGCAAAGATATTTCTTCATTATTTATGCCTACTAGAACAATTATTGTAGAGAGAATTGTATAAAGGAAGGTCACAGTTAATGCCCTATCAATATGAGGTCATTACACAGCACAAGGTTGGATAAGACCAAGAATGAGGAGGAAACAAAACAGTTCACTATAGGACTAGATTTCATAAGCTCTGTCCACAAAGACGTTTGTTACTTTGCAAAAACAATTTCCCATAAATGTCTAGTGGAACTGAAAACTGTTTTGAGATTGAGAACTACTTCATGTGAAATCTCATTAACTGGAGGGATTACAGATATTTATAGCCACATTTCACAAGCCATTAAGCAAATAAGCTACATGCCACGAATGTAGAGACCCACGACTTCAAGAATTCCACTTGAGAGCTTCCAGAGAACTTAAATATTCCCAAGTACACTGTTGGTGATGTTATCATGTGTTGGAATTTGAAAATAGACTGCTATATGGTGAGTACCAATCTTTTTTATAATACTGCCATTATTTCCTCCTGGATTTTCCATTTAAAAATTAACTACTGATCCCTTTGAACTCTGAAACTTGTTAAGCAATCCAGACATCAGACACAGCTGTTACCTATTACAGAGGACTTTCATCTGCAATCAAGTCATTGACAAAGCAATCTATCAAGATCAACAGGCCTCAGTTTTCAAAACCATGGTCCCTCAGGAGCCTCTAATCATAAATGACTTTCTGATAGTATTTAGACTGCTACAGATAATATTGTCCTGGGTCTGAGCAGTGTTGTAACAAGGTTTTATGGGTGACCAGCCATGATACACAATGCAGGCAGAACTCAGCTGGACATGTGTGGACCTGACAGATGTGTGAAAAACAAGGAAGGAAGAAAGGATGATTAGGGTTTAAGATCATATTGTTGATAATGTCATATCCTGACAAATAGGATTTACTTGTATGGCAGTCGAAAGTCATTGGTGGAATATAAATAACTCAACAAGCAAAGGTAACAGCTCACCATATAGTTGAGGCTCCAAGACGTCAACAGGTACATAAATAAGACTGAGAACATCACTACCTTCTGGACAAATCCTTATTGATGCCAAAAAAGTATGTGCGTCCACCCCCCCCCCCCCCCCACACACACACACTGTGCACACACACACACACACGCACACATCTGTATGGCTACATTGCCCTATTGCCCTATTATCTTGAGAATGTAGCCATACAGACGTACGTCTGAGGTTGTAAGTATGAGTGAGGACTTACTTGTGTGTACTTTGGTAATGCTGAAAGTCAGTCAGAATGAACAGACAGTACGTGCAGGTCTCACACAGAGTGTAAATGATTTGTATTGGCACAATAATGCTCCTGGACATTAAGCAAGGACTACTACAATGTGGTCTAATGAAAATTAGGTGGATTTGCTGCTATCGCCAGCTCAAACACCTGAATGAATCCCATAAAACATCCTTGAGATGATTTGAGCCTGTCTGTGTGTCACATCAATTCGCTTCAAAAATTAGACACCACCACACTGAAAAAAAATCCATCTTCTTTGTTTCAGTACTGAAGAGTAAAGCCCAACAGCAGTAGAAGGAGGCATACATGCTACTAGTTCCGTGACTGGTACACACAGAATCTATGTCAGTTGGTGCCCATAAGCTTTTGGCCTCACAGTGCACGTACATACTGTATTAACATGTCCTCCACAATATATTGCTCAAAACAAAAATACTTTGGCAAATACTGTATCTAATTTAGTAGTCTTTTCTCTATAATATAGTCCCCAAAACAAAAATACTAAAGATTTCCTGTAAAAAAATTAAAAAAAAAATGTGGTAAATCCCTTATCTTCATCACATGAACTAGCCTTCTGTCACTTCATATGGTAGGGGCAAGTCTGTAGCAGAATATAAATAATTGAAGGAGTGAAGCTAACAATGCACTGTATAGTTGAGACACTGAGTGGTCAATTGGCAAATATATATAAGGAAAATTTTGCTAAGCTTTTGGACCAGTCCTTCCTCAGAGCTAACAAAATACTTATACACATATTCATACACATACACAGCTATACTGTGCCAACTGGCTACAATATGCCAGCATTGGAGCCAGTGCCAGTACAAGTACCTGGATGGGAAAAACTCAGCAACATTCTCAAATTTCAATAAAATCACAGAAATATCAAAGTTGCACAGAAGTTTGTTTTTCTTTAAATGGGGATTAGTTTTGAAATTTTGTCCATCATCTAGCCATCCATGTAAGTGCTATCATAACACCCTAATGTGCATATGCTGGCCATCTCATTTGTATGAGTGGCTAATTTCATGATACTATATGCATATGACAGCCCAGTGCTGCATGCAGCAAAATAAAACATTCTCAAACCTGTTTATGTGCCTATTTCCAACTCAATACCTCAATTATATAGTGAGTTGGTATCTTTATTTACTCTTTCCCAACAAGATTTTTCCACTACCGTACTGGTGAAATACTGTAAATTCTGTGCTTTTAGTATGTTTGTAGCAATACAGACCATAGCATATTTTCCAGCAATCTTAAGGCAATGAGCTAAACATCTGAAACCTAGGTTTCAAAAATAAATAATTTGCAAAGAAAATGGTGAAAAGATGTTTTTTCTATTTATTTTATCATTCTGTAATTTTAGAAATAGTCAATTTAAGATGACTTGCAAACATTAGATATTTGACTACAACAATGGTACACCAAAGAGGTATACAGAGTAATATTCGCACCAAACATTAATCTTTCTTTTTCTCTTCCTCTTTCTCTCCTTATGAACTTTTATATCAATAAACGCATCAATAATGAGCATAAAAACTCAGTAATAAATTTACTCACTGGTAAGGCATATTCGTAACATTTTCTTTCCAGTAAATTGATAACACACACTCCAGGTTGATGGGTCGTATGTGTGTTAACCCCTCCAAGCAATATAAGAAACTTGTTATCACTAGTTACTGCTGATGTGTGACTGTATCGTGGTAACATTTGTGGTCCTTTTACATGTACCTATGAAAAGAAGAGTTTCCACTACATTAATGAGCAGTTTTCTATATAATAACAATCCTGAACAACTGTCTGCTAAATTCCATGCAATGTAAAATTATTTTGAACACCATTTTTCTAAAATAAAAAAAGGAAATATATCTACTGATGCTTACATTTTATTCATTTCTATGTAGCAGAATTTTTTACACTTGTGATCACTGTCAACAAGTTACTAAAATATTATTTGGCAGTGGAATTAATTGTGATGAATATGGAGATGCACTCATGTTCTTCATGTGTACAAAGGATAACAAATGAAAAATGATGCACAATGTTAACATGTAGAAATAAGGTTCATCAGAAGATTGGTATCTGCCACTTTATGTCTCTGTTTTATACTTCCAAATATTTACACAATTCTGCAATACCTTAGCATTGCCCAGTAGCCTTTTGAATGATTAAGTATATAGGAGTGTTAGCTACAGACTTAAACACTATGTTGGTTTCTATAAAAATGAAAGAGCTTCTGTTGGACATCAATGCCCATGAAAACAAGATATTCAGTTTGACTTTCTGGTCCAGATCTCAGAAGAGCTCATGGTGTCAATCTGTTGTAAAGGCCATTCCAGCAAAGTACTTCTTTCCTACATTTAGGAAGTAATGTGAAGCTGAATGTAAACCATTTGCTGTCTTATTCTCTACATAATTTCAAGCTATGGAAAAAGATACTGTCACTAGCAGTTTGACACCAGGCATCTTAGTTGTCTCATTTGCAACAGCACAGCGTATGAATATAAGAGATCTGAGTTCAAGCCCTAGTTCAATGCACAGTTTTTACTAGTCATTATCATTTATTTCATTGGGAACACTATAAAAGCTTCAGGTGATATTTCTTTTCCGTGGAGTTAAGGGGACAGCAAAATAAAAAGAAATACGTCCAAATCAGAAAAAAAACAGATGGTCAAGTCACTCTAAATTCTTGGGTCATTCAACTGCAAATATAATTAGTTAATTAGTTAAGGAAGAGCAACTACAATGAAAGAGCACAATAGCTAAATTTACAATCCTCTAAATTTAACAATATGTCAAAGAAGGGAATAACAACTTCATATAATGTGACGAATAACAGAGACATCAGCTGAAAGTAACAGGCAAATGCAACAGTTAGAATGATATCAAAATTGTGTATAAAATTTACAAGGAAGCATGAAAACAGATAGTAATCAAAGCAACAGTAAGGAAGATAGAAGAGGAGGAGGAGGAGAAGATGAGTGTTTAATGTCCCATCAACAACAAGTTTATTAGAGACAATGAGACCATTAGAGAAGGAGCAAAAATTCAGATTAGGAAAGGGTTGAGAAGGAAGGAGGCCATGTCCTTTCAAAGTTACCATCCCGGCATTTGCCTTTTGAGATTCATGAAAGTCAAGGAAAAGCTAAATCGGGATAGCCGGACGCGGATTTGAACCATGGTGCTGCCGGATGAGAGTCCAGTGTGCTAACTAATCACTGCACTACCCGGCTCAGTAAAGAGAGAACAAGAACAAGTAGAGGGAAAGCAAAACACAGACACTGAATACAGTACTAACAGAACAGTTGGAAACATAAGGAAGGATAGTGCAACAGTGGAAGTTGATGTACGATAAGAGGAAGAATGAAAACCAAATTTCATGACAGGCCATATGTTACCTTTTGTTATCATCATGTCACTTTTCTCTTCTTCAGTCATGTTTTGTTCAAATAATTTCCTGTGATAATAAACCTTTCTGCTGTTTGAAACATAAATAAACAAGCATTTATTCTTTTCTGATACATTTCCTACACTTAAGGCACATACCATGATTACACCAAATCTAAATTCTTATTCATGTTACATTTTGCTTAACTTCATTAATCAATGCACACTTTCCAGATCACTGGTGATAACAGAATAATTAGTTTCTGAGACAACATTTTCCTTAAGAAATATTTACAGTTTACGAGTTGTGTAAATCATGTGTACAACAAAATTCAACCCCATTAATAATTGTCTGTTTTTTGGATTTACACACTTCATTTGAAAGCTTTCAGTCCCCTCTTTCATACAAAAACTTTCCTTTTCCAAAAAATTTAGTATTTCGAAATTTATTTTCATTCAAATTATCATATTCCAGAATGTTTCAGTCTGAAAATGTAACCCTTTCAAAATTTCAGTGTTATTCTCTTACAGTACTGATTTTTCTGATTTAAAAAAATGCGTTCCCAGAATCACATGTTAGTTTGTGAAATATTTCAACTAGAATTCTTGGCTGGCTTTGGAAACCCTAGTGTATATAAAAACGTCCACCTCGTAAGATAGCACCTACATTTTTTCCCATTTTTAGATTTTACAGCTTACAGTTAAGCGATATTATTTCACTGTATAATGTGTGTATGTATGACCTATTTTTCCTGTCTATTTTATTAGTGAAATAATTACTGACTTTGCTACAATTTTGCAAAAACACTCCTATGCATATCCTTAAATATATGTCATGTATCAAGCCACAATAAGTTAGCAGTTAAAATTCACAGAGCAATGTTACTATGTTAGTATCTGTTACTCATTAAGGCACTTGTAATTTACGTAGCCTACCAATCCGTGTTGCTAAATCTATATAACACATTACAAACCAATCACTATGTGTTTAAGAACAATAAATGTGTGTGAAATGAAATGTAAACTTGACAATGTTATTTAAAGCACCTGATAATTATCAGGAAGATAGCTATTACAGAAGGTCTACAAGCATTATGGGGCAGCTACACAATCTAAACAAAGGTTGGTATGCCATCATGACATACGTTTAAATTATATTTAAGAACATGCAAGAGTTTCCTCTCATTTCTCTTCAAACAATATTCTATTTCAATAATAACAGATTTTGGCCTATAATCAACCAAAATGAGGATAAATTTGTATAGCAAAAAGCAAGATCAGAACAGAACAGCAATAATTTAGGACCAAGAAAATCACAGGGGTCCTATGTAACATTTTTCAACCATAGAGAATGTTGGTGTAGGACAATAATGAATCAAACATGGGAGTGGTAACTTTGCATCACAGGAAATAAGAACTCAAATCAGAAAAGGAAACATCAGTTATAATGACAGTTAATTAAAAAATATAGAACAGATATGTAGAATATGTACAAAAAAAAAAACAAAAAAAAACCACACTGTCTTGGAGATTATGTGATTGATTTATGTTCTTTCACTTTTTACATTTTTTCTTGATAAAAGCACATGAGTGTTTCACAATGCTGTAACCAGTTTCAACTGGCCATCAGTGATCTTCAGACTACAAGCACATACTAAACAACAGTACTGTCAACACTGTAGTGGAAACTACTTGAAGCTAGTCTGAATATGACCAATGGCTGGTTGAAAATGGTTATGTCATTGTGAAATGGTCACATCAAAAAATATATAAACAATAAAAGATGTGTAGAATCACACCGAATAAGTTGTGCTCCACAGCCTTTTTAAATGACAGAACTATCTATAACTACCATAAAGAAGCTAGAATTGTTACATGCTGCAGCTAGTTTCAGCAGTCTCTCATCATCTGACGGACTTAAGAATTTTAAAGTGGCGTGCACCACATGGCCACAATTTTAAAATATGCCACATATCCCAGCACTAAACACTGTAATAGAAAGAACTAGTAGAATGTAAATAAATTAGAAGTAAGGTAACAACTCACTAAACAGCAGAGGTATTGTCTGAATTCAGCATGTAATCCAACTCGAAAAATATGAAGCAAAGTTTCTAGTCTTTTTTATGTTGTTACCCTTATCTTAAATTATCAATACTGAATACACCAAAGTGCCACAGAAACTGGTATAGGCATGCATATTCAAATACAGAGAAATGTAAACAGGCAAAATATGGCGTTGCTGTCGGCAACACCCATTTATGACAACAAGTGTCTGGTGCGATTGTTATATTGGTTACTGCTGCTACAATTGCAGTTTATCAAGATTTAATGAGTCTGAACATGGTGTTATACTCAGCACACAAGCAATGGGACTCAGCATCTCAGAGGTAGCAATGAAGTGGGGATTTTCCTGTATGACCATTCCACGGGAGTACTGTGAATATCAAGAATTTGGTAAAACATCAAATTCTGACATCACTGCAGCTGGAAAAAGATCCTGCAAGAATTGGAATGACAATGACTGAAGACATTGTTCATCTTAACAGAAGTGCAACCCGTCAGCAAATTGCTGCAGATTTCAATGCTGACCCATCAACATGTGTCAGCATGTGAACCATTCAACGAAACATCATTGATATGGGTGGCTCCATAAGTGTGTGGGGTGTGTGCAGTTGGAGTGATATGGGACCCCTGATATGTCTAGATATGACTCTGACAGGTGACACTCACCTAAGTGTCCTGTTTGATCACCTGTATCCATTCATGTCCACTGTGCATTCCAACAGACTTGGGCAATTCCAGCAGGACAGTGCGACACCCCACACATCCAGAATTGCTATAAAGTGGCTCCAGGAACTCTATTCTGAGTTAAACATTTCTGCTGGCCACTCCCCAGACATGAACATTACTGAGCATATCTGGGATGCCTTGCAACATGCTGTTCAAAAAAGATCTCCACCCCCTCTTACTCTTACGGGTTTATAGACAGCCCTGAATGATTCATGGTATTAATTTCCTCCAGCACTACTCCAGACATTAGTCGAATCCATGCCACATCATGTTGCAGCACTTCTGTGTGCTCGCGGGGGCCCTACACGATATTAAGCATGTGTGCCAGTTTCTTTGGCTCTTCAGTGTATATACATACAAGGTGTACAACTTTGCTTCTGCTGATTTTCCCCTAACATTTGAGGCTTTAAAGAAACAAATTGGTTACACATGTATCATTCAAAGCATTTTCCATCACTGGCCACTACTTTCTCCTATCTTTTGGGCAGTGTATGAATCCCGCATCGAAAAAATTGTCCATCTTTTGAAGCAATTCATGAATCGATCCAATTTGTGACTTCTTCATCATGAGATCGGAAGTGTTGGTCAGCCAGGCCATGCGATATTGATCTAAACAGGTGATAGTCAGAGGGAGCAATGTCTGGAGAATACGGCGGGTGGGGTAGGACTTCCCATTTTAACATTTCCAAGTACGTTTTGGCCTCTTTTGCAATATGGGGTTGAGTGCTGTCGTGCTTCAAAACCACTTTATCGTGCCTCTCACTGTGTTGCGCCCATTTGTCTTTTAATGCTCTGCTCAAACATATTAATTACATTTGATAATGAGCACCTGTGATTGTTTCACTTGGTTTTAACACCTCATAGTACACAACGCCGAGCTGGTTCCACTTAATGCAGAGCATGATCTTGGAGCCGTGAATATTCGGTTTGGCCATTGGCGTGGAAGCATGGCCGGGATATCCCAATGATTTTTGCGTTTAGGGTTATCGCAATGAACCCATTTTTCGTCCCCGGTCACAATGTGATGCAGAAATCCCTTCCATTTTTGCCTCTAAACCAGCTGTTCACAAACACACAAACGCCGTTCAATGTCTCTTGGTTTCAGCTCACACGGGACCCAAGTTCCCTCTTTCTGCATCATGCCCATGGCCTTGAGATGTTTTGAAATGACTTGCTGTGTCACACCCACTAATCATGCCAATTCTTCTTGAGTTTGACGCGAGTCTTCACTCAGCAATGTCTCCAATTCTGCATCTTCGAAAACATTCTCTCTTCCACCACTATGGCCAGCCGTTATACGACATTAAAATCACCGTTCTTAAAGTGTTGAAACCACTCACGACATGTTCTTTCACTAATAGCATCCTTACCATATGTACTTGAGAGCATTTGATGAGACTCAACCGCTGTTTTCTTCATACTGAAACAAAACAGAAACATCTTCCGCAAATGACAAGAATTAGGCTCGTAAACTGACATTTTCAATCAGGAACAGCTTTGTGATGCAGATGCAAATCGATTAATGTTTGAATGAGGATATGTTGACCGAGGTCCAACCTAACTGCCTGACGTCTGCGATCTGTTTCTTTCGACCGCTACTTACCGTTGTCGCCACCTAACGGCAAACGGTGGAAGGAAAGTTGTACACCTTATAATATAATTCAAAATTATGGATCTGTGATATACACCATTCTTGAGTCTGCCAGATGATGACACTGACATACTGCTGAACCTAGTTGCAGAACAACAAAGTTTTTAGCTACTTTATCGTGGTAATGCACGACACTCTCATGAGTAAGAATCACTGATTGACCAGTTCCACTTAACATCTCACTACAGAAAGATTGTGACAGCAAAGTTGCAAATGTGGAGATGCATGTGTTTCCTGTTAACATTTCCCATGGAATAGTTTTCCCTCACACAAACTCAGGGAGTTAGTACAATAAAAAGCTGCCACTAAGACTGAAATGAAAGAAATGAAATTTTAGTCAAAGAGAGGCAGCTTGTAAGTGATTAGAGAGACAGAGGACCAAAAAATGATAAATGTAAACTTATTAAGATGCTAGTGCACTGGAGCACAGACATGGTGGCACTTATTATTATGCAAATTTAAAGACAAATTTTCAGAAGGTGAAAAAGAAGGGTGTGCTGAAATTGTTAACTGACAAAACATTAAGGTGAAGAATGACTTTATCAAAGCATCTGACCAAACATTAAGATCGCTGAGTTCTGTTACTTATATTGGTTGTCATGCCATATCACAAGATGATGATAAGACTTCTCAAAGTGTGCTAGGGGCTGATATCTAACACAGAATTCCCTCTTCATATGTAGGCATGTCACAATGAATTACATATTTATATTTATTGCACACATGAAAAGAAAACTGCACATAAAAATTGAAACATAAAACATTAGTTTCTGCTAAGTATTAATACAATCACTGGCCTATAAGATTAAAATTAAGAACCAATACTGGTGGTTACTTTTGTAATCAAATAGCAACCAGATGCTAGAGGGAAGCAACTGAGGAAGTTCCACAGACTTCTTACATAGATATTAATACATAAATAAATTAAAAAAAAATAACATTAATAAATAAAAATAAAAAGACTGGGTGCGGTGGTGGAATGACAGCTGTGTAGTGCTGGTAATATTGTTACATTCCAACCTGGATTTTCCAGGTAATATTGTTACATTCCATCCTGGATTTTCCACTGTTTGAAATAATAATAAAAATAAACAAACCTCTTTCCAGGAGCCCTCTTCAGTATCATATATCCACATGTCCCTTAGTGGCTGCAAGATCTCATTCAGACCCCCAGTGATTATCAATGAACATCTCATTAGAGCTACTGCACTATGAGAAAACCGGGCAAATGGCCAGTTTTTACTCACGTTGCTAATCTGGCTGAATATCCTTTGCTGAATACTTAGTTGCCACAAATCATTCAGGACCTACAAGAAATTGATCAATCAGCCTATTTTATTAGTGAACACCCTGAAAATAGTTCTAAAACAATGTATCCATTCATTGTCATAGTCTCTTACACACAAAAATAGCTTGAGGATTTGAATTAAGCATTCACATCTCTAAATACAAAATTCAGCTACTAAGCTAAAGCCTTAGTAACCTTGTAATGAAAAAGAGAATGGTTGTTGTACAAGAATACTAATCACTATCTTTAAATATGAAGAATTGTAAAGTTATTTTTATAAGCTGGAATACATAATATCGCTAATGCAAAGGATCAGACAGGTAATTTGTTCTTAATGAATAAATAACACATACACTCAAGACCAAACAACATGGAGTAAAATACTGAAGACTGAAATATAAATCACTTAAATTCTGGATGAACAAAAAAATAGTTTCAGAAATGAAAACCACCCACTGCATTGAAGAAGTCTTGAGCAGGACATTAGCATGGAAACAAGATGATGATAATGAGGAAGAGGAGGAGGAGTGAATTGTGTTTTATTTATCTCATGATGTACATTTGCAATTCATTTGGTTTGCATACAGGAGACATGTCAAAAATTTATAATATAGTTACAATGATTTTTTCACTAATAAATAATAGCACTACAATAAATAATAACACTGTAATGATATTTCTTGGAATATGTAACACATTGTATAAAGCTCAAATTTCCATTTTGTCCCCCATGAATTCATCCACTGGGTAATAACATTTCAGTGTCAGTACTTCATATAGCTTTCTTTTAAGTGGACCTAAAGTCATCTGCATCAACTTGTTCCATTTTGATTTATTACAAATTTTCATTCCATGTATTGAGGTCCTGGGGCATGAAGTCTGAGGCAGTGGGTGGGGAGCATAAAATTTTCTTTCTTTCTAGTATCATGCTAGTGGACAAAATGGTTTCCCTCAAATAATTCATGTCTGGTGTACAAAAAGATAATAATCTCCTATATGTATAGGGATGGCAGAGTTAATATTTTAAGTTTTCTAAATAATGGAGTTCATGAATAGTAGTTCACATACTGAACTTGCATTCGTCAGAACAGAAAACATGCACATGATCACTCATTCATTCTCTCCCCCTTTCTTCCTATACTGTCATGTAACTAAGTTCAAGTAGTCTCAGATACAGTATGTGAGTAAGTGTAAAAATGGTAAATGGTAATGAGAAGTAAGCGCTAGGAATGGAAGGGGATAGGGAGTGAAAAGGTGAGAAGAGGGAAGGGTCAGAGACAGGTTAGGGTTCAGAGCCCAAAGGATATGTTGGAAGAACAGTTCTCAACTAAACAGTTCAGAAAAGATAGTGTTTCTAGAAAAAGCTCTAGATGGCAAGGGTTTTGAAGCAGAGGAAAAGGAAGACCAAAGTAATGTCTCATCAATGATGAGATCATGAAAGATAGAGCACAAGATCAGTTTGAGGAAGGAAATTGGCTCTATCCTTTTCAAAGGAACCATTCTGCCATTTGTGGTAAGCAGTTTAGGAAAACTACGGAAAACCTAAAACTATCAATAACTGGTTGGTCCACGTCTGACATTTATGCAACCTGTTATTCAACTTGGCATTGATTGACAGAGATGTTGGATGTCCTCCTGAGGGATATTGTGCCAAATTCTGTCCAATTGGTGCATCAGACCATCAGAAATGTGAGCTGGTTGGAGGGCCTTGCCCATAATGCTCCAAAATTTTCAGTTGGGGAGAGATCTGGCAACCTTGATGGCAAAGGTAGGGTTTGGAAAGCTTGAAGACAAGCAGTAGAAACTCTCACCATGTGTGGGCAGAAATTATCTTGCTGAATTGTAAGCTCAGGATGACTTGCCATGAAGGGCAACAAAACAGGGTGTTCAAATGGCTCTGAGCACTATGGGACTTAACATCTGAGGTCATCAGTCCCCTAGAACTTAGAACTACTTAAACCTAACTGACCTAAGGACATCACACACATCTATGCCCAAGGCAGGATTCAAACCTGCGACCGTAGCAGTCGCGCAGTTCTGGACTGAAGCGCCTAGAACTGCTCGGCCACCGTGGCCAGCTAAAACAGGGTGTAGAATATCATCAACATACCACTGCATTATAAGAATGCTGCAGATGACAACTGAATGAGTCTTGCTATGAAACAAAATAACATCCCAGACCATCACTCCTGGTTGTCAGGCCGTATGGCAAGCGACCGTCAGGTTTGTATCCCGTCACTGTCCGGGGCATCTCCAGACATGTCTTCGCTAGTCCTCGGGGCTCAGTTCAAGGCAGGACTCACCACTGAAGACAATTCCAGTCAATGAGATTCCTGGCCTAATGTGCCCAACACCACTGCAAACTGGCTTGGTGTTGTTCAGAGGTCAATAGTAGTCAGAGTAAGAGGTGCCATGAGCCCAGCCCCCTGTCTGTTAGCTATTACTAATAGTTTTTGGATCATTGAAACACTAGTTGCACATTGGAGTGATGGTAAGGATGTATCTGGGGCACTGAGTGTCTCTCTTGATGACTGCTCAGTCCTCATGTTCTGTTGTCTCTCTAGGTCGACCACTTCCTTCTCGGTGCATGTTCAGCCATGGTTCAACCATTCCTGCCAACACCATTAAATAGTGGCAGTGCTCCTATTCAAATGTCAAGTTATTCACTGATTACTCCAACTGGCTTTTTTGATTTCAACTACATGTCCTTGCTCAAATGCTGACATCAGCATACATTTTTCACATGCCTGTCTGTGAGGCATAGTTACTGTCCAACTCAGTACACAGAATGAAATCCACAAAGACTTTATGTTCTGGCATTGACAAGTCCGCTGTTTACTATCCTTGCCAGCTGCACAGTGAAACTGTGCTGTGATGTCACACATTCATCCATCAGTCGTCAAAGATTACCATCTTGCATGTTCTGTTGACATCTGTATGTAACGTCAATTTGTGACCAATTTGTATAATTCCTTCATAGCACAGCCTCCTTTTAAGAGTGTATTTTGTTGCAAATTACACAACTGTAGAAAGCATTAACTTACTATCCAAGTTATTCTGAATTACTTTCTGAAGACATACTTGAAGCAGATGTTTAGGATATCAGTTCATAGTGACATTGAATTCCTGTGTGGATCTCTGTTTGTGCACTGTTAAGAGTGAGTGAATTGGTCTGAAGATTGCTTGGAAAACTTCCTGGACATGATGTAATATGCTTCACAATGAAATTATGGAACTGAACAATGTGAGATTTAAGATGTAGCTACTCAAACACTTTTGTTTGTTGCCTTTCTTAAAATATTCAAAATTTTCGACATTGTGTGTAATTTCACAAATTCATGAATAATTTCAGACACTAAAAGTAACATGAACAGCATGTCTTCATCTTTCTTATGATTCAATGTTAGATGGCCTGTAGAATTTTGCTTTAAGAGTTTTAATAAGGTCATCTGTTTCTATAGGTTCCTTCATACATTTCTTATTTTTATTATGCTTAGGACCCACACACTCTTTGATCCCTTAGGCTTGTGATGTGCTATGCTGAGGATCATCCTCAATCTCCAGTCCAATGCTGTCAACTGTACCTTTGAAGTATCAAGACATCATGAATTCTCTAACAAAACATTGTTTTTTCCCCCCCAGAAGCTTCCAAACCAAACTGGTCTCTCTCTCTTTATCTCTTTTCTTTTTGCAATTCTTTGGTGTAAGAATCCCTTAATCTTTTCCACTTTCTTTGAAAAAAAATTAAAAATATCTAGTAAATGTAAACTCTGTACAACAACAGATTTGGAAAAGCAACAGAAATGATTCTTGTGTGTCACTCATATTTCTTGTTTTCAGGTATTTTGGGGCTGCAAATACAATGATGGAACTTCAGCTACAATATCAAGCTGCCCTATCAATTCTTCAACAAAGTTAGCAAGTTTAATTTCTTTTGCTTGGATGTATCAACAAAATTCAATGATCTTGCTTTTCAGTGAGCTATCTCGTTTAATCCAAATGTATTTATGTTCTATAACAACTTACCTACATCATCATCATCATCATCATCATCATGAACTGGTTTACTCACTGCCAAGCGTCATGACCTCATTTCTTCACTCAGTTCTTAAGTAAATGAATCTACAACTAGATGTCTCCATCCACAGTGATCTTCAGTTCTTCTTAATATAATGTGAAGAGATAGGCCGATAATCTTTTTTGCTTGATCCAAGCATCTATTTACTGCTCTTCCTCACAGCCTTCTGTATTCAGTTTTGCCTTTTTTCTAAGTTGTATATCCTTCTCTTTTCAAAATGTGCCCAAAGAACGGGAAGTATCTTTGGCTGACATGGCATCATACACTTCTTGTGATGCTAGTTCTTCTATAACGGAAGCGTCGGTTCTTCTTTCCGTCCACGGAATGCATAAAATCTTCCATTGAAACCACATCTTGAAGGCATCAATTCAGCTGTTGTCATTAGCTGTCATGGCCCAGGTCTCACTTTCATACAAGAATACAGGGAACACCCAATGATTCCACCTCATGCATCTTTGTCATTTTGAATATTGTCCAGTTCTGCTAGATTTTAGTGAGTTTAACCATTGCAACTTAGGCAGGGACAATGTGTCATTTTGTTTCTTTATCACACATTCCTTTGTCTTTAGCAGAGATCCTAGATATTCATAATCAGTCAATACCTCCAGATCCTTCAAGAAACCTGTAATTATATCTAGTATAACTTGGCAAGTGTGTCAGGTAATATGAAATTACTTTTGACCTGTCTGCTTCTCCATTCTGACAATAAACTGACTTCCGGAATCTGGCACATTTATAAAACTGGTTGGCAGCTGTAGATGGTAAACATACGAATGTCATCAAGCCAGCTGGAGTTGGGCACATCTGCATCTACATCTATGTAGATACTCTGCAAGCCACCATATGGCGCATAGCAGAGGGTACCCTGAACCACTACTTGTCATTTCCCGTTCTGTTCCACTCGCAAATACAGCAAGGGAACAACAACTGTCTGTACACCTACTTATGAGCCTTAATTTCTTGTATCTTACCTTCTTTGTCCTTATGCACGGTGTACGTTGGTGGCTATAGAATTGTTCAGCAGTCAGTTTCAAATGCCAGTTCTCTAAATTTTTTCAATAGAGTTTCTTGAAAGGGATGTCACCTTCCCTCTGGGGATTCCCATTTGAGTTCCTGAGGCATCTCTGTAACACGTGCTGTTTGAACATACCGATAACAAACCAAGCAGCCCGCCTCTGAACTGATTTGATGTCTTCCTTTCTATGCAACCTGGTACGGATCCCAAACACTCAAGTAGTACTCAAGAACAGGTCGCACCAGCATCCTATATGTGGTCTTCTTTACAGGTGAAGCACTTTTTCCTAAAACTGTCCCAATAAATCAAAGACGACCATTTGCCTTCCCTAACACAGCTTTCAAATGCTCATTCCACCTCATATCGCTTTGCAACGTTACGCCAAAATATTTAAATGACTTGACTGTGACAAGCAGGACACTAGTAATACTGTATCCAAACATCACGTATCTGTGAACTTATTCCATATGCTCGTACCTTTGTTAACAGCCTGCAATGGGGCACCATGTCAAATGCTTTCTGGAAATCTAGAAATATACGATCTGCCTGTTGCCCTTCATCCATAGTTCTCAGTAATCATGCGAGAAAGGGACAAGCTGAGTTTTTCATAAGCAATGTGTTCTAAAACCAAGCTAATTCGTGGACATAAGCTTCTTAGTCTCAAGAAAGTTTATTATATTCAAACTGAGAATATTTTCAAGGATTCTGCAGCAAATAGAATTTAAGGATATTGGTCGGAAATTTTGCTGGTTCATTCTTTTACCCTTCTTATATGCTGGAGTCACCTGCGCTTTTTTCCAGTCGCTTGGGAATTTGTGCTGGGCAAGAGATACACAATAAATGCAAGCTAGGTAAAGTGCCAAATGCTGTAGAGTACTTTGTAAAATCGAACTGGGATTCATTCCAGACCTAGTTATTTATTTGCTTTCAAATCTTTCAGTTGTCTCTCTACACCAGGGATGCTTATTAATATGTCCAATGGTCAAATGATGGTACGTTTGTATGATTCTCCTGTGTGAACAATTCTTGAACGTGAAATTTTAAACTTTGGCTTTTGTTTTGCTATCTTCAACTGCCAAACCAGACTGCATAGAAGCCTTAGGTCTGCTTAATGATTTTATATACAACCAGAATTTTCTAGGGTTCTCTGCCAGACCTTTTGCTAAGGTGTGGCAGTAGTGGTTGTTGTATGCTTCGTGCATAGATGTTTTCATAGACGCACGAATCTCTACTAACCTTCACTTGTCATCATTTGTGCATCCCCTTTTGAACCTAGAGTGCAAGAGCCTGTGCTGAATTACATTATTAAACCATGGTGGGTCTTTTCCATCCTTTATCCACTGACCAGGCACACAACTTGCCAGACCACTATTTACAATCTGCTTAAACTTTGCCCATAACTCCTTTACAACCATCTTACCGGAACTAAGTGATGCCAATTCACCGTCTAACTGAGATGATAATAACTGTTTATCTGTTCTATCTAGGAGAAACACTATCCTCACCTTCTTGACCGATTTGTTAACTTTTGTAAGCATAGTTGGAATAATGACATCATAATCACTAATCCCACTTCTATACTGACATTGTCGATAAGATCTGGCCTATTTGTAACTACAAGGTCTAAGATACTTCCATTGCATGTGTGCTACCGAGCTAGTTGCTTAAGATAATTTTCAGAAAATGTGTTCAAAAGTATTTCCCACGACTGAGTGTCTGTACCAACCCCCCACAATAATCTACACATCCCAGTCTATACTCGGCAAGTTAAAGTTGCCTCCAACTAGTATAGCTTGATCTGGGTATTAACGCACTACCGACCATAGACTTTCTTTGAATGACTCTAGAATTGTCACAGCAGAATCGGGTGGCCATCAAAAACATCCAAAAATTAACTTAGTTTCACCTACACCTGTTATACGTGACCAGATGACTTCACTTTAACACTCAACTTTGACCTCAATAGAGAGAATATTTTTGCCAACTGCAATGAACACTCCCCCTCCTACGGCCTCTAACCAACTATTACAACTACATACACTTTTTCACCATATTGTTGCCAACCATGTGTGATTCCCAATAGAAATTCATGTTCACAGACATTGGTGCATATGGAATACCACCATATTCAACAGCATTTAAGAATTCATTGCATTATAAAAAGTTAATTGAGGAAGAAATTACATTTTCTCAAAGCAGGCTGTTATACCAAGGCCCTGATTACTTTCCTTTTGTAATCGCTGGTGATGAAGGTTTCAGTATGCCACTGTTCTTACTGCATCCATGTGGAGGCAATTTCATTAATTGAAGAAAGAATTTTCAACTACAATCTCTGGAGGGCTAGGTGATATGTTGAATGTACTTTCGGTATTCTTGCTACCAAGTAGAGAATTTCTCATCGATTTTTGCATGTATCTGCAGAACTCAGTGATGGTGATATAAAAACAAGCTGTATGTTGTACAGATTTTATGACACTGACTACTTGTGGTATGCATGACATGTCAACAGGCTCTACAAAAATGAGTAGAAATGTCCAGTTTTTGTGACAAATCTGGAGACTACTTTGTGATCTCAGAGGGGCAACTACAATGACAGTTTCAAAAAATATGAGATCACTTTGTTCAAAATCTTATAAAAATATGAGATCACTTTGTTCAAAATCTTATTTAAATTATGTATATTTCGTATGCTTACTCATTTAGTAAAAATGAAAATTTGGTATATGCCCAATTTATTAATCACTGTTGTTATGACATTCACCAACTGTATTCTTCTCAGACGTATTTTTGCCTCCGAAGTCTGGTGAAATTGTAGGAATGATTGCCTCCCATACTTCAATCTTCTCCAATTTATTTGAATATTCTTCATGTCCCACATTCCATATCAATGGATGTTTTCTTCTTCACAGATGACAGAAGTACTGTGGTGCTGCATGTCTGAAGGTGCCCATTTAAACCAAAGCTTCATCAGCCAAAGCACCACGAAGATGCACTTCTCGGTGGCTTTGTGTAAAGGGGTTCTAATTACAACAAAATTCTGCAGATGCGTTTGAAGATGTACAGTGAGCATAAATGCTTGTTAAAACAAAGTTACAGCTACACTGTAAATACCCAGCTTCATATAAAAAATTAATGTATTGTGGCAATACAGAATCTGGAATAGGAAGTAAAGCAATTGTTCTTACGCACCACTAGTCACATGCCAACCAGCCAACACACTGACAATGAGATTGAAGAGTGCTACAGCCAAATTGAACCACTGGTGGGGAGAGAGAAGTAAAAGGCATGCATCATAGTGATGGGTGATCGGAATGTGGTGGTGGGCTGGCCAAGACAATGGGAGAGGTGCAAGAATGATCAGATTTTGCTAGAAAAACTCGTTTGTAGCTCAAAATATCCTTTTTGAAAATTTCAAAACAAGATGATACACATGGAGATCAAGTATGGACAAAATTGAATCTATACTCGTACAGAGCAGATTCATGACAAGTATGAAGAAAGCCACGGCTTATCCAGGAGCAGACGTCAATTTTGAACACAACCTGATTGTAGCAGAAGTGCAGGTCACGTTGAAAAACATGCTAGTAGGTAAAGTGGCAGAGAAATTAAATTTGGATGTGCTAAAGGAAGAGGAAAAACTAAAAAACTGGAAGGAGGCTTCAGAGACAAGTGGGAAAGAAGAGAAGAGACAGAGAGCACAAAGGAACAGTGGATTCAGGGCAGGGACAATCTGGAAACAACCAATAAAGAAATCGTTGGACTAGTGAAGTGCAAGAGGAGAAGAAAACCATGGGTTACTGATGATGTAATCCAGAAGGTGGCAGAAAGGAGAAAATTGAAAAATGCATAAACTGAAGGAGGAAAGCAGGAAAGCAGCAATACTGGTGATTGAACAGTGAGCTGAAAAGAGTAAGTGATCAGGCCAGGGAACAATGGATGAGGAAAATCTGCTCAGAAACTGAGACACTCGAGAAAGACAGCAAGTACAAAAAGATGAATTGAGTAGCCTAGGACAGAACTTTATTAAGTGACCCATGGGAAGTTCAGGATAGGTGGTAAGAGTATCAGTGAGTGACAGCTATGTGCAGAGAATAAACGGCAATATTAAAAACAGTGCAATAAACTAGGAGTCATTTTCATTGATCCTAGGGCTCAAAAATATTCAGTAAGATGTTCATAGATGCTTGCCAGGCCATAAAAAATATGGGAAACTGATAAGTAGTGATGGGTGTGAAAAAACTTGTGTAGCATTAAGAAAGACAAAACCAAACCATTATCTGGCAAGAAATGTGCTAAAACCTATAACTAATAGTCAAAGTAGGTATGTTATCCACTGGAATATAAATGGTTTAAACATTGATGCTTCTACAGTAAAAGCTCCAAAATCATTCGTCAGAAGGTGCAAATACTAGAGTTGTTTGCTTAAATGAGCACTGGTTTACCGAGGACACAATTAAAATTCTAAACAAAATAAGGAATTTCAGATTAGCAAGTAGCTTTTGCAGAAGAAACATGTCACATGGAGGCTCATGTATACTTCTACATAGTGATATAAATTATGAGACCAGAAACAGTTTTAATCATTTAAATGAAGAATGTGTGTTTGAGAGCTGTTGTGTAGAAATAGTCAACTCACTAGCATATGTTATAATAGTCTCAATATACAGAATTCCAGGACGTCAACAACAGAACTATTCTTAACTCAGCTTCAAATTATGCTAGAAGACCTTTGCAGAGAAAAAAAGAAAAAAATTTAAATAGCTGCTGAGTTTAATAGTGATATCACATGTGATAGTAGCCTTGCTTTAAGATTCACTGACTTAGTAAAGAAATATGGTTTCAAATTGAATTTCTTTGAATATACCAGAGACAATGGGCAATCAGCAACGCATACTGACAATGTTCTAATTATGTATATGAAGATGTGTATAAATTTTGTCTAGATCTAGGTATTTCAGATCATTGTGCATTGTTCATTGAGCTGCCACATACAGACAGGAACATTTCATGTATGAGAACCCATATGAGCAGGAACTTTAGCACAGAAAATCTGCTAACATTTAGTGAAAAGCTAAAAGAGAAAACATGGACTTTTGATCATTGTAACTCAAGTGAAGAAAACTTTGAGAAATTCCTAAATAGTTTTCTTGGTGTCTTTAATGAAACATTTCCACCTAGACTCTGCAACAATAAAATAATGAATAAAGTGGATTACCCAGGGCATAAAAATTTTGCAGTGCAAGGAAAAGGCAACTGCACAGAGAACTAAAATATAATAAAGACATTGATTTCATTAAATATGTTAGACTCTATAAAACCATATTTAAAAGAGTTGTCAGGGCAGCAAAACAACTGGTAAACAACAGGCAAATTAAATCATAAAAATAAGACAAAGGCTGTGTGGTCAGTCATTAAATCTGAGTTAGGTGTTAGAATCTGTAACCACGAAATTTCAAAAATTGATATTTAAGGAAATACTATTGTAAATCCAACTAAAATACCAGAGTCCTTTAATGAATTTTTTTATAAGTGTAGCAAAGTCCGATGTAGATGTAACACATTACCACAACAAAGTAAATCCCTTTGGCCTACATGAAAACTTTACAAAATTCTTAAACATTTCTGTGGAGGATGTAGAAAAATTAAGAAACAAAAAATCTGCAGGTTGGGATGGAATACCCACCAAACTTATTAAAGTGGTACACAACTGAATTGCAAGCCCAGTAGCTCAAATAATAAATCAATGTTTTAAGAGGGCTGTTTCCCAGAGGTACTGAAATATGCTGAAGTCAAACCACTCTTCAAGAATGGATCAAGAGAGATCATGGGAAATTCCTATCTTGATTCTCCCAGTCCTATCTAAAATATTTGAAAAATTTGCTGTTGCACAAATCCAAAACTTCACTGCAAAATATCCTGTTATTCTAAACAATCAATTTTGTTTTCAACAGGGGAAAAACATCATATATGCAGTAAACAGCTTCAATGAGAAAATAAGTACATCATTAGACAAGAGAAATAAGGTGGCAGGAATTTTCTGTGACCTCACAATTGCGTTTTGATTATGAAACCCTTGCATTTCTTGTTTACAAACTTGAAAAGTATGGCGTTAGCGGCAGTGCCACACAATGGCTTAAATCCAACAGAAAGCAAAGAGTTAGCATTTCTTCAAATGGCGCATATCATTTTTCTGACAAAATCTCAGTGTGTTCCACAAGGCTCCATATTAGGCCCAGTCCTATTTCTCTTTTATGTTAATGACTTACCATTAAATATCAGCTTCCCATCAGTTTTGTTCGCAGATGATACTTCTGTCTTAGTTGAAGATCAGGATTCAGAAAATATTCCCAAATCTGTGATCAGTACCCTCAGCACCTTGGAAACTTGGTTTCAACTAAATGGGTTGAATCTCAACATATGTAAGACTCATGTGATGCAGTTCAAAACCAAAGAGAGTAAGATTGTACACAACAACCCAGGTACAGAAGAAGTTGAGTCAGTCAAATTCTTAGGTTAAATTATGGATAAAAATGTGAGCTGGCACGCACACATTGAATACCTGGCAAACAAGCCAAGCAGCTTTACATTTGCAATGCAAATATTGTTAACTGCAACTGACATGGACACATGAAAAGTAGCATATGCAAGCTACTTTGCATCCATTATTAGGTATGGTATTGTTTTTTAGGGTAACTCGACAAACATAGTACAGATACTAAAAATAGAGAAAAAAATCATACGAAATATGTGCGCTGCAAATCGCAAAGAACCATGTCGATCATTATTTAGAAAACTTAAAATGTTAACTCTGCCAATCTTATACATACATGAGATTTTTCTTTTTTTGTACACCAAACATGAATTATTTGAAGGAAACCATTGTGTCCATTTACATGATACTAGAAACAAAGAAAATTTTATGCTCCCCACCCAACGCCTTGGACTGTATGTCCAGGGACCTCAATACATGGGAATGAAATCTGTAAGGGAACAAGTTGATGCAGATGAATTTAGGTTCACTTAATAGAAAGCTGTATGAGGTACTGACACTGAAGTTTTATTACTCAGTGGATGAATTCATGTGGGAAAAACTGGAAATTAGAGCTGGATACAGTGTGTTACATGTTCCAAGAAATATCCAAATAGTGTTGTTATTTATTATAGTGCTATTATTTATTAATGTAAAAATCATTGTAACTGTTTTATAAATTTTTGAAATGTCTCCTGTAGACAAACCAAATGGATTGCAAATGTACGTCATGAGAAGAATAAAACACAATTCACAATACAGGATGTACCATTTATCTAGACCACCCTAAATAACTGTTTGTCCAGATGCAAATTACAAAATATTTCAAGCAAATGTTCTTTAGCCGCCAGGGGGAAATCAATCAGCATATTCTTTTGTTGTAGCTTTGCTTTTTCAAAGATATAAACAGCAGTATGACTTTTTTTAAATGGCACCCTGTATTTTTTATTCAGTAATTCATTTCCTCTCCTAAAGACCTATTCAAAACTGTATCACAGTGTACCATTCACTCAAACACAATGTTATTAATTACTATAAGGCAACATTGACGTTGATGCTCCCAGTGCTTAGTGCCGGTACTTGGGGTAATGGAACACATCCACGTGCTGATGTTGACAGAGGACAAATGTAAACCTAAGTAGAATGCACACCCGCCATTCCGTCAACCCTCGTCAGTTGAAGAGTTGTGTGAGCAGAATGTACACCAGTGAAAAGAAGGTAGAAATTTTACTCATCTATGGGGAATGTAAGTTAGCACAACAGTAATTGCAATACTGTTTTCTTATGTATGGGTACATTTAGTACAGTAGTTTAGTCCTTTTAAATACTGTTGTGTAGAGTAGGCATACAGTAAGAGCTGTCCTTCCTACAAACTGCATCAATATAACATTTCTTTTATTGTTGTTGAAGGTAGGCGAAATGCTATGCAGGCAGTGGAACTGTGCAGAGAGCAACATCCTGACAAGAACCCATCTTCCCGATGGATGTTTTCTCGTCATGTTGCGACGCTTCAGGAAAAGTGAAGTTTCAACCCATGACCGCGCAATCACCGTAGCACTCACCCAGACGAAGCTGCCAAGTTACTGTTCTCACTTCTGTTGATATGAATCCACATGTGAGCACATGACAGCTTGAACATGAGATTGGCATTCCTAAAACCAGTGTACATAGTATTCTTACAGGTCACCAGTTCCTTCCTTACCATGTACACCTACATCAAGAACTGCATGGGAATGATTTCCAGAATCATGTACAGTTCTGTCAGTGGTCACAGCAGCAAATCCTCGCCAACCTGAACTTCTTCTCCAATGTTCTATTTACAAATGAATGTTCCTTCTCAAACAAAGGACAGGTAAATACAAGGAACATGCATTATTGGTCCAGCAACAACCCATGATGGCTAGACAGGTGGAACATCGGCATCAATGGAGAATTAACGTCTGGTGTGGGATGCTTGGTACTACAATTATTGGCCCTAATTTCATCAATGGTAGTCTAAATGGCACAGCATATGCCAACTTCCTCAGACGAATTCTTCATCCTCTTCTGGATGAAGTGCCACTAAGAACTGGGATACTTATGTGATATCAACACGATGGATGTCCAAGCACATAATGCCTTGCGTGCACATCATGTTCTGAACCGAAGGTATCCTGCCAGATGGATTGGTCGAGGAGGAACAGTTACTTGGTCTGTTAGGTCTCCTGATTTAAATCCTCTGGACTTTTTTCTTTGGGGATGTATTAAAGATGTTGTCAATCACGCCAGAGGACATGCAGGAATGTATTATACTGGCTTGTAATTCTCTTCAGCAGGCAACACTCGGAAGCAGTATGCAATTCTTTCATTCAACGAGAGCACCAGTGTATCAGTGTCCAGGGTCACCACTTTGAGCACCTTTGAATGTCCTACCTCTGGGCAATGGTACAAGAAAGTCAAAGTCAATTTTGTGCTATGTTTTTACTTGGTTTTCATTTGTTTTCTGACAACTCCAATAAGTGGATGAGTTTGTGATTCCAGGCTCTAAGTCAATGTTGCGTTATGTAATTAATAATGTTGTGTTTCAGTGAATGGTACACTGTGATACATTTTTGAATAGGTCTTTAGGAGAGGAAATGAATTACCGAATAAAAAATACAGGATGCCATTTAAAAAAGTCATACTGCTGTTCATATCTTTGTAAAAAAAAAAAAAAAAAAAAACAAAGCTACAATGAAGGCAATCGTGCTGATTGATGTTCCCCTGATGGCTAAAGAATATTTGGTTGAAACATTTTGTAATTTGCATCTGGACAAACAGTTATTTAGGGTGGTCAAGATAAATAGGACACCCTGTATATTGAATGTCTCTATGAAGCTGACCAAACACCTTCTGATCTGCAAACTGAGAAGGAAGAAGAAGTAAATGAAGAGGGAAGCTGAAATTATCCTAAGGTCAGAAGCGAGGAAGGCATTGGAGAAAATGGAAAACAAAAAAGTGTGTGGTGTAGATGATGTTCCTGCAGAAATCTTATGAGAAGCAAGTGGAAAGGAGTTGACATCTCTTTGCAACTAAATCTATGGTGAAGGAGATTGGCCAGGACACTTCCTTCCATGTAACCGTAATAGTGCTAATACTACAGAGGACAAACTCTAAAAGGTGTGGAGAACAGAAGAATATCAGCCTAATATTGCACCCAGCAGAAGTTCTAAATAGAGGGCTACACAGAACACTGGAAAAAGCACTTGGAGAGAAGAAATACGATTTCAGAAGAGGAAAAGGTACTCAGGATACCACTGAACGTCTAGCAACTATTGGTGAAAGATACAGTATATAGAAAAGGGCAAAGGAGTATTTGCGAGCTCGAAAAGGCTTTTGAGAGAATGCAGTTGGATAAGCTGATGGATATCTTGATGAGAAAAGAAGTGGAAGGAGAAAAACTTGAATGCAATATGTAACTGAATCAGAAGGCATGGTTACAAATAGAAACTGGGACATTGGAAGACAACATTACTACGAGAGGGTGACTGAGTGAGAGTTCAGGTGAATAAAAATTTACAGTTATATGCCAGATGTTTTTTCTTATCCCCAAATAACTATAACCACTCTACATTACAATTTTATTGCCAAATATTTCAAAATAGCTGTATGTCATTTGAACTGTTGTTTGAATTGTGAGCAGACGAAGGATGCCAATTTGTTGAATTACTGCCGCACAAAAAATTTAATAAAAAGGGCCAGAACAGTGCTGTCAGTGTAAGTGTAAATTACACAAGAGATAATTTACATAAAGCCAGCTGCAAAAATTCTTAGGTTAAAAGAAAATACACAATACATCTGAGAAATGACAATGACTTAGTGCCCACAACTTATTGTGTAAACACTTAGGCTTTAGAGCATAATGTTAGACGATCTTTGAACTCAGAACTCTGAGGTAGATTGAGTGTATTAAAACTTAACTGTGAAGAATCCAATCTCATGTACATGCAACAAAGGTTAAAGACATTAAAGATGTGTGACAGACACCCTTGATGATGTCTGAGGAGGTTATTCATTAAATCACGTAAGACAAAACTTGGGTACTACAGGCAACAGAGATGATATGATTCTCAGTGACAGTGCCACCCTAGTTGTTTGGCTTCACACAAGTAGTACCAAATATCCAAAGGGCATTTGGCAGTCATAATTCATGAGTGTACTGTATAGACCTCAAAAATGAATCCATTGTAGATTATTATTATTACTCTCATGTCATAAACATACAGGAACATGTACATACATTTTACACAATTATGACTAAATTACTTTTGACCAAAACTTGGCCACTTCCAGTACATTTTCTGTTGCTTGTTGAAGATCATCTTCTGTACAGGAGACTGGGCACAATTGACACCAAAGCATGTGTCGAACTGTCTGTTCTTCTCCACAGTCACACCGACTATCATTTGGATCAGTGTATCCCCATCTTGCCAAGTTAACTTTTGATCTTCCAACTCCGGATCTCAGTCTAATCTGGTACTTCCAAGTTGTCCACTCCCCGTCGGGGCCTAGAGGTAAAGTTTCAACAACTTTTCCAACCAGGGCGAAGGTAGGTCATAGCCCTCCATAGTTGTAACCTAGCTTTTTCAGCAGTCGTTCAAAGTTCCTCTGATGTCCTAAGGAAACTCTTCCTTGACTTCAGTTGTTGTGGATGCGGTTCATGCCCATACAGAGGATGGGTAATTTCCTGTTCCACTGCCTTTCTTTCCTTCTTCACAGCTATCGCTCTTCGAACATATGGTGGTGCTATTCGACTGGAGTGGATTTCAAGCAACCTGTTATAATTCTGCTGGTTTCGTTGAGAGCTACATCCACCTGTTTGGCATGAGTTGAAATATACCAAACAGGACAGGCATGCTCTGCTGCAGAATAGCATAGTGCCATTTCTTTTTGAAAGTGAGAGATCTGTCAAGAGTCACTCCTAGGTATTCTGTAGTCTCGTTGTGTTCCAGTTTGACCCCCGAGTGTACTATTTTCAACTTGCAAGTGACTTCATTGTTTCTCCAATTAAAAGCACGCACCTGGGTCTTTGATGGGCTTGGTTTAAGCTGGTTTGTGTTGTAGTATCTAGATAGATCTTCAAGGACATTTGTGAGGTTGTTCTCCACTGATTCAAAATCTGTGCTCTAGATGGCTAGAGCGAGGTCGTTAGCATATAAGAAGCTCCTGGTGTTTGGGGAGATATATATATACATGTGCCACTCCTGTCACCTACTGAGCTTCGAAGCCATCTTCTATAAATTGTGTGAGATTTAGCAATGTCCAGTACAGCTTGTACCTGGACGAAATCCAGATTGCTGAGGTATAAGGGAGGAGTCAATTTCAGGTGATAGGCAATTTAAAATCAGTCTTTCCAGCATTTTGTAAAGACGTAAAAGAAGTGCAACTGGTCTAAAATTCTTTGGATCATTTCCTTCTTTGCCAGGTTTCAGCAAAGCAATCAGCCGACTCTTCCGCCATCTTTGGAATTTGGTTTCTGCTTACACAGTTATCAAAAAGTTGGAGAATCCATTTCTTTGTATTTAAGCCAAAGTATTTAATTTGCTCTGTATATCATCTAAGCCAGCTAATATGCCATTTTCACTTTTTTTGATAGCCTTCTATAGTTCTTCCATGCTGAATGACGATGTAAGGTCATTACTTTCCTCTTGCTCTTCTCATTACAATTTCGGTTTTTGTGGTTTGTGTGCTGGTTTCCTGTTCATCAGTAACTGATGTGCTATTTGATTGGCAGTGATATTATGATGTGTAGTGGTCTTAGTTGAATCATTGTTTAGGCGTCTCAGAAGTCTCCAAGCCTTAGGGCTGTCTCTTTTCAGATTCACGTTTTCTATAGTTTCAGTTCACTTATCCCTTTTTGCCTCCCTTATAGAGGAAATAAGATTGTTCCTTGCTTCCAAAGTTGCTTCACTGAAAGGGTTTTCTTCAAATAAGTAGCTGCAGTCAGTTAATAGGGTGGCTTGGTCTGAAGTAAGCCCGGGGATATAACACGTTCGACAGCCACGACAGATAGACATACTTGAACATCTGTTTACAGCCGCTGTGAAGGTGTCATAGCATTTGGGTATTGGTTCTATACAAGATTCTTCTATGTCTAGCAATTTTGCAAATATTGACCAATCAGCCTTCTTAAAATTACACCTTCTCCAAAAAGATACCTCCTGTGGTCTTATAGCAGCAAATAATTGACACATTATTGGTCTATGCTGTGATTTGGGTATTGGGGAGCAGACAGATTTTACAAATTGTTGGCTGATACTGCTGCTACCAAAAATTAAGTCAGCATTGTAAGCTCGCCTCCACCTGCCGCTGTTAAAAGATCCAGGCAGTTTTGCATCATGGATTAAAGTCAGGTGACTTGCTTCTGCCCATACTTGTACTGCTGTCCCATTTTCATCTTCACGATCATAGCCCCAAATGGTACTATGGCTGTTGAAATCGCCGATCACTATCTGCACATGTTTATTTAGAAAATTGGGTGGTTTGTTAACAATGAATTCAGCGCTGGTTGGTTTATAAAGCGATGTAATGGTGCAATTAACTGTTTCTAGAGTGAGAATTTCAATGTTGTTTTCCTCCTTGAATGCTGTGGATAAGATCTGGATGAACAAAGATAGCACTTCCATATTTATCATGTGGTCTTTTGATGGTGAGACACATTCCGTCTATTTTTGGTCTGCACATGTCACAAATTCTGTGTGTCTTCTGCATGCACAGTATAGGCACTGGTGCCGACTGCACAGTTCTCTTAACAGTTCTTCTTTGGCTGTTGTTATGCCTTCTGTGTTAATACACATTATCATTAACTGTGGCCCTGAAAAGGGCTCAGGTATATATGTTTCTGGTGTGAAAGGATCATCCATCACATTATTTTGAATCATATTCTGGCACTGCCCAGGGTATGCCCGATTGATTTTATCATCCTGATCACAGATCATCACAATCTTCTCAGAGGCTCCTTTCGTGTAGATTATCAGCTGTTTGTCTATCAAGGAAACCAAGTGGTTCAAGCATCAGGGATGGAATTTATCTCAAGCACTAGCATCCAACCTAGCTCTCAATGTGAGATGTCACTAATGCCTGTGGAACCTCTATGATCTGTGCAGTTTACACAAATGTTTTTGTTGATACATACAGTTGTATGTACTTGTGAAGCATGGTGATCTGGCAGCTTGTAGCTCACTTCTACCCACTAGTGTGCATAAGTGAGGAGCAACACAACTACTTAAGATTACTTTCATTAGTAGAACAGACAGTTTTCTGTATGAAGTTCGATGCCATTATTTTCCATCATTTAACAACTGTGTCAAATATTTTTAAAGATAAAGTTTATGATTCCGCATTATTTACTGACTGGTTTCAGTGTTTTAAAACAAATGTATACTGCAATGTAGAGCTTTTCATATTTTAGAAATTAGAGACAGAAATTGGAGAAATAAGCAAGAAAATAACAAATCATTAAGATCATACACTCATTTCATTTCTTTTTTTTATGTTTCCAGTCTACTGACTGGTCTGATGCTGTCCATCTTTCTCTGTCTTATGCTAATCTTCCCAGTTGCTCACAATGTTCCATATAATTAACTTAAAAGGTGTGTTGAAACATTGCAGCCAAATGTGGTTTGAGTGATGAGCTTCCTCTAAATGTCATTTCCGCAGCTGAACATAGCATTGCATCCTGTACACATTAACGTTTTACGATCAGTGAAGAGCACGATAGGACATGTCTCACGTTTTGTTTGCAAATGCTAATGTGTCCCACATGTAAAACATACATATAACAGAGATCAGACAGAAACATGCAAATCAAGAAGTTGATGGTTTAAGCATACACAAATTTGTTACTTGTGATGAACAAATTACAATTCCATTTTAAACTGGAGGTAGTATATATCACCTCTGCTGTAAGTGTAAATAGAAGCAAACCATACATTACGTACATTTCAAAAAATGAAAGCACTTACAATCAGATTCGAAGTTCTTCCACCAAAGAGCAAAATCAACTGGGTGGTGGACTCACTGCCAATGAGTGTTGCTGTATGTCTCCAACGTGGACATGGTCCAATTAGATCAAGAACTTCCACATCCTTATTCCACACAGACAGGATTACTGGTTTTGTGTTCACTGGTCGTGTAGGTGAAGTGCGCCCACCAATTATTAAAAGCCTCCCATTATGAAGTGGTATGCAAGTTGAATGCATTGCAGCCAGCGACGAATCTCCTTTTGGAAGAAGAGAATGAAGAGTGACATGCTGAACTGTAAAATCCGTAGTATTAACAATACTAATTTCACTGAGCCTGCTGTGTTCTTGACTGTAGCTCTTTCCGAAGCCACCCACTAGCGCTATGCGATGTTCGTCCAGTCTTCCACTAGCATGACCAAATCGTTCTGGTATCCGCCCCTGGACAGGTAACACAGACCAATGGAGGGCATTGTCTTCAGAATAACGGAGTAAATTTTGCGACATGTTAATGCTTTCTTTTTTCCTATCATCACTGAACCAATTCTCCAGCACCCCTTTGGATGCTATGGTCAAAGTATAATGGCAGCACATAAGATGCCAACTTTCAAATTCATCAAATGGTTCCAGTCTCACAACATTATTCACTTTGCCTTCCTCTGTGAGAAGCTTTAAGGCCTCATATGCAGACATGGATGCACATGCACTCCAACCCTACAAATAAGAAAAAGTGTACAATTCATTGAGTCCAGTATTCATATTATGGTTTGCAGAAAATTTTACCCCCTAAAGCATGAAAAAAACCCAAAAATAAAACTACTGAACTAATACAAAAAAGTGTTTTTATGTATAATGAAACCGTTTGGTAGATATACAAACTAGTAATATACTATTTACATTAATAATCAAGAAATGACAGGACGGTAAACTGTTATAACCTAAAAATATTATGGGACAGTCTTCAGGAAATAATGGTGCTGCACATTTTCTGGATTTTTACCGAGATAAACTCACACTGCAGAGTTTTTCTACAGCATGACAATGTAGGAGTTGGCACAGAAACAGCTAAGTAAAAACTCCAAACAATTCACACATTTATTTATACGTAACAGCCAACTTCAGAACTTTTCTTTTGTGTAAGACTACCTGTACAAGATTCATGTGCCAAACTGAAATATAGATTCACATATTTTACTGTTTGTGCCACTTCTGCATAATCTTTCACTAACTGTATCGAAACCTATTTGTATTGTTATCATCAACTGCGGGCTTAACCTTACTTGTGCTCTTTTAAAATTTTTGAGAACAGTAGGCCTATCCTAACGCAAAACAATCATTCTCTAATTACACAGTACAATTATTTGAGAAATAGGTTATTTTTATAGAATTTCTGAATGTTTAAAATTATATTTTTGTAAGTTACTGATACAAGTGTCGTTGGATAATTTATTTCATAGCTAATCAGCATTTGTGATTCACAGTTACTCCCAAAGAATAAAGCACACTGAATTATTTCTGAGAATTTTTGGAAGTTACCACTGTCCTGTGCATAATCTAATTTGTAGTAAATTGGTATTCATGATATTTCTATTGTTACATCTAGTTTTCCTTTAAAGATGGCTATCTATTATCAACATTTATCATAAATTAACTCTATTTATGAGTTTGCTAATGACTATAATTAACCTCAAAAGTTTTAGGAAATTAGCAATTTTATCACAGATTTTTCTGTTGCCTTAATATAAATCTAGTTTTGTTTCAATTCTTATAGGGAATTAGTAATCTTTTTAGCACAACAGATATAAAAGATGATCAGGCTTAGTTTAAAGTTATTTTTTCCCTGTCCTGTAACACACTGCACAAGCCAAAATGCTGTCCCACTGTAACTGCTGTTATCAAACATGGGGTGACTTAGTTGCTTTTGTAATCAGCTGGAAATCACCCTGGCAGCTGGTGTGAATAGGTGTGTTGGAAGAATCTTGACAGTCATGTACCTGTGGTACCAGTACCGAAGATATTTCATGTACTATCCACTCCTGTGGATCCTGTCCCCTATGTAAAAATTACATGATCTGTCATTACTTGTCGACTTGACTATGAGTGGTGTTTCACTAATAGATCTAGAGGCCCTGTACAGTATGGATGGGACCAGGGAGGACTCAGGTATTAGTTATACTGATCTCCCTAACCAACAAGTTCAAGGTGCTGTCTTTCAGTGGCACTGAAAGTGAGCTAGTGGAACTCACTTCACCTATTTTGGGGAAACCTGTTTTGTCCAGTGTCAAGAGGAGGCAAACACAAATGGGTAGGGTCTATTAATCGTTGACAGTTGAAACATATGGCGAATGATGGTAGCCCTTAAGGAAATGGCAGCAAGAGACAGGAAAGGACACCATGTGTACTTAGTATGAATGCCTGGGAGCCTCATTCAACATGTTGTAGAGACTACTCTGGGAACAGGGAGCAACCAGCTGCAGATTGTGGCACACATTGGAACAAATGATGCCTGCTGTCATGCTCGGAGGTAGCACTTGGACCATTCCAGCGTGTGGTAGAGAAGGTTGAGAAGACAAGTCTTGCACAAGGAGTTTCAATTAAACTCACAACTTGCAGCATTGTCCTCTCATCTGATCGTGACCCCTTCATTCCGAGTCGAGAGGAAGGACTGAACCAGGGACTACGGAGGTTCTGCGATAAGCTAGGATGTAATTCCTGAGCTTGCACCATAGGCTTGAGAACTGCAGGGTTTCTCTAAATGGTTCAGGTGTGCACTACACATTAGAGGTTGCTACTCCAGTAGCTGAATGTGTGTGGGGCACATGCAATGTGTGTGGGGCACATGCAAGACCTTTCCTTTTTTTTTATATATATAGATTAGGCAATCCTCCATCCAATCTGGATAACAATATTTTTAGGAAACCCAGTATCAGTGTAAGACCGAAAGAAATGTCTAGGGATTAACTGCCAAAGCGTTCACAGCAAAGTTTCAAAGTTCCAAGAGCTCCTGGAAAGATACAGAAACCTGGTAACCTGAAATGAGATTCTTGGGGAAAGTTTAATTGTATATCGAAAGGATAGGCCAACAGGAAATGGAGGTGGTTTATTTGACACAGTAGACAAGAAACTTAAATCCACTGAGATTGAAATTGAAGCTGCATGTGAGATTGTTTGGGCAAGACTCAGTAGCAGGGGTGGGCATAAAATAGTAATTGGATCATTCTATTGCCCACGAGACTCATCCTACGATATAACCAAAAACTTTCCAATCATACTGTCATCATCAGCGGAGAGTTTAAACTTATAAGAAACAGAGACTACTGTGTAATAGATGTAAAACAAAGCATAGGACTATAGAGAGTGAGATGCTGAATGAAATGCATTTGGCTGTCAAGAGAGCAACCATATGTGGTCTTCAATGGCTACCATAGCAGAATACTGTCAAATGATCTTTCACAGAAACCAAATAAATTCTGGTTATATGTAAAGGCTATCAGTGGCGCCAAAGTTAGTATCCATTCCCAGAAAATGTGACAGGAACTGAAACTGAGGGTAGAAAAGCAATAGCTCAAATGATTAAATCTGTTTCCAAATGTTCCTTCACAAAGGAAAACCAGCAGAATTGACCTAGTTTAATACTTCTACAACTGAAAAAATTAGTAAAATCAGTATTAGTGTAAGTGGTATTGAGAAACAGCTGAAATAATTAAAAGTTAAGAAAGCTCCAGGGCCCCATGGAATCCCTATCAGATAGTATACTAAATTTTCGGCTGAGTTAGACCTCCTTCTAACTACAATCTATTATAGATTCCTTGAATAAAAACCCGTTCCCAGTAACTGGAAGAGAACACAGGCCACACCTTCTACAAGAAGCATAGTAGAAGTGATCTACAAAATATCATCCAATATCCTTGACATGGATTTGTTGTAGAATCTTACTCTTGAGCTCAAACATAATGAGGTATCTTGGACAAAACAATCTCCAAACAAACCAGCATGGATTCTAAAAACATTGATCATGTGAAACTCAACTTGCACTTTCCTCACATGACATACTGAAAGCTTTCTGATCAAGGCAGTCAGGAAGATGCAGCATTTCTTGATTTCCGAAAAGCATTTCACTCAGTACCACACCTATACTTACTGTCAAAAATTTGATCAATTGGGGTACCAAGCAAAATTTGTGACTGCACTGAGAACTTTTTGGTAGGGAGGACACAGCATGTTGGATGGAGAATCATCGTCAGACATAGAAGTAGCTTCAGCTGTGCCCACAGAAGTGTGTTGAGACCCTTGCTGTTCATGTCGTATATTAATGACTTCGTGGACGGTATTAACAGTAACCTCCATCTCATCAAATTCCTGATTTGGAGTTTGAACAGGACTAGTGATCAACTTACTCTCATTTATCCCTCTATCAACAAGATGCAGTTACCTATAATGAAGTACGGTCAGAAAGAAACTGCACAAGTATTCAATCAGATCTTGACACGATTTCACAGTGGTGTTAAGATTGGCAATTTGCTTTAAATGCTAGAAATGTAAAATTGTGTACTTCACAAAATGGAAAAAAAACATAATATCCTTTGACTATAATGTCAGTGAGGCTCAGCTAGAATCAGCCTCACACAAATACCTGGGTGCAACACTTTGTAGGGATATGAAATTGAATGAGGAGATACGCCCTGTTGTGGGTAAAGCAGATGGTAGACTTCGGGTTATTCACAGAATACTGGCAAATACAATCAGTCTACAAAGGAGATTGCTTACAAATTACTCGTGCAACCCATTCTAGAATATTGCTCAAGTGTGAGACCCATACGAAAAATGACTAGCAGTGGATATTGAACGTATACAGAGAAGGGCAGCATGAATGGTCACAGGTTTGTTTGACCTGTGGGAGAGTGTCACAGAGACACTGAAGAAACTGAACTGGGGCAGTTTTGAAGACAGACGTAAATCATCCCAAGGAAGTCTACTAGCAGAGTTTCAAGAACTGGCTTTAAATGACGACTCTACGAACATACTACAACCCTCTACATATCTCTCATATAGGGATCATGAGGACAAGCTCAGAATAAATAAAGTGAATGGAATGGCAAGAAACCCAAATAACTGGTACAAAGGGATGTACCCTCTGCCACGCACTTGGCAGTGGTTTGCAGAGTATGGATATACTTGTAAATATAGATGTAGAATGTATATGTGGCATCTCTTACTCCTATCCTTTATGTATGTTCTGATTACTACACCAAAGAACTCCCATAATTACACATCAAAAGTCTCCAGAATAAGTGGAAGCCACTCTTAAATCACAAGGAACTCAACTGATGAAAGCCCCCACTACAAATAATCATGTTCAAAGGCAACTGTTGATCTGTTTTTGGTTGTCTGATATGGGGGAGGGGACCAACCATCGAGGAGGTAATCGGTCCCATTGGATTAGGGAAGGAACTCGACTGTGGCCTTTCAAAGGAACCATCCTGGCGTTTGCCTAAGATGATTTAGGGAAATCACAGAAAACCTAAATCAGGATGGCCAGACGCAGGTTTGAAATGCGGTCCTCCCAGATGCGAATCCACTGCACTAACCACCGCACCACCTCGCTCGATGATCTGTTGTTCTGTGTCCACTTACATCATAACAGCCCTCTCAGCTACAGCTACATCTGTTGTTGTTGTTGTTGTGGTCTTCAGTCCTGAGACTGGTTTGATGCAGCTCTCCATGCTACTCTATCCTGTGCAAGCTTCTTCATCTCCCAGTACCTACTGCAGCCTACATCCTTCTGAATCTGCTTAGTGTATTCATCTCTTGGTCTCCCTCTACGATTTTTACCCTCCACACTGCCCTCCAGTAATAAATTGGTGATCCCTTGATGCCTCAGAACATGTCCTACCAACCGATCCCTTCTTCTAGTCAAGTTGTGCCACAAACTCCTCTTCTCTCCAATTCTGTTCAATACCTCCTCATTAGTTATGTGATCTACCCATCTAATCTTCAGCATTCTTCTGTAGCACCACATTTCGAAAGCTTCTATTCTCTTCTTGTCTAAACTATTTATCGTCCATGTTTCACTTCCATACATAGCTAAACTACATACAAATACTTTCAGAAACGACTTCCTGACACTTAAATATATACTCAATGTCAACAAATTTCTCTTCTTCAGAAACGCTTTCCTTGCCATTGCCAATATACATTTTATATCCTCTCTACTTCAAACATCGTCAGTTATTTTGCTCCCCAAATAGCAAAACTCCTTTAATACTTTAAGTGTCTCATTTTCTAATCTAATTCCCTCAGCATCACCTGACTTAATTCGACTACATTCCATTATCCTCGTTTTGCTTTTGTTGATGTTCATCTTATACCCTCCTTTCAAGACACTGTCCATTCCGTACAACTGCTTTTCCAAGCCCTTTGCTGTCTCTGATAGAATTACAATGTCATTGGCGAACCTCAAAGTTTTTATTTCTTCTCCATGGATTTTAATACCTACTCCGAACTTTTCTTTTGTTTCCTTTGCTGCTTGCTCAATATACAGATTGAATAGCATCGGGGATAGGCTACAACCCTGTCTCACTCCCTTCCCAACCACTGCTTCCCTTTCATGTCCCACGACTCTTATAACTGCCATCTGCTTTCTGTACAAATTGTAAATAGCCTTTCGCTCCCTGTATTTTACCCCCGCCACCTTTAGAATTTGAAAGAGAGCATTCCACTCAACATTGTCAAAAGCTTTCTCTAGGTCTAAAAATGCTAGAAACGTAGGTGTGCCTTTCCTTAATCTTTCTTCTAAGATAAGTCGTAGGGTCAGTATTGCCTCACGTGTTCCAATATTTCTACGGAATCCAAACTGATCTTCCCCAAGGTCAGCTTCTACCAGTTTTTCCATTCGTATGTAAAGAATCGCGTTAGTATTTTACAGCTCTGACTTATTAAACTGATAGTTCAGTAATTTTCACATCTGTCAACACCCGCTTTCTTTGGGACTGGAATTATTATGTTCTTCTTGAAGTCTGACAGAATTTTGCCTGTCTCATACATCTTGCTCACCAGATGGTTGTGTTTTGTCAGGACTGGCTCTCCCAAAGCTATAAGTAGTTCTAATGGAATGTTGTCTACTCCCGGGGCCTTGTTTCGACCTAGGTCTTTCAGTGCTCTGTCAAACTCTTCACGCAGTATCATATCTCCCATTTCATCTTCATCTACCTCCTCTTCCATTTCCATAATATTGTCCTCAAGAACATCGCCCCTGTATAGACCCTCTATATACTCCTTCCACCTCTCTGCTTTCCCTTCTTTGCTTAGAACTGGGTTTCCATCTGAGCTCTTGATATTCATGCAAATGGTTCTCTTTTCTCCAAAGATCTCTTTAATTTTCCTGTAGGCAATATCTATCTTACCCCTCGTGAGATAAGCCTCTACATCCTTACATTTGTCCTCTAGCCATCTCTGCTTAGCCATTTTGCACTTCCTGTCGATCTCATTTTTGAGACGTTTGTATTCCTTTTTGCCTGCTTCACTTACTTCATTTTTGTATTTTTCTCCTTTCATCAATTAAATTCAGTATCTCTTCTGCTACCCAGGGATTTCTACTAGCCCTCGTCTTTTTACCTACTTGATCCTCTGCTGCCTTCACTACTTCATCCCTCAGAGCTACCCATTCTTCTTCTACTGTATTTCTTTCCACCATTCCTGTCAATTGTTCACTTATGCTCTCCCTGAAACTCTGTACAACCTCTGGTTCTTTCAGTTTATCCAGGTCCCATCTCCTTAAATTCCCACCTTTTTGCAGTTTCTTCAGTTTTAATCTACAGTTCATAACCAATAGATTGTGGTCAGAGTCACATCTGCCCCTGGAAATGTCTTACAATTTAAAATCTGGTTCCTAAATCTCTGTCTTACCATTATATGATCTATCTGAAACCTTCTAGTATCTCCAGGGTTCTTCCATGTATACAACCTTCTTTCATGATTCTTGAACCAAGTGTTAGCTATGATTAAGTTATGGTCCGTGCAAAATTCTACCAGGCGGCTTCCTCTTTCATTTCTTAGCCCCAATCCATATTCACCTACTACGTTTCCTTCTCTTCCTTTTCCTACTCTCGAATTCCAGTCACCCATGACTTAAATTTTGGTCTCCCTTCACTACTTGAATAATTTTTTTTATCTCATCATACATTTCATCAATTTCTTCATCGTCTGCAGAGCTAGTTGGCATATAAACTTGTACTACTGTAGTAGGCGTGGGCTTCATGTCTATCTTGGCCACAATAATGCGTTCACTATGCTGTTTGTAGTAGCTTACCCACACTCTTATTTTTTTATTCATTATTAAACATACTCCTGCATTACCCCTATTTGATTTTGTATTTATAATCCTGTATTTACCTGACCAAAAGTCTTGTTTCTCCTGCCACCGAACTTCACTAATTCCCACTATATCTAACTTTAACCTATCCATTTCCCTTTTTAAATTTTCTAACCTAACTGTCCGATTAAGGGATCTGACATTCCATGCTCCGATCCGTAGAACGTCAGTTTTCTTTCTCCTGATAATGACGTCCTCTTAAGTAGTCCCCGCCCGGAGATCCAAATGGGGGGACTATTTTACCTCCGGAATATTTTACCCAAGAGGACGCCATCATTATTTAATCATACAGTAAAGCTGCATGCCCTCGGGAAAAATTACGGCTATAGTTTCCCCTTGCTTTCAGCCATTCGCAGTACCACAACAGCAAGGCCGTTTTGGTTAGTGTTACATGGCCAGATCAGTCAATCATCCAGACTGTTGCCCCTGCAACTACTGAAAAGGCTGCTGCCCCTCTTCAAGAACCACAGGTTTGTCTGGCCTCTCAACAGATACCGCTCCGTTGAGGTTGCACCTACAGTACGGATATCTGTATCATTGAGGCACGCAAGCCTCCCCACCAACGGCAAGGTCCATGGTTCACTACATCTACACTCTGGAAACTTACAGTTGTGAGATACTAAGACTTACAGGTTCTTTCACTGGCAATAAAATAATAAATAATATTATAAAACAGATAGATGGGTAACAACATTTTATTTAATAATGTGATATACTTACGTGTTCTTTATATCGTCTGATTTGCAAGTCAAAATCTGGATATTTATTCAGTGACAATAATGGACTGCCCAGAGATTCAAAATGATGTTTCATCACATGCCCAAATCCATCATCTGGACATATTTGTTCAAAGGTGACAAATGTTGCATGAGGAAACTTGGTAGATGCCCATTCTATAAATTTAGTTGAGCTGTGAAACAAAATATAAAAGTATGTTTTAGGATCAACTACACCACCAGTATTTTAAACAACTAGACGTGCATGCAATTAGTAGGTTCACACCTTGATTCATCCATGTAAGTTATGGAGCATTCTGCCAAAAGCAACGTAGGTGCAGCCCATGATATGCCAGCGCTTGACAGAACACTTTCAATATCATTCTGGCAGCGCAGGTCACCTCCAACCAAATGGTATCCTTGTGAATGAATACCAGTTGTACAAGAGTTTACATCTGTTGAAAAAAAAGTCATCTGTGAAAACAGAAATTAACTATAGCAACTCTCACCAAAAACACAAGCAATAGGAAAAGAGCTGTACGAGGGTCTTCAAATAAGCATAGCGAGAGATACTTCTTAACATGCAACATTTACTTTTTTGGTTAGAATATGTGTGTGTTGACTCCATTTTAGCTTGTTATCTACTTAAAAAGTTTGCTGTGAAGTATTATCTTATGAGCTGCATAAGATATTGCTGAATGAGGATTGTTGAGTACTTAAGCTTGTTTCTTCAGAAAACATTATAGTTTTTGAACAATCTTTTAAAGTTACTGAAAGGTCATTTACTAAAGTTAGAAATAGGAATGGACCCAATGCCAAACCTTGTGAGACTTTATATTGTCCCTTTATGATTTTAGATTTATTCCTTCAATGCATTTTGTCAATATTATCCTCGTCTTCCTGTTATGAAGATAGAAAGCCAACCACGTGCAAGGGATGCTGTTAATGTGATAAAATTTTAGTTTTCCATGTAAGAAGTTCACAGCCCTCACAATAATAAGCCTTGGCTAGATCACAGAGTACAACAACATTACAGTTTTTGTTGTTTAGGTCTCATAATTCTTCATTTGTACATCATAATTATACGGACTTCTCTTTCTTTTACAAAAGCCAAACTGAGAGACAGCTGGGAAGTTACATAGTGAAAAATGGATCAATGTTCTATTCTATGTCTATTTTAAAAAAAATAAAAACACTGTAAATAGTGGAATGCATCTACAATTGAGGTAATATTCTTTTTTTCCATTTTTAATTAAGTATTTCACCTATGCTTATTTAAGTCAATCAGTAACTATACTTTATGAGTCATCAAGTAATTACAAAGATAGCTAAAGGGTGGTCCTCTCAAATATCTGATCAGAGTACTGTCATCACCAGAAGAAATATGATTCATTGGTGAGATAATGATTTTTGTATCTCCTAAGGTGATGAGTTTTTAATATTTATGGCAGTGATGAAAATAGTGTCTGCTGGAGTAAATCTGTCATGCCTGTATTTCGTTGCTTATTATCAGATGCAATATTTGCCGCCACTGTATGGAAATAATCATTGACATCGGGGGACAATGATTTAAATGTGTCACATTTCTGCCACAATTGCTATCTGAGAACTAAATTTGATTCCTCTTACTATTTTTATTCTCTTCTTACTTATTATTATTATTTACATTTTATGGCCTTCATTGGACCACTCTAGCCAACTTTTATACAAAGAATTTTCCAGTTTCCTGTCAGCCCAGTACTTCTTCATTCTCTCGGATCTCATCCTTCTTTATTCATAGGAAATCACCCTTCCTATTGTCTGTTTGTTGATTCTCGTTTGCTATCTGGTTTGTTTGTTGATTTTGTCATTTTTGTTTCTTAGGTCTTCCAATGTAATCTGTAGCTCAGCCATATCTTCCTTGATTTCTGTAATCCACTTAATGTTGCACTTACTATTCTGCAATTTTTCTATTATTCTCCTGATGATCCTGTTCTCTGGTGTTCTGATTAGATGTCCAAAGAGTGAAATGCGTTTCGTCCTGATTGTACTCATTACCAGTTCTATTTCCTTGTAGACTGTTTCATTTGTAGCTACTCTCCAGTGTCCATCTTTCTGGTACGATCTGTTGATGCACGTAATATTATGAGTTGCAATGTAGTTGATCTGATTTTGTTTGATCCTGCTCTTATGAACTGGCATAAGAATGGTTGACTTCCAATGCTCCGAGTCATTGATGCCTTCTAGGTGGCTACCCATCGAATCCAATGTAGGCTTCTCCTGCATTCTTGGACAGGACGGTGGAAATTTTTTCCTAAAAGACCTTTCCATGGTTGACTTTTGAAGGTAGTTAACCTTGAGTGGAGCAAGCTCTGATTTAAAGCTATGGTTGTTAACTGCAGAGGCACAACCCTAGATGTTCAGGGTTTTGCGTTGGCATTTCCTCCTAACCCACTAAGGTATGGTTTTCCTACCAATACTCGGGTGGCTGATTGCAGTGGTTTCCCAATGGGCGATAGGGTCGCCGTGTCCCTACGCCATTTCTTCTTACTTAATAAAGTTCCAGACTTTTTCTTTTTTCAAGGAGGGTGTTTATTTTTGTGTGTGATCAAACAGCTGTTATTGTTCCCAAATATAGCCCTTGGCCATCCAGGTTGACCTGATTGAGAAACATGTATAAACAGTTTACAAACTCTATTAACAACAAAAGGTTAAAAAACTGACCATCTGGCAACCTCTGTTTTGCGTATGAGGAGATAACAATTCATCAATGGGACTCCATTACGTTTTTTACCTCCTACATGATGCCAATGTTATTCCACCAAATTAGCAATCACAGCTGTCTTGTCTTTTATACAGGTGCAAACTACTGTCCTACCCACAAAAATGCAGAAATCTGTTGTACATATGAATGAAGCAAACTGGTTGCAGCACCAATGTTTTGCATGCCATAGTTTTCTGCAGCACAACAGTGGTTGCAGTACACTGAAACTTAGGTTATTGATGTTTTGGGATCTTTCCCTAATATATGGAAACAAGTGTACATTGCTTACCATTAGATAATCCAAGAATACTGCTGAGGATTTTTGATCTTCTAATACACTCAGTTTTGCGAGAAATAACTTCAATGAAGTCAACTTCATAATAGGTAAGACTGAACTCTTCTTGCAAATTCTTCTTAAGCCTAAAGTATGTTGTATCATAACCAGCTCCACAGGAGATGATCTGTGAAGCAATAAAACTTCATAAATTAACAAAATACGGAAACAGGGTTCCTGCAGTTGATGACTGAAATAATGTAAAACCAAATGTTAACAAGTCTCATCATATTAAATATACTTCCGTGTCATTTATTTGTTTCGGATTTAGAACTGACAACAGCACTTTGGAATATAAAAGATATGTGATTCATGTCAATATAAATTTCTCGATGACACGATACACCATCTTACCACAATGGGTTGCTTTGCATGCCTCACCAATACAGACAGCCATACCATAGTTGCAATTATATCAGAGGGGAGAGGCCAGGCTAACATATGGGTCCAGAAGACTAGCAGGAGGCTTTTCAGTAAATGAAAGGGAAACAGTCTGAAGGACTGACTGGCCTTGCAACATTAGTGAACAAAGCCTTGCTAAGTTGGTACTGTGAACATCTGAAAGTGGGGGTAGGGGGGAACTACAATCATTATATTTCCAAAGTGCATGCAAATTGACTGTATGGTTTAATGACAGCATCCGCTTGGGTGAAATATTCAGGAAGTAAAATAGTCCTCCTTTCAGATCATTGAGCTGGGACGAATCACAAGGATCTTGTCATCAGAAAAAAAACATACCTGTCATTCTATGGGTCAGAGCATAGAATGTTTCCTCCCTTAAAATGTAGGTAGACTACAGACTTTGAAAAGAAGACTGGATGGGTTGAAGTTGGATATAGATGGAATTAGTGAAGTGCAAAATGCAGTGGTGGGAAGAATAGGAATGCTAGTGAAGTGAGCACAGGGGAATCAACACAAAACCAGAGCGAGGTAATGCCGGAGTAGGACTAATAATGAATAAGATAACAGAAATGTTATTTAACTACTATGAACAGCAGAATGAACACAGTATCCTAGCCAAGACAAGATACAAAACCAAGACCCACCACAGTAGTACAAGTGTATGAGTACATGTCTGTTAGCTTCACAGATGTTGGAGAGACTGAAAAAGGTATGATAAAAGAAGTTATAGTTTTTTAAGGGAAGCAACAATTTAATTTTGATGTGGGACTGGAATTTGATAGTATGAAAAGGAGATGGAAAATTAGAAGAATGTGGGCTGAGAAAAATAATCAATTGCTCCAGAAAATTATGCCACAAGACGGAACTGAGCTTCAGTTTGCAAAGTATGACAGTAATCTCAGCTGCAGCTCTAGGTACAAAGCAGGCAGAACTGATCAATGTGCTGGTGTCACTTCGGTTTATTATCCATCTGCATGGCTGAAAAGTTCGCATGCGGAGTTAGTCTAACATATGCACTGATCTCTTCATCAGTTACCTACAAGTTATTTTTGTTTGTTTTAAATTGTGTAATACAAGTCTTTGGAATATTAAGAGTTAAACTGTTTGCTGTGAAACAGTTATCCCCCATGCAGTGTCTGGTATGTATGTTTTAGGGTCCTTTATAAATTTACAGGCATTGTCAACAAAAAAAAAAAAACCTAGCCTCTACCTTCACTCATCACAGAGTAAAAAAGCTGTATTTACTATATCAGCCACGCAGATCATATAGAAAAGGTCTCCAATGAAGTGGGGAAAAAAGGTAGTTACCAATTATTAATACTACAAGACTTTATTTATATCACCAAATGATTTTATATGTGGCTTTTTTGATGTGACTTATTTATTTTCAAATTTTCTTTTTTAAAGTGTTTTTGTAAGTTAATGACTGGCAACTTATGGTAATGGAAAAGTCTCCCCCCCCCCCCCCCACTTCAATAGACGTCTTTCCTTTATGACCTGTGAGTACTGCATAACAAACACAGCTTTTCTTCTCTCTGATGAGTGGAGGTAGCGAATAGCTTTTTTTTTTGTGTGTGTTGTTGATAATGTTTGTAAATTGGTAGAGGACCCCAAAACAACCATATTTATTTATTTATTTTTATTTATTTATTTATTATCATCCTAATGATCACATTTGTGATATAGGATTTGTCAGGGTACATTTTAACAACTATATAATATCTTTACAAAATTTGTATCTGTGCTGAATTCATACTAATCTATCTTATGTTTAATACAATATACAACTAATAAGTGTTTTTATAACATAATTTATTATGCACTGATGTAATTTCATTTGTCACATTAACTTAAACATATATTTTATACAGTTGTGCAGAGATATTCACTTATGCTGTAATAGCATTTGTCAAGCATGTGGTTCTTTAGAACAGTTTTAAATTTATCCTCATTTTCCAGCTCTTTGATATGTTTTGGTAGTGCATTAAAAAGTTTGATGCCTTGATTACATACATGTTTCTGGCTTCGGGTCCTTGTTACAGCTTGTATGTGGAGATCTTTACATTGCCGTGTATCGTAATTATGGAAGTCTGTATTGGTTTTCATTTTGTCCTGATTTCTTTTGATCACCAACAGACATTTCAGAATGTATAATGATGGAATTGTTAAAATTTTCAATGCTTTAAAATGGGGCCTACAATGTGTTTGAGGTGGGCTGTGGGTCATTATCCGAATAGCACGTTTTTGCAATTTGAAAATCTCATTTAGACGACAATTTGTTTTTCCCCAGAATACTATCCCATAGGATGCAATGGACTGAAAATAGCCAAAATATACTAATCTGGTACAGTCATTACTACAAACTCTTGAAATTATTCTAAGCACAAAACATGTTGAATTTAGTTTTAGTGCTAAGTTCACCACATGGTCCTTCCAATTAATCTTCTCATCAATGTGCATACCCAGGAATTTTGCACACTGTACTCTTTCAAGTTGTTTGCCCTCCATGGTGGGATTTAGGTCGTCCTGTTCACTTATTTTTCCATATTGCACATAATTAGTTTTTTTTGCATTCAGTGTTAGCTTGTTAGCACTAAACCATTTTTGTATATCTTGTAGGACATGGTCCACAGTACTGTGCAATGACTGCTTCATATCACTAACTATTAAACTAGTATCATCAGCAAATAACATGATTCTAGCTTTTCTCTCTGACACCTGAATATCATTAATGTAAATGAGGAACAGCAAGGGGCCTAATACACTTCCTTGAGGTACTCCTACTGTGACCTCCCTTGGATCTGATCTTAGTTTAATTTTTTGATTAATATTTGGTGCTGTAATTTCAACCACCTGCATCCTCTTTTCCAGATGAGACTCAAACCACTTTTTTACCGGTCCTCTGATACCTATAGCTTCAAGCTTTTTCAAAAGTATGCTGTGGTCAACAGTGTCAAAGGCTTTTGACAAATCTAGATTTATCCCAACTACACTATTTCCCTCTTCCAATTTAGTGATTATTTCTTTTGTGTATTCTAGTACAGCTGTTTCGGTACTTCTCCCAGCTTGAAATCTATGCTGATTACTGTTTATCAGATTGTGCATATTAAGATAATGTGTGACTCTATATTTCATTAGTATCTCTAAAACTTAAGAGAAAGTTGGGAGGAGTGAGACAGGTCTGTAGTTTTCTATTTTAAGTTTATCACCCTTTTTCAACAGGGGAATGACTTTAGAAATTTTCAGTTTTTGTGGAAACACGCCCTCAGCCATTGACAAGTTTGCTATGTGCATCAATGGTTTCGCTATCTGATTAGCTGTTTTCTTTACTAATATTACTGGCACCTCATCTACTCCAGCTGACATCTTGGACTTCAGACTTTTAATCACTTTTAAAACTTCTTTTTCGTTTGTTGGAACTGCCATCATACTGCTGGCTGCCTTGGGTGCTTCCATCTTAATCTGCTCCCCAAGATTCCTGCTTAATGTCTGGGGTACATTTAAAAAGTAATTATTTATATAATTAGGCATGGCATATTTATCTACCATTTTATTCTCCTCATCTTTTAGAATAATTTCCTTGTCTTTGGTAGGTACCCCGGTTTCTTTTCTCACAATTTCCCATGCTATTTTAGTTTTATTTCTGGACTGTTTTATTTCCATATTATTACTTAATAACTTTGCATTTGCAATTACTCTGCGGTATATTTTCCTATACCTCTTTACATATTCTATAAAATCAATATTTGTACACTCCCTCAACTCTGAATTCAGTTTTTTCATGTTTTCACATGATTTCTTAATTCCAAGAGTCATCCAAGAACTTGACTTTATGTATCCAGTAGACTTGACTCTGGTTAGTTTCTTTGGAAAACACATCTCAAAGTTCATCATATAAATCGATGTAAATACACTATATGCCTCATCTGTACTTGACTGTTTCAAAACATCTAACCAATTTTCATTTTCTAAGATACTTATGAACTGATGAGAGCTGTCCACAGAGAAGTTTCTTTTGTAAATATTACTTACACCTTTATCTTCCTTTGACCTTAAAGGGATTTCAATGGTGAGAGCATTGTGGTCAGACAATCCTAAATCTATGTTTGTTACCTCTATGTCAGTTTCTGACATATTTGAGAAAATGTTATCTATGAGGTTATTGGAGGTGTTTGTTATTCTAGTTGAATTGTTTATGTGTGGTGACATGTTGAAACTCTTTAATATGTCCAAAAATTGCCTTTTTTGTTGACTTTCAACTAGAAGATTAATATTGAAATCACCACAAAGAATAATCACAGTTTCTTTTTTGTAAATAGTATTTAGCAACAATTCTAATTTATCAAAAAAGACTTCTATGTTTCCACATGGTGACCTATACACTGTTATGACTATGACTTTTTTCATCAGGCCATATAGCTGGACAGCACCTGTTTCAAAAAACTTTTCAATACTTAAGTTCTCTGCTTCACATCTCTTTTTAAATTCTAACTCTTGTCTAAGGTAAATACCGACTCCACCACCTTTTGCAATTTTCCTACTATAATTATTTGCCAGTTTAAATGGATTAATATGAATACTACTAATTTCTTGGTCCTTACACCAATGTTCTGTAATACACAAGACATCAGGTTGGGTGTTACTTACTGCTATTTCAAGTTCACAATATTTGTTCTTGAGGCACTGCACATTTAGAGTCATAATCTTCAGAACAGGGGAGTGAGCACTGGTGGTATTTCTCCTTTCGTTTAACACTGTTATCTTGGAGTTTTCATTATGGCTGGATACCAAAAATCCTGTTGTACCACAGGTTTCTTGTTTCTGTTGCTTTTCCTACTTGAAGTTGATGATGCTGATTGATTGTTTATACTAGCTGTGGCAGCTGATGACATTTTAATATTTACAATAGCAGATGATGATGTTTTTAGTGCTTCAGCAAATGTTGCTCTTGTTAAGGTTTTCTTTTCTTCTGCTTCTGTCCTCATTTGGAGTGGGATTTTAGGGAACTTTTCTACTGTTATACGGCTTATTTCTTTTAGTATCTTTTCACCCATCATCTTTTTTCCATAATAGTTCCTGTGCTGTCCATGCCTCGTGAAATGATATCAGACACTGCCAGTGGGATAACTGGTTCACAGCAGACAGTTTAACTCTTAATCTTGCAAAAGCCTGTATTATATAATTTTGAACAAATCAAAATAACTTACAAGTACCAGATGCACAAATCAGTGGGCATACATTAGACTAAAGTCCACATGCAAATTTTCCAGACATGTAGATGGACCATGGTGGCACAGCACATTGATCAGTTCTTCTTACTTTGCATATAGAGATCTGTTTCACTGCACTAACCTGCAGATGGGATTGCTCACAAACTTTGCAAACTTTAGCTCAATACTGTCTTGTGGCATAATTTTATGGGGGGCAATTAATTCCTCTCCCCGAGTCTACATTCTACTAATTTTACTCCTCCTGCTTATCTTACTATTGAATTCCAGTCCCACATCAAAACTGAATTGTTGCCTCCTTTAACAAACCACATTTTTTTATCTTGACATACTTTTTTCAGTTTATCCATCCCCTGTGATGGAAGTAGATACATACACTTGTTAATGAAATGTATTCGCAAACCGCAAATATGGTTATAAACCAGCTGCACAAATTATTAGTGACAGAAGAAAATTTGTGCCAGACTGGGACTCGAAGCCAAATTTCCCACTTATCTCGAGGTTCCCTTAAGCACATTCCCTCCTGTACTGACCCAAACTTCCACACGTCACAGACATTGCCAAACAATTAACATTACTTGTACTACTGTGGCAGGTCTTGGCTTTGTATCTTGCACTGGCTAGGATGCTGTGTTCACTCATAGTAGTTTACCCATGTTCCTGTTATCTTATTCATTACTAGTCCTACTGCTGGATTACCTATATTTGGTTTTGTATTGATTACCCTGTACTCACCCACCCTACATATCTCAAGCAGCTCCTCAAGGGTTAGCTCCTAACCAAAACCTGACCTCTGAATCCATCTCCAGCTCCTTACTTCAATAACTTCTCCACACTACTATCTTTTACCTATTCCAAAACGCCATAAACCAAACCCACAGGTCTGCCCACTGGTTGTCCCATTTTGGCTGGATTCAATGCTGCCATGGAATGAACCTCTGCGTTTGTTGACCGACACCAATCTATTGTCCACAACTTCCCATCCTACACTGAAGACAGTGCTCACTTCCTTCACCACCTCACCACAATTCCTGTCCCGTTACCACCAGAGTCCTTGTTGGTTACTGTGGGTGTAACATCCTTGCACACCAACATCTCCCAGTCCCATGACCTTGTGGCCATAGAACACTACCTTTCCTAACATCCTCTGACAGCAAATGAATCACTGCTTCCCTAATCCTGCTAGACAACCATATCCTGACCCACAATTATTTCTTTTTCAAAGGCCAAATCTACAAACAACTCCATGATACTGCCATGGGTACTCACATAGCTCCACCCAACATTAAGCTATTTATGAGCCATATGGAGGAATTCTTCCTATCCAGTCAACACCTAAAATCTCTTGTCTGGTTCAGATTTACTGAAGACATTTTCAAGATCTGGATACATGGCAAGGACAATCTTTCCTCTTTCCTCTACAACCTCAATGTATATTCCCAAATTTGCTTCACCTGGTCCTTCTCAACTCAGTGAGCCACCTTTCTTTACATCAATCTCCACCTCTCAAATGGCTCCATAAATACATCTGTCCATATTGAGTGTACCAACCACCAACAGTACCTCCACTTTGAGAGCTATCACCCGTTCCATTTCAAAAAGTCTCTTCCTAACGGCCTTGCCATCCATGACATAGCATTTGCAGTGGAAAGCAGAAGCTGTCACAATATACTGATAATCTTACTAGATCCTTTACTGACAGACAACATCCCATCCAGCTTGTCCATAAACAAATCTTCCATGCCATCTTCTCCTCTGACTCCAAAGAACCTGTTAACCAGCAATTGACTAGCACTCTTCTGATCACTCAGTATCACAATGGCCTTCAAAAGCTCAACCACATCCTTTACCAAGTCTTCAGCTATCTCTTGTCGCGCCCCGAGATGAGGGATATGCTACCCAAAATCCTACCCACATTCCCAAAAATTGTGTTCTGCTGTCCACCCAACCAACAGCATATCCTTGTCCATCTCTATTCCCAATCCTGTGCCCCGTTGGTCATTCCCTCGTGGTCAGCCCTGGTGATAGACCTGTCCCATACACCAACCCATCATCTTCTACCACAGTCCAAACACAAAACTGTGAAAAGGACAGACCAGACAGTCACCCATTCAAGTGCTAGCCAAGCCCAACAACATTTAACTTTGGTAATCTGATGGGAACCTGTTACCACTATGACAAGACCAATGGAAATTATAAATTTATTAGGCAGAAATATAGGTTTGTTTTCCAAAGCACCATGCATCGGCTGGTCCTGCTGAGTAGTGCCTTGTGAGCAGTGGAATGCCGGCATGCAATCAACTTGCAGTACCCTCAGCACAACGAAGCATCAAGTGACAGCTGTTACATCATGGGGAAGCCGTTGACCTGTGAACTTCAGCTTCTAGCTCAACAAATCGATTTCCAAAATGTACTGAATGATGTTGAAGCTCTGCACTCAGCAGATGTAACCCAACGTCACCTGAAGTATTCAGTGGCGCACAGGGGTTGGCTCTCAGCTCCGTTTAGGAGACAGGAGCCAGCAACATCAGTGTATGCCACAGGAACAGGATGAGCAAAAGCAGTGCTCACCCACTCGAAGGTGGACGACAGACAGCATCCAGGTCATGCAGGTCAAGTCTCCAGCAGGTCTGCAGGGTGACGGCAGCCTCCCTGCCCCATCAGTGTTGCTTCGGAAGTTGGCGGTGAAGCTGGCAGCAACAGCATCCTTCCAGCCACACTTGTGGTTCTGTAGACAATCGGAGGCAGCTATGCATGCCAAAGGTAGACCTCCACAGCCTTCCCTCTCACTGGATAGCTGCAATTGACACAAGGGCTGAGACTAAGCACCGGGCAGTCGGCAAACAGCACTCATCAATCAGCAATGAGACACTTGTTAGGAAGAGTGGGCTATTTAACTTGGTACTTCCTGTGCACTCTGTGGCAGTGGCGATGGTTATGACATTATGTTGTTGTGGTCTTCAGTCCTGAGACTGGTTTGATGCAGCTCTCCATGCTACCCTATCCTGTGCAAGCTGCTTCATCTCCCAGTACTTACTGCAACCTACATCCTTCTGAATCTGCTTAGTGTAGTCAGCTCTTGTTCTCCCTCTATGATTTTTACCCTCCACACTGCCCTCCAATGTTAAATTTGTGATCCCTTGGTGCCTCAGAACATGTCCTATTAACCAGTCCCTACTTTTTGTCAAGTTGTGCCACGAACTCCTCTTCTCCTCAATTCTATTCAATACTTCATCATTAGTTATGTTATGACATCATGTGACCTGGTTTTTCCTTCGCTTTCAGCACTCCCAGTGACTCAACTTTCACAACTCCACCTTCAAGAGGCTCTTTTCTGTTGGCTCGGTACCTGAATACTTAAAAGTTTCTTTGTACCTAGTCTTCCTTACAAAAATCTGCTTTGTCACTAGAACGATGGTATCTCTTGGCTTCCATGATGTCATTATGCTTTGCTTGCAGACTTGGGTGCTCAGTCGTTGTCCCTCCCTCTCCCCCATCCCCCTCGCACTGCAACAACTTCCGTGTTTGCTACAACCCTCTCAGCATTTCCCCATAGCTGGCAGTACAACGGTCATTGACACTGGCAGTCTGGCTTCCGGGAGATGCCAAGGCAGAACTTGGACGAATTTTTAGTGTCCACCAGGGGTACTATTCTGGGGCATAAGATTCTTTTTTTTAAGGTGATAAGTAAAACTTTATGACTGCTCCTTGTACAAACAAAGATTGAAAGATGGATGTTTGATTATTTTATGTTGTTGCTGGAGCAGGTTCATTTATAACAGTTTCTATTATTTAAAGACCTCTATCTCGACTGTGCTTTCATATTTCAAAAGCAGAGGCACAGAGACAATTCTGACGCAGGCCACAATAATGAAACCTTAACTGCCTAACATTATGACTAGTACCTATCACAAGACTGAATGACAACTGGTGGTGTAGCAGGCAAATGGCAGAGTAAGGAAAGTATATTAGTGGAACACAGAAAATTGGGGAGTCATTCTAGCAACAACACGGGCCGCAAATGAGGAAATCCACTAACATAAGCAATTTTGAAAAAGGACATGTTATTATGACTCAGCACCTGGGAACAAGCAACTCAGAAACAGTGAAGCTAGTTGGTTGTTCATGTGGTACTGTCTTGAGCATCTATGGAAAGTGGATGAAGGACGGGGAAAGCACGTGTAGATGGTAGGAGAAAAAGTGTTTAACATTCACACCTCATCACAAAACAATGCAGAATCTGGAGGTTTGCCCACTCTGTAACAGAGGATAGGTGGCGATCTGACAACAGAGTACAATGCTGGTGCCAGAGCAAGTGGTTTGGAGCACACAGTTCAGTGCAAATAGTTGAACATGGGGATCCACAGTGGACAAACCTGTGTAATCCTAACAATATTATCAGTTACAGTTGCAGTGGGGACAGGATCATGGAGACTGGACCATGCATCAATGAGAATGTATTACCTGGTTAGATGATTATGTTTCTCATTACACCAGGTCAATGTCACCCGGGCAAACAGCTGCCATACATCAGGATAGTGGAGGCAGTTTTATGCCACGGGGAGATTCACTCGGACCTCCATGGCAGTTATGGCAACAACTGAAAGCACCATGATAATTGCTGACTATATGAACATTACTGTGGACTATCTGCATCCCTTCATGCTTGATGTCTTCCTCAACAGCAATGGCACCTTCTAGCAGTATAACTGTCTATGCCACATGGCCAGAATCATGTTATAGTGCTAGATATCTGGTACTACACACCTCCAGAAACCTATCAAGGAATTGTGGAATCTTCACCATACAGAATCACTGCTGTACTGTAGTCCAAAGGTGGACCAACATTCTATTAAGCAAGTGATCATAATGTTTTGGCTCATCAGTGTAGCAAACCCTCATATTTCAAATAATGAAGTCACTCTTGCAAAGTGAAGGAGATGAAACAAACTGCTAAATGTGGAATGAGTCCAACACAGAGAGAAGGCAAACAGAATAATGCAGTCAAAGAAACAAGAGGAAAGCTTCTCAGCATAAGTGAAACAGAGAGCACAATATGACTGATTCAGTATTTTCTCTCAAGACAATACTTCAGCATTAAAAACACATAACTTACTTGTATATGAGAGTTCCCCACATGTCTCATAAACTGTGTCAAAACGGCTTCAATTATTACAGCTCTTGCGTAATAGCCCATGTGAATGATTGGAGCTCTTCTGTTGTATTTTGAATTCGATACAAATTCTGATATGAATTCATCATTAAAGTAGCCTTGTTTAACCATTGAGTACTTGGAGACAGTGCTGTAGTCATTGGTACCTTGAACCTGGAAAAAATGTCTTTATTATTAAATTTATATTTAGAATAACCTTGTCTTGCCATTTCAATAACTATTCCTTCTACTGAGGGAGATGAAGAAAAATATCTGTATAAACTATCATATCTCCAGTATGCCCAAGTGTTATTTGGAGGTAAGAGTGTCTTCTTGTTTTCAAAGAGAAATTGACAATTTTCAAAATTAGCTGTATGCTTTACTCAATTAACATAAATTAATTAAGCTGCACTAAGTTCTTCAGTTAGAACAGATCATACCATTATATGTTAAAAGATACAACTTGCACTGAGATTTAGATTTTTTCCTTTCACAAAAGAAACAGAGGAAAGAAAGAAAATTAGGGTTTAATTCCCTGTCAAGGGTGAGGTCATTACAGATTAAATACAACTTTGCATTGGAGAAGAAAACTGCACATGCCTTTTCAATGGAAGAATCTAGGATTTGCCTTAAGCAGTTTAGGGAAATCTCAGAAAATCTAAATCTGGATGGACAGGCGAGGATTTGAAACACCGACCTCCTGGAGATGAGTTCAGTGTCTTACCACTACAACACACTGCTTGACGCAGAAGAAAAGTAGGCATATAAATGCATTATTGTTCTAATACCAAACAAAATGTAGCTTCATTGCTGAGTTTTATACAAAGCAAGGGACTAGTGCAGCAGGGGATACAACCCGTCGGCTTTGGACAATGACGTCACAAGTGGCCAATCGAGAAGCGATTCTTCTTAGTGTTGTAGCTCCCTTCAGTGGCTGATAAGTGTTTTTTGGCTTTTTAAAAAAAAAATCTCACGAGATAGAATGAACAGATCCACTTTATTAAGCAATCAGTAAAAAAACTAAACTGAAACATAACAGCAAAAGCGAAAATGGTAAACTGCTCTCTGGCGACTTGTGACGTCATTGTCCAAAGCCGACGGGTTGTATGCCCTGCTACACTAGACCCCAAAGCAAAAATGAAGTCAGTGTGTGAAACTACAGTTTGGCTTTTTCATTTATAAAGACTCAGTATACAAACAATAATAAAATGGATATGATGTCGAAAGACTCTGAAATTAATTTTATAGCAGAGGAATACAGTTCCCCTATAAGGTTTATCAAGTGTACTCCTATTCAGAAATGTATACAGATTTTTATATATATGGTGTACATATGGTTTTACCATTCACTTCTTTCTTGTTTGAATCCTCCCAACAGTGCAGGGTATAAAAAAATTACTTATGACTTGTTATTTCAGTCTGTACTCCTTTTGTATTTCCTTCCAGTACATTTTGATTACATAGTCGTTTGAGCCTCAGTCAAGGTTACACTGTTTTGATAATGTCCATTTTGTAGTTCACAAATGGCAGCATTCAGTTTTGCTGCTCTTGTACACTGTGCCTAATGCACTTGACACTTTGGAACAAAAATATATTGCTATCATTTTAGTGACTGTAATCCTTTTAATACAAACAAGGATTAACTGCTTCTTGAAGCCTGGCTACAAACTGATATCAAGATCATTACAGATGAAGCACTTGCCAACAAGACAAGAACAGGGGGCGAAATTGCTGGAAAAACTAACTCACCAAGGGGTTAATTTTATTTTTAAAAGGATTGGTTGATAACATACACACTGACGCATCAAGGAAAAATTAAATTGGTAATTGTGGGGTGGTGGAGACGATGTGAAGGGTTAAAAAATTGTAGGAGCCCAAGTCTCCGTTACATTAAGCAGACTCATGTTGATGTGGGCTGCAGTAATTAAACCGACATAAAGAGACTTCTACAGGCCAGATTAGCCAAGACAGCTGTACCACTTCAGTCTTTGGACTGAACATAACAATAGCGTACAGAATTGTGAATATTAAATATTTCCTATCGATACCCTACTGATTTCGCAAAAGCAAATTATGTAACTGTACAAGTATGGCAAATGAATGTGTCTATGTCTGTACCTAACCTAGTTATAAACAGACTGATATGCCCCCACGTAAGTACTGACTACGGGCACTTTTACAAGAAAATTATGCAACGTCAGGAATTATTGCAAATATATTTTTCTACAGCTGTAACTATTGAGATGGGCAACACCCGTAAAACTAACGCTTCCAAAGATGTAGAGAAGGGTGGTATGTTAGCTTTGCCATGTTAGTATTAAAAGTTATAGCCATCACACAATACGGAATATTCTGCTGCGACGGACAAGCGACGAAAATGAAACAATTACGCTCTAAACGTTTTTTTATTGACATTTCTGAAACAATCCAGAATTCATTTCTGAAAGATAATGAGGTGCGCGAAACATGTGGATCGTGATGCGTGGAAAGTAAAAGAATTTGATAATCATCACATGTATTGCCAAAAAGACTGCAACATGGTACTAAGGCACTTTGAGCTAGAATAATACAACGAACATTTTTATCCATTATGCAGCAACAGCCTTTCACGATCCAAAATTACAATACTCCAAACTTAACATCATCATTCTAACCTCCCGCTACGAATCTTTCTCATATGTCAAAGTCATCTGTACTTCATATTCCGCCAGAGGATGTAGTTAGCAACATCGGTTTTGCATCGGCATTGAAAACTGGCACATGTGTCCCCCTCAGTGTCCAAAAGTTCGTCCGAGCAGCTACCAGCAGATTCATGAGCATTTGCAGAGCTGAATTCGCGTATAAGCAGTGCCTTCTCCCGCTACCGGCTACTTGAAGTGCGTCTGTTTGCTGTGTGAGCAGTAGCAGCAAGTAGCTAGATGCTACTCGGAAAAGTTTTTCTGGCGGGCCAAGCTGCCAGATTCGCGTATGCGCAGAGCAATCTGAGTTATAATGGGGATCATTCTCCACTTGATCCTTCTGTATGTTTCATGATATTTCTGTTCACTCTTCGTTTACAGCTCACAGGTCAAATGAAAACAAATCAGACTCTGTGGCCGGTAGCCATCAATATACATTCCCATAATCATGGAAGACTAAATAAAAAAGTTAGTAGTTTCAGTTTTCTGATTTTATATTATTTCCATTTTATTAGCAATGGACCATTAATCGCCTTAATGAAGTTATTTTTGTCGGTTTGCTAGAGAAATTTGCTTCTGTTAATCTCTTCCACCGAGGCAGTCAATTTATTTGAAACGAAGTGTTTCGTTCCACACTACTGGCTAATTTCAACTTCGTTCAATTTCAAGTGTACATTTTCATTTTCTGGCACGAATGGCATTATGCCATAATAAAGAACCAAACATTAGTTAAATGAGTACTCATACTCCAAGAAAATTGGTATCCCAAAAACCACATAGAAAAGCTGAATGTCCAGTACTTCGGTGTGCATCTGGACATACAAATGTGCACTTTAAGCCGAAATAAGCAGTTTAGTGTGGTTTACGAAATTCCGATGCCCTCTGAGGAGTCTCTGATGTCCTACTTCTTTTAAGACACTGTAAGGTCTCTTAATGCTATATACATACGAACATCCATAAATATTCACTTGAAGCAAACTAAGCAGGCAAATTTGATCAGTAGTTTTGAATTAAATATTTTGTTTCAAATATATTGACAGCTTTAGCAGAATTTTATTCATCTGCCTTTCGTGAAACACCATGTTTTTCGACCACAAGACACTTGTTTAGCACTTCCTCTAGGAGTGATGTTACTACTTAACTTTTCTTGTTTACATCTTAAATTTATGGGATGCCATTCTAGGCTAAATTGTAGACTGACAACATAACGTGTTTTATTATTTTAACTCCCCACATTGCTTTACATTTATTCCTAGAATGTAATATAAACTGTCAGTTGCATAGTTTCTTTGCCTCACAGACGACCTTATTAATTTTTACACATTTTGAAATAGTCACGAAATAATTTATTGTCCTTTATTCTGGTGTAAGAAACACAAGAAACTGTTTCTTTTATTTTTGCAAGAAATTTGTATTCCTTCTCACTAGTTATTTGCAGTGCAATGTAGATGTTAACGTGATTGGAAATGCTACACAAGAATACTGCAGAGTACAAGTTTTTTAAAAAAAAATTGTGTTAAAGTCAACACATAGCAAAAAGTTAGGGTACTTTGAGCTATGGAGTCTAGGTTTGAAATGAAAATTACTCCAAGAACTGCTTCTTTATTTGCATTGCTTATCTGTTTAGGACATGATAAAACAATTGCTCCAAGCTTGGTGCCTATGTTCTCTCAAGAACATGTCGCAGGGCTGCACATGGCCACTTGATGTCCCACCACGCACGGAATTCCAAACAGATATGCGACGAAATGTGTATGAGCAGCGCAAACACCAAGCACGGGCTGCCTACGTACTGTAGCTGTCCATTCACAGTACGGACTGTTTTGGAAATTTGTGGTAAGGACTATGGGATCAAACTGCTGAGGTCATTGGTCCCTAGGTTTACGCACTACTTAATCTAACTTAAACTCACTTACGCTAAGGTCGACACATACACCCATACCTGAGGGAAGACTCGAACCTCCAGCGGGGGGTGCCACTCGAACCGTGACAAGACACCTTAGACCGCACGGCTACCCCATGCTGCTAGGCCTGTTTCCTGGCGCTCTCCGGAAACTCCTCAAACGAACCTCAACACACAGATTGCATAACAGAAAAGTTAAAAACTGCTAAAAGGTGCGTTTGCACAGAAAACATTTCACATGCATAACTCTCCCTCCTATCACTTACAGAGGCCTGCACGTGTTTCCAGACACGCGCGATGTGCGTGGCAACTACAATGGCAATAACACTGAATTTTGGAAATAGCAAAGTCGAGCAGGATCGGTTTATCGACAGGCAGACTTCCCGCATAAATGGACTGAGATGTGGAACTTGTCTGTGGTCTCTCGCTGTAGCTATCTCTGGGCTTGTTAATGTTGATGTTACCTGTGCTAATTTGCTTGTTCAGATTTATAAATAATATAGCAGTAACTGTGTGTTGAAATGGTAGTTGATCGTACCCTGTTCCCACTGCCTACGCTAGGGACTACAGTGGTTGCGCTGACTTCGCAGATTCTTCAAAACTTAAGTTTTTCGACTTTAGGTCAGCACAAGACATTTGTCCACAATGGCACATTTATATCATCAGCAAGAGAAAGGGTTATTCTTCAGAAGGAAGAATCAAACAGTGAACTTCACACCATCATTATTCCATCGACACAAGAAAATTCAAATCAGAGAGGAAAAGAGTCAGTACTATTAATTTCATGGATCATAGTGATAATGATGGGCCAACATGTGAACAAAGCAACTGACAGCAACTGTACCATGTATCAGGGCTCCATGTACAGTGAGCCCTACAGATATGCAGAGGTGGGACAATTTTACAATTATCCAGTGTTATTGCTAGAGACAACTGTGTCTGATTCTACCATGCCGGTATATTATCTGATGTTTCCGCATGCTTCGCATTATTCTCCACCCTCAGACTTGGTTTCACATAATTGAATTCATTTTACAAAGTTATGGAGTGGTGGACGAGACATACAAATCTGTCCCAGTGCTGAACAATTTAGCTGAATATTCTTATATCGTTAGTGATATTATTGCCTCTTCACCAACATCAAACAAAACGGATGTGCTAACAAAAGGTTATTATAATGTCTGTTGCAGATACCTGAACAATGCATAAGATTACAGACAACAAATTACACTTGCCTGACAGACTCCATGCTGTATTGCAATAGCATAAAGAAGCGGATTCACGCGTGAGAAGTGTTAGTAATACTACACAGAGAGCCATGTTGCCACAGCATAAAAGGAATGGTTCTGGAGAAGTACTGACTCTTACAAATTCACATGTGGCTGGCAATTTGTGACATGCGGGATCGTGGTATCCTCAGAGATGACATGGAATGCCAGTTAACTGACTTTAGTGTAAGCAGCCAGCTGCTCCATTGACTTGAGGTTTTTTGTCTTACATGGAGAGCTTATCAACACATTATGTAATGGTGGCTCATCACTGAAGGACATATGTTGGTTTCACGAGAAATTCAGAACAACAGTACACAAATGTGTTTCCCCTTGCAATTTAATGTATCTGCAATGACAGACTATTATCAGTATGAGAGGCGACAGGACTAAAGAGGAGTGCACCCTACTAGGTATAAAGGACCAGGATAACATTTCAGTTTAAGGACACGAGGATTTATGTGCAGGATAGGGTGTCTGCTTTCTGCTTCCTGGTAGACTATGGTTTGGCAGTAAGTACCGTACCAATTGGAATATTCCCACTCAAGCTGCAAACCAATCAGGATTTTCCTACATGCCATTAATGACACACTAGTGTGTTATTGTGGGATACATCACCTCAGAGTGGATTTTGTATTGCATCATACTTTCAACTAGAATTTCGTGATAGCAGACGTATCTGTGCCAATTACAGGGACACTTTTTCTTCATCATCACAAACTTTCGCTAGACATTTTGGTGCAACAGCATGGGGTGATAAAAGAAGATGTATGACGGAAATCATAGTCGGTACAAAAGAGATCACCAGGACTCACACCAGATTCATCAAATTACAGAAGGTGGCACAACAGAAAGCGTTATTACATCAAGAAAGTTCAGAGTTCCACAAAGCAATAAGGAGAAGTCTAGGATAGTTGGACAGCATACACAAAGAGACTAGCAGCCTGGTAGCATCAGAAGCAGCAGCCTCAGCCTAAGGTGGAGCAGCATATCGACGCACTATGTTGGAAGAGGCTAAATTCACATGTCAGTGGTGTGCAGGCCACAAAGTTTTGGTCGTGTTGTGTCGGCAAAAGGAAATATGCTGTCAATACAAAACTCAGACAAAAAGCATTCAGAGGTATTGTTCAAGAGACAAAGCATTACAGGCATACATTGCAAAGTCCCCCAGTTCACGACAAGGCAAGTAGACTTGAAACAGATAGATGTCAGGCAGGTAAAAAATTGTAGACGAACTTTTGCACTCAGGCAGAGTTCGGCCTTTCCTAGTAACTGAGCATTGATGATGCATTTAGTAGTTAAAAAAGACAGTTCTTGTAGACTGTGAAGGGATTAAGGATCACTTAACTTTCATACTAGACCAGATAGGTATCAGATTACCAACTTCCAGGATTTTTCACACACTCTGGCAGGTGCAAATATGTTTAGCATGATAGACTGCAAGAAGGCGTACCATGAAATTGCAATGGCGCCAAAAGAGATTCTAAAAACGGCAGTTATTACGACCTTTGGCCTTTTCGATTACGTACAAATGCCTTATGGGTTAACAAATGCAGCGTTTTGTCGACGCAGTATTAGGAGAGTTTTTATTCTGTTTTTACTTGGATGATATATTGGTTTCTTCAAAATCAGCAGAAGACCATAGAACACATTTAAAAATTGTTTTTGATACTCGGAAGATACATGGTGTTGTGATCAATGAAGAGAAGTGTCAACTTTGGAAAAATGTGGTAACAGTTCTGCCTCATTTAGTAATTACACCTGGTATTAGACCCACAGCTGATAGGATTGAAACTTTCTGCTCTGTGCCTAGACCTATAAAATTCAAAGAACTGCAACGATTTCTTGGAACAGCCAACTTTTACAGGAGACTTTTGCCTCAAGCAGTATAGTTGCAGGCAACTTTGACAGACGCATTGAGGGGGAAAGTTAATCATGAGAAGTGTGTGCTGTAGTGGACAGATGATATGCAACATGCTTTCGAGAAGAGCAAATGCAGCTTAGAACAGACATTTACATTAGCACATCCAATAAAGGGTGCCCTTTTAACTATAACATCGCAATTGGAGCAGTTTTTCAGATAATCAATGGAAAATCTTACCCACTGAGATTCTGTTAAAAAAAACTAACTGCAGCTCAACGCAAGTGGTCAGCATTTGATAGGGAATCGCTCCTAGTTTATGAGGCAGCCAGGTAGTTTAAGGAGGACATCGAAGAACGACAATTCACAATACTGATAGGCCACCATCCCGTAGTGAATGTGGGAACAAAACCATTGCAAAAATTGAGGAACGACAACTAATGTGGAAGGTAGTACTGCAACAAGAAAGAATTAACTGAAAATTGTAAAACCGATATCTTTGATATTTTTGGAGTGATATCTATGACCTTCACTAAAATGATAGGTACAAGGCAAGGACAACATTATCTATTCTCCTTTGCTCATGAATAATGTGTTAACTGGCTATCAAATTAATGACTGTCGACCCGTTTCTTGTCAGGAATTAATTATTTTAAGTTTTGCAGTTATGTTTAATAATCTGAAACTGGATTGTGCAAGATGGCTGACTTCACATTGCAAGAAAGTGGAATGTAGCAGTGCTACTTTATTGTTACAACAAACTTATGTCATCTTTTTAGAAAGCTCTTTTCACTGATTTTATTATTTGTGTGCTGGTATTAAATTAAAATATGTGATTTTACATGTGTAGAGTCAGTCACCTTTTATGTTATGGTAAAAACAGGGAATCCCGCAAAAATGGACTTAGAAACACTGAATGAGGTAGAATTGAACGCTGATGATAGCTAATTCGCTGATGCTTCAGCTCACAAAATTGAATCGAATACTGAGAGGGAGGAAATTAATGTAACCGCCAGCCTCACACCAGGTATATTTACAGCATAGCGGCGTAAGATGAAAGCTATGATAAAAACAAATTTTTGAAAAACTGAAAATTATGTGGACTGATGAAGAATTGGCAAAGAAAGGAATATATGAAAAACAGTGACAAGAAGAAGAGACATGGTTTTAAGGCATCTGTTAACACACCATGGAATAACTTTTGTGGTACTAGAGGGAGTTGTAGCAGGTAAAAACTATAGAGGTAGCTGGAAATTGGAACAAATCTAGGAAATAATTGACGATTTAGGTTGAAAGTGCTACTCTTAGTTGAAAAGGTTGGGGCAGTAAAGGAGTTCATGGTGTGCCACATCAAACCAGTCAGAAGATGACTTGAAAAATATTAAAAAATGAAATGTTAACTACGCAAAACGAAATGTCCATTAACCATAATGAACTCCAAGTTAAGTGACATGTCATCTAAACAAAATGTTTTGTCATCAAAACCGACAGGTTTGTCAATTGATATGAGAAATTTATCATTACCACAAGATGCAGTGTTATCCAAGGAGACAGATTTGTTAATGCAACAAGATGCATTAACGACTAAGATCACAGAACTAAAAACTGTGTACCATGTCTTCCTGATGCAATGCAGCGATTATCTGATCAACAAGCCCAACTAAAAGCATCTGTTCGTAAGCTGACCAGGAAGTTAAAATGAGAGAACAGTTTTTCCCATGATTTTTCACAATGGATTTTCAGTAAAGTTAAATTCAGAATTAAATTAAGGGTTATTATACAACAATCTGCCACTAAAGTGATATCTCAGAAAGCCACTTTGGAGGAAAAATTTAGAACTGATTTACCATCAAATTACAACTGTGTTGAGTGAAGATTTACTAGAGTGGCGAGATCGTATTACATCTCAAATTAGCAGCGCACAATAGGAACCATCCATTATTAAACAGAGAGTACATGACCTGCTTTATGGTCAGTGGTGAAAATATTAGTTCTGCACCATGTGAGGGAATGTATAGAAATGATATAAGACATACAGGCATGCCACCTAACCACACTTCCTATAGGTTGGGAGCCATAACTTCTTTATTACCTGTTCTATTAGGTGAGAGCTTATTCAGACATAGACAGTTTCAGGTTTTTACACCTAACACGAAAAAATACTCACCCTATCGTGTGAATCAGGCCATTTAGAGCCATGTTACCAAGTTTGTCGACAGATAAGCAAAATGATACACTTCACTGCAGACTTCATTCAGACAGAAACCACCCTATGGGAAACAAAGACTGCCGAAAATTATCAGAGGGCAATTCTGTCGAAATACTGGTGTGGTTTAGAGCAAAAAAGAATCCATAAGAAGGTATTCCATCCTGAACCATTTAACAGTAGGCAATGAATGCTATGAAAGTCTTTCGAGAAGTATTGGGATTATGCGTATATCACACAGGAACGTTTCCAGAACATTAAAAGCGAAATTGTCACTGGACCTAATGGGCATATTAGTCTATGTGCCCAAAACAAATCTTGAGCACTTCATGATTATATATTAGATTCACTCAGTCGACTACATAAAAATTCGAAATCGACCAATAACAATGACAACAGTGGCGCAACTCAGACCTTTCACTGTATGAGCAATCTTACAACCACAGTAGGATCAGAGACTGTCGTGTCTGCTTTGTGAGATGACCAGCGTCGCCTCTGCTGCATAATGCCTGGCCTGATGATCATGGTCCATCAAATTTTAATAGGAGAAGGAGGAATGATAACAGCTATCACGCTGTTTACTGTGGTAATGGAAAGGGCATTGGCAGAATACTAACAATTACAATCGATGGAATCCCCTAACCGGAAACCACAGACAGTAAAACGCAACCAATACTATCCTGTGCATAACTCTATAATTCATAGAATTTGACAAACACAAAATCCAGGATTACTGAAGTATGGGATACAACTCATCAGCTTTGACCAATTATGTCAGAAGTTACCAAAGATTATGTATTGCACAGATTTAATAGCAAAGACGAATGTTGAGAAAGTAAGGAATGCAGGACAGAGAAAACACATGGTAGACATATATCGCGTATTCATATTTTGAACATAATGTTAAGTACATCGCTTATTTGAATCATAGTATCCTATTCTTCAGTTTATCTGTGTAGCTAAACTGAAGAATGGGATGCTAGTGTAAAAAATAAAAAAAAGGAACAGATCTGACATAGGTCGACTTTCTCGCCTTCACCAGCACTAGAATCCTATTCTTCAGTTAACCTATGTAGCAATGCGAAAAAACCTAGGAGAGTAAAATTTGTATCCAATACTTCAGTGACCTATGTAGCTCAACTGAAGAATAGGATACCAGTGCAATCGAAGGCGAAAATAGCGACATACCTAAGATTTGTTTCCCATACTTCAGATGACCTATATAGGTCAACTGAGGAACAGGATACTACCTTCATAGTTCAACTGATATACAGGATGCCAGTGTTATGTATGTCTCTTTTTTCGTCTTTGCTAGCACTATTATTTTATTCAGTTGACCTATATAGGTCAACTGAGTACTGCATACAAATTTTTTGTATGTCGGTCTTTTCGACTTCTATAGTGCCACTATCGACCAAAAAACATCGTAGTAATACTAGTGCTAGCGAAGGCGAAAAAAAGCGACAAATGTAAAATTTGTATTCCGCACTGCAGTTGACAAACCCTGCATCAAATCTTCCATATTCATAGGAATAGATACATCCTACCCAAAAATGAAAATCAGAAGGTAAAAATTGTCCAGAACGAAAGGCAATTCTTCTAAAACATCTGAAACACTAAGAATGAAAATAAGACTGAATGAATTGGAACGAACAAACGATTTAAATTAATGCAAGCGACAAAAATCGTACACAATTTCTCTTAAAAACACATTCATTTATTTCGATTAACAATGATGAAGCCTCACCACAGAAGATAATCGGTTCATTATCCATGGCTTGAAAATAAAGATATTAATATCTGTGAGTAAACTATGATGCCACTGGTCAAAGCCAAGAGGTACGTATCGCATTCTTTAGGTGACTTCAAAATCCTGCCATAAATATTATTAAGGTGGCATAAGAGTCCCGCCCAACAACGACAAGTTCAACAAATTAATTCAGTCATATCACGCCCTCAGTGACGATTGTGGGATGGAGTGGGGGTATAGAAAGCAATTCAGTAAATCAATTGTGATATAACAATGTGCCAAACTGACCACCACAAACGCTGTGATCATAGGTCCAAGGTACTGAATAAGCAACTCTCGGGAAAGTGACTACTGCAGTTCTTATGGATACAGATGCCATGGTGAATTGTCAGCCAATTTACTTACTTAAATTCGCGAGTTTGTGATAGGAAATTGAGCCATATTCTGTCTGTTTCTATTTGTAAGTAGGTTACTCGTAGATTGCGTGAAATTCCTAAGGGGGGAGCATGCAGTGATTGATTTCTCCTTATGTAAATGCTTTCTGAACATCAATTGAAAAAATATTGTTGTTCTCTCCACTACACCAGGACGAAGAAGGAGGGAGGAGAGGGTATAGCACATCATGGGACAGTACCAACAACAACAAATACTTTTGCAAGACAGAGTCAACTGCGATGTATTGAGAAGCACTGCACACGACACACACTTAAACCACTTTCCAAACCATCGTAATAAGTTGCCATGGCTAGATGTCAGAGTTCGGTATTAATCGGGAATTTGAAGTCACGATTGCGTTTTTAAAGCACTATAGAATTCCTAAATTGGTTCATTCCACTACACTACGGAAGGAGGAAGGCCTACTCCATGATAGGATAGATATAACAGCAATACCAATGCTAGACAGAGTCCACTGCAATGTGCTGAGAAGCACTGAACATGACACACTTAAACCATGATCCAGTCCACACTAGTTGCAGTTGTTGTGGCAGTTGTTGTTGTCGTGGCTAGATATCAGAGAATGCTATCAGACGGGACTCTACTACAAACGGATCGAGGAGTAAGGACCTTTTGTGTATGGGATAAACACAACAGCAAAAAATGGTTCAAATGGCTCTGAGCACTATGGGACTTAGCTTCTGAGGTCATCAGTCCCCTAGAACTTAGAACTACTTAAACCTAACTAACCTAAGGACATCACACACATCCATGCCCGAGGCAGGATTCGAACCTGCGACCAGACTGCGGTTCCAGACTGTAGCGTCTAGAACCGCTCGGCCACTTCGGCCGGCAAACACAACAGCAAATACAACTGCAAATAGAGTCCACTGCAATGTATTGAGAAACACTAAACACGACACACTTATACCACGATCCAGGCCGTAGCAGTAGCTGTGATGGTTATTTGTTGGAGAGCGCTGAAACACCCGCACATCCCAGGCGTTTTGTATTATAAAGCATCAATGTTTTCTTTGATATGCAATGTAGTAGTTTTATCACTTTAGAGTTTGTCATCATAGTTTATCGTAGAGAAACTTGCAGAGGGAATGTATGTCATGCGCTTGGAAAATATTTCTTAGACTGGAATACTGACAGCATTGTATTCCGCACGACTAATAGGTCGGAAGGCTCACCACTCTAGCGCTATAGCGTGTTTTAAGAACAAAACCGTGTGCCCTTAGGAATATATGTGTTTATGTTCCACGATCATTTCTCTCTTACCAATACCTTCTTCGTACTGACCCCTGACACTACAACAAAACTTTGGAATAGATAGCGCAGTTGATTTATGTAAACTGCTTCAAACTATGTCCGTCTGGAGCTTCAGCATGCAAAAAAACCACTCGTTTCTTCTTCATAACCGTCTGTTAGATCACCACAACACTCTCATATCTACTATAAACCGATAAGGGGTGTTAAACTCCTCGACATGCGCCCATCTGGAGAAATCTTGCGCACTTGGATGGGTGTCGTGAGTAAGATTGGTGCAGAGCAGTAGTTAAGGACTCAGCTTGCTCTGTTCCTTCACGAGACATGGAACGTAACCTCCTACTTCTAGTCAGCTGCAAATTAAATGGGTTACAGTGTTGCAGGAAGGCCTGGTCATAGACAATATGGGGAGATCTTTCAATCTCTAACTTTATCCTAAGAAAGCGAGAATGCTCTGCGACTCCAATCCGAACAGGGAAAGATGGGAAATCGTAATCGTAAACTACCCACTATGATCGAGGTGCTAGAAAATGTAGATCGGTATAAGACACTGTCTGGTATACTTTGGTACATATATGTTAAGAATTAACAATGAATGGACGTACTGCACAGTCATCTATCTACAATCGCAATATATACACGGTGCTTTTAAGCCAGTGGAGAGGTGGTTTAGCAATGATACAGAAATTGGGAAGCATGCTGCCATGTCATTGTTTGGCGTAGAAACTATGGAAAAAAACTGGTAAAATTGCTACAAATGATCGCACTATCAATTGTGGTGCTTATTACAGCGAGTAGACGGTGTCCTTTCCATCCCATCCGTCCACTGGTAATGACTGACAGTCATCACTTGTTTGAGATGGAGAGAGAGTGTTATTGGGAGCAACTCCCTTCGGAAATAGTCTTCACTGAGACAATGATTGCGTATATTACTGTAATATCTCGGATCAATCGAAACTGGACACCTAGACATCTGCTACCACATCACTGAAAGATAACTTTAAATGTGGAGCTCGGCCATCTGTTTGGAAATGCCCCACGATGCAGCCAAACTCTACCAATTTCCACATGTCGTGATGTCTTCCTCACTTTTTTTTGTCAATAAGAAACACCCTCCATGTCTCTGATTTCAATCATAATGGGTGTATTGTGGAAGCAGTAGCAGCATAATTTACACTGTGCAATATCCAGTTTTCTGTGAGAGCCAATGAATCGAAACATGTTAATGATGTTTTAGCTCCTCACACAGACCTCGACATCGTGGTGGAAAAACAATATGATGGCGGTGTACCAGGTGAAGAAGTACGAAACCGGAATTTCCCTATAGATGATCTAGCCGTCAGTATAGGGCTCGTGAGACCGCGCCTGCAGCGCCATCTGCTTCCTCTAATGGCTGACGACGAATGTCAACACATAGTAACCCAAGTTCCATACATCGGTGTCTGTTTCAAACACGTAAACATGTGAAGTTTTGTGCCTACGAACAACGATTTGCGGACAGCATTGGTTTTCTGTTATCATTTGAAGAAAACTGCTGCAGAATCGCATCGAATGCTTGTCGAAGCTTTCGGTGAACATGCTCTTGGGAAAACACAGTGTTTCGAGTGGTTTAAAAAATTCAAAAGTGATGATTTTGACGTGAGAAATGACGAGCGCGGGAAACGACCGCAAAAGTTTGAAGACAACGAATTGCAGGCCTTATTCGATGAAGACGATACTCGAACTCAACAAGAACTCGCGCAACAATTGAATGTTATGCAGAAAACCATTTCGCTTTGGTTGAAAGCTATGGGAAAGGATCAGTGGAAAAATGGGTTCCGCATGAACTGAATGAAGGACAACAAGCAAATCGAAAGACCACTTGTGAAATACTGCTCGCCAGATACAAAAGAAAGTCGTTTCTCCATCTAATAGTGACAGGCGATGAAAAATTGATATATTTTGACAATACTAAGCGTCGTAAATCATGGGTGAATTCAGGCAAACCATCGACATCCACTACAAGAGCAAATCGCTTTGGAAATAAGACAATGCTCTGCATTTGGTGGGATCAGAAGAGTGTCATCTATAATGAGCTGCTAAAACTTGGTGAAACAGTTAACACTGATCACTGTTAACAGAAAATGATAGATTTAAATCGAGGATTACGTGAAAAACGACCGGAATATGGAAAAACGCAACACAAAGTCATGTTGCTCCATGATAGTGCCCCATCACACAGAGCAAAACAGGTCAGGGAAACAATCGAGGCGTTCAGTTGGTAAATACTATGGCACACGGCTTATTCTCCAGATTTGGCTCCATCCATTTATCATCTATTTGCATCACTGGGACATGCTCTCGCTGAACAAAGATTCAGTTCGTATGAGAATGTACGAAAATGGGTCGTCGACTAGTTCGCTTCGAAAGAAAAACTGTTTTTTTGGCGTGGCGTCTGTAGCCTGCCAGAGAGGTGGGACAAATGTATACATACCAATGGAGATAATTTTGAATAAAATATTATTTATCAGTTACAAACAACAGGCGTGTAATTGTTGTTGTTGTTGTGGTCTTCAGTCCTGAGACTGGTTTGATGCAGCTCTCCATGCTACTCTATCCTGTGCAAGCTTCTTCATCTCCCAGTACCTACTGCAACCTACATCCTTCTGAATCTGCTTAGTGTATTCATCTCTTGATCTCCCTCTACGATTTTTACCCTCCACAGTGCCCTCCAATGCTAAATTTGTGATCCCTCGATGCCGCAAAACATGTCCTACCAACCGATCCCTTCTTCTAGTCAAGTTGTGCCACAAACTTCTCTTCTCCCCAATCCTATTCAATACCTCCTCATTAGTTACGTAATCTACCCACCTTATCTTCAGCATTCTTCTGTAGCACCACATTTCGAAAGCTTAATTATTGCAACCAAATTCCAGTTTCATACTTCTACACCTGATACGTAGCTTCAGTCATACACTCCTTGGATGTGTTACAGCAGAAAAAAACAGTGTATCAAACAATAACAAAGGACCCTCTCTTGTGACTGATACTCTGTGGGGTATGGTCCTCACTTTACACTGGTCTGTGGAAGCGACTTCGATCACCGACCACCTGCTCCTATGAACCAATATTTTTATATTTGATACGATCGCTACATATGCTTGAAGGCAGCATGCTTACGGTATTTCTTTTCGATATACCTGAAGAAAGGGATGCACCAATATCTTACTGTGTTCTCTATCGAATGACGTTAGCGGAGTATCTGTAGTTCGTAGTTTACCATTCTTGGATACTATAAAATAACGATGATAGAAAGTTTGGGTGGCAGACATGAATGCACCCTGAGGGACACAGGTCTTCTTCACACTGCGGTACCTGTACATGGTTTGGAGATGCATCACAATGCATTAGCAAAATCCTCGTCCATCTTCCAGTTCCTGTATGATGTGGTGTCTTCCTAATTTTCCCAATAAGAAACACTGCCATAACTGTTCGTACTGTCTTTTCTCCTGCCTCGCTTTGCAGGAGAAAGATTCATTTGGCCCTGACCTTTCACATTGTACACAGTTGGCGGAGCTACAGCAACGTTTCCATTTCCACTGACTGGTCAAAACACGGTCCTGTCGCATTATCTCAGATCACCCTGTTTCTCCAGGGTTGCAGATTGTACTAGATATAGAGCTCTCCAACTTCTGCTAAGTTCCGACTTAAACTGGAATTGTCACATTCACAAGGAGGGCCGGACAGAGACTGAGGAAGGCAACTTAACTTATCACCAATGCTGTGGACTTACAGATCCGTGTCATGTGTGTTCCCTATGTGCCTATGCTATTAGCGCCACTTTTGTGTAGTGCCACGTTGTGTGGCACCACATTCTGCAATTATTCCTAATTTATGAGCATCAGTCTATATAAGCATTTGAGTGTGTATTAACAGAATTCTAAGCCATATGAATAATTAAATTACTGTGTATGGGCAGACTTTGGGTGATTATCTTTGGTTTGGTGCTTCATGAATTCTAATCCAGTTGGTCTGCTCTGCTTTGAGCGTATTTTCTGGTTTTGTCTTTTGACGAGTTTTTGCATTTTGGATTCGACTTAATGCAAATACCCACTGGCCATTTTTATCCCATGAATAGATAGGTAACGGTTTCCTTGTCTCCACAACTGATGAAAAGCTGAAGAACATTGAGATTGCACTAGTTCAGGCCAGAATCATGAATGAAGATTCATTTGTGGCATGCTATGTTAAAGTGAATTGTGGGATTAGTACCAATAAAATGTATGCATATTTATCTTATAAATATTTTATTTATTTCCCACCTCAACAGAATATTGAGATCTGTGGGGCTGACACAAAAAGTACATATTACTAGAAATATTTTGCAATGATTAATAATGTCTTTCATTTGTACAGTGTTAATGTCTGAAGACACCATCACAGTTTTCTCAGGTTCCCTTTTGACTATACCCCAAATGGGTTGGGGGAGGGGAGGTAAATTTCACCTACATAGCCCTAGGTTTAAAGATAATCCCAGACTTTAACACTAAGTCATGAGACTCAACATTCTACAACAAAACTTTGAGCAATGTGTCATAAACAAATCACTTTCAGGAATGTCATGACAAGGAAATCACTTCTCTCATATTAATTAACTGAAACTGTTCACCAGAAACCATTGCCTTCCTGCCACAAAACAATTGTTTAGCAACGTCATTTTACTGTTAATTGATTATAACTATGTGATTACTAACAGTCCATGAGTAATGTAATATTAAATGGCGTTTCCAAAACCTGTAAAAGATATTGCCTCCATCATTCAAGGAAAGAGTGTAGCAAACTGCTATATTTTGCTTATGTCAGCGATCTAATTTTTTGCCAAATGCAAAGCTTACATTTATGTTATAATTAATATGTCTTTGTAAATTTTGACTGTCCATTGTTTTGTAAACGGTGAAGTAAGCTATGTTGTCTTCTACCTTCTTCTTAATCTGACTGTCATACTGAAAGGTCCTTTACCTTACATAATTCTAACTTAATTGGGAGTAATAATGGATTCATTGAGATATTTGTTCTTATTGGTTGGTATTAAATCTGTCCTGACTTGTCATTGGTGCATTATCGTTTACAAATTTCAATATCTACTAGTTGAACCTGCAATCTAATATCTTTAACAAAGTGGGATTGTTATTGTTATCATCATGCAATCATTTCATTGCACTGAAACTTAACATTAACATTGTTTTGTATCATAAAGCTCTCCACTTAACAACAACAATTTCTGGCCTTGAACTATCCCTCAGCAAGTAAGAAAAGTACTCCACGCAGAAAAATCAGACAGGCAATAGAGGAAATATTTCATTAAAGATAAAGTAGACCGTTTTGAATTATATACTTTTTGCACAGCCATTCATCATCCTCTTGCTACAGATTATGTAATGTTGACTCTCTTCATTTTACTTTACTTTTACACTTCAAAGTCTAACACCAAATAGCCAACCAAACAGAGAGGCAGAATAATGAGTTGGAGTGAGTTACATTATAGTAGACGGTGTTCTTCAACTGCAGTGATAGATGTGGTTTTTTGTAGACTGTGCATTTGAAAATGACAGTATTTTTTTCAACAGTGACTGTGAATGACTGTGACAAGAGATACTTTGCTTGTGTGAGGTGTTAGTTGCTATTGTTTCACAGACTAGGCAAGGACCGGAGGAATGTTTTGTATTCTTACAAGCTTTAGCATATAGGTTAGCTACTGCATAAATATTCTGACACACACATGTTGAATTTTTTCATGCTAAATCGGAGTTTGAAGCTGAGTGCTAGCTGTGACATGTACCTGCTACATTCTTCATACCTGATGCCATCAAAGTGGAAAAGAAAGCTTTGTGAGTGCTGAAGGACAACAAAGCACCATGAACAAGGTCAGCAGAGTCATAGTGCCCTTCAGTATCCAATTCCAGCAGGCTGCCACCGTGTCCCTGTCATCGAAAAATGTACATGTAACTGATAATTAATTATGAGAAAGAATAAAAACTAGAGAAATCTTTTTGATTTGAACTTTTAAGTGTTACAGATTTCAGTACGTCACAAAAAACAAACTGGGTGTAATGCTGTTCAGTGTGTGTTATATATCTATCTCTTTCAATATATTTCTTTTACCTTGACAGTAGCTTTTGTCAGTAACTGACACTCAATTAATTTGTAGTCATTGAGTGTATTCTTTTGGTTTGGTGTACTATGTACATTGTAGAAATCATATGGTTGACATTAAGTATGAGTGTAATGAACAGTAGAGATATTTCTTACATATTCGTGACAGGGACTAAAGGCAAATAAAATGAATTTTCTTTCATTCTGTAAGTTTGAACAGTAACTTAAAATTGGTAGTAACGTTTCAGGGAAATGGTGTTTGTGTTTGGACACTGAAAGAATATGAAAGGATCCTTTACAAGGTGTGAAGCGATGTTTTCTCAGTTTGCGTGCTGTACTGAGAAGAGAAAATGGGTATGGATACTATGTTCAAGTGTGGATTATATAAACATAATTACTGTATTTTGGTTAGGAGGTTTGCTAATAATACTAGGCTTCAGCAATCAGACAGGAAACTGGGCCACTCACTCCACAGGAATGCCAAAACGCTATCAAAAGGGCCTTTGGCACAGCACAACATAGTTAATATGGTAATGAGATCGCTTTGTTGAAGGCCAGCTCCTCTAGTCCACATAATAGCAAAATAAGGGATTTTCTCCCATTTGTTAATGCTGAAGGTATTTTGCGAGGGGAGGGAGATTAATGAATGCTGATGTGCCATATGGTCAGCGCCATCTTATTATTGTACTGCCTAAGCATCATTTGACAAAATTTTTCGTAACATATGAGCATGAAACCCTTTTGCATGCCGGGTCACAACTTTTGTTGGCTATGTGGCTTAGGAGGTTACAAAGGCGCTAATCTTACCTGCACACACAAAGGACCTGGGAGATACCCTTCTGCAAGTAGGTTACAAGGTCTCCCGACAGGGAGCAGATTGTACTTGACAGTCTGACCTGCCCAGTTTGGAAGCTACCGCTAGACGGCAGTTGGAAAGAGTTGCAGAGTCCAAACATACTCCCACTCTAAAATGAGTCTTCTCATTTTACAAACAACCATAAATTTAACAAACAACAAATAGAAAACAAGGAAAATAATAAAAATATAATTAGACACAATATCAATGCACATAAAACATAAATACACAAACATTTGGGATGCCCACGCCACCGAAACGCCACTGTCACACTGCATGTGAAACATGACGGATACTAACAAATAGGACAAAAAACACTTAAGTATTAATATCATATAGCACAAAGATCGGTAGTAACAGCAGTCAGAAAAGAAAACATCCACAGCTTCTCAGGCTGATCTTATGAATTAAGAGGTTATTCCTGTGAATGACAATTTGGCAGTCAGCCTGTATCATGTACCACAGATCTGAAGGTACACTTAACTGATTCACTGCTTAGGCAGGGGACACAATTTTGCTATAGGCCTCTTAATCTGCCCATTAGCAGTTTTCGCCATCACCACACACACACACACACACACACACACACACACACTTATCAGGACTGGGAAACAGTTGGTCACTGACACTCAGCCTCCACACCAAGGGAGTCAACTTATTTTCCTTGACCAGCACATGATCGCCCATCTGGGGTTGCCATGGTGCTTACAGTGTCCATTTCCTTCACTGATGCAGATCGTGTATGTATTCTGTCGACCACCTCTTCCAAAAGGACTGATGCAACTGCTGTAGAAGTTGCCATCTGTGCAATTTCTTGGCGGGAACCTCAAGGACAGAGGGTTCAGAATGATCACAAAAGGGCTGTCCGATTAAGAAATGACGAGGACTGAGAGCTGCAGGAGAATCTAGGTCATCAGAGAGAAGACACAATGGCTTTGAATTCAAGCATGCTTCTATCTGAATTAACACAGTAATCAGTTCTACAAATGTCAGTACCGCATTGCCAATGACGCGTTTGAGATGTGACTTCATACATTTGATTCTTGCCTCCCAGAGTCCACCAAAGTGAGGGGCATGAGGTGGAGTGAACCTCCAACTGATTGCCTCTGACTTCGAAAAATTCACCACACCTTCAATAGTAGCATCATTAGAGGAAAAACGTTTAAGTTCATTGTGTGCACCTACAAATGTGGGCCATTGACACTGTACACGTGAGACAGTTTCCCTCTTCTTGCAATGAATCTCTTGAGGGCCTTCAAAAGTGAACTTGTTACCAAGTCACAAATTAATTCTATGTGGACGGCCTTGGTTGCCATGAAAATGAATAAAGCAATATAAACATTGCTAGTAACCTTATTCTTGCTTCCACCATGCTTTACAGAAGTAGGGCCCGCATGATCTTCTCCACAGTGTTGGAACGGATGAGACTGGTTTGCTCTAGCTGCAGGTATCTGACCCATGAGTTGAACTGCTGTCTTGGACTTAAACCTTAAGCATTTTAAACATTTCCTGATAACTCCTTTGACTGTGTTGCATCCGTTGGGTATCCAAAACCTCCTAAGCCACATAGCCAACAAAAGTTGTGACCCGGCATGCAAAAGGGTTTCATGCTCATATGTTACGAAAAATTTTGTCAAATGATGCTTAGGCAGTACAATAATAAGATGGCGCTGACCATATGGCACATCAGCATTCATTAATCTCCCTCCCCTCGCAAAATACCTTCAGCATTAACAAATGGGAGAAAATCCCTTATTTTGCTATTATGTGGACTAGAGGAGCTGGCCTTCAACAAAGCGATCTCATTACCATATTAACTATGTTGAGCTGTGCCAAAGGCCCTTTTGATAGCGTTTTGGCATTCCTGTGGAGTGAGTGGCCCAGTTTCCTGTCTGATTGCTGAAGCCTAGTATTATTAGCAAACCTCAGTGCATACGCCAAAACTTTGTAAGTTTTCTTGAATGATGAATATTTACACAGCAGTTCATCGTTAAGTTTAATGACCGACACCAAGGATACTTGTATACACCTTCTGTCAGACGCATCTTATACACTAAATGAAGTACAGTTGTTGCAGTTGAGGTCGCAAGTGGATAGCCGTGATGGACCAGACCACTACTGAGCAAGTGAACTCAAAGCAGCTGGATTAACACCACATGATACGTGGTCTGCAGGATTATCCTCTGATTTGACGTGTCTCCAGTTGGCAACTGAACTCAGTTCCTGAATTTCAGAGACTCTGTTGGGAACAAAATTTTTCCAGTGACCAGGACTATGCTGCGGCCAACAGAGTCCATCCAGAAATGAATGTCGCCACTATTTATGATGTCTAAGGCATTGGCCACCTTGTAAATGAGTCGAGCAAGAAGCAGAGCACCACATAATTCCAGTCGTGGAAGAGACTGCTGTTTTACAGGGGCAACGCGAGATTTGGCTGCAGCTAGTAAGAATTCTGTGGTATAGATACATTCCTATTGGGAAGAACACATCTGACGTATACAATCGCACCATATGCAACTGTGACGTATCACAAAACCATGAATTTCTAAATTATCATACTGGGGTCAAGGAATGATCTTTCTGCTAGTCATAATACCATTTAGGGAAGGCAGTTGCATTCAGATGGTATACCATTCATCAGCCAGGTTGGATGGAAGAATTTCATCCCAATCAAGGCTTAGTTACCACAAGTGCTGTAAGAGCAATTTACATCTTATGACTGCTGGACCTAGAAGCACGAGTGGGTCATAGATTGATGCTACTGTATACAGGACATTGCTCTTGGTAATTTTTGAGAGCCGATGACTCTTCAGCTGCACATGGCACTGGAAGGTATCACAGCCAGGGTGCCATAATATTCATAACGTTTTTATGGCTTGATCACCAGTAAAATAACAAAGCAAAGACTTTTATCTGTCCTGCACAGGAATTTTTTCCATGACCTTGTGACTATCGGGACACCATTTCCTCAGTGGAAAACCCCCAGAAGCAAGTAGCTGAGTCAGCTGGGTTTGAAGATCCTGAGCTTCAGCTTCAGTAGCTGATCCACCTAAGAAGTCGTCCACATAAAAGCTAGACATCAACATTTGCGATGTCATTCAAAACCTGTTTTGATTTTCCAAAGCCAACTCTTAAAGAAATATAGCAGCAGGAAAGGCAGCAGGAGCGGTTCCATAAGTGAGTGTACACATTCTGTATTCTTGCATCAGTCCAGACGGTGATTCCCATCACAGAATTCTCTGGGATTTCATACCATCAGGATGGAGAAGCACTTTTGCTATGTCAGCTGACAGAGCTAAATTAAAGGAGTAAAATTTTATAATAATGAAAAATATATTGGGTTGGAGAGTGGGACCAACCATCACTATATCATTGAGAGACACTCCATTAGAAGTGGCAGCAGACCCATCAAATACAATCATCAACTTAGTAGTGGAGCTGCATTCCTTGAAGACAGCATGATGTGGAAGGCAACGCCTTGGGCAAAACAATACCTTGAGAATTAGAGACCTCCATATGTTCCAGTTCAACATATTCATGCATGAATGTAGCATATTCCAAATGCAAATTCGGTGCCTTTTAAATCTCCTCTCAAGATGTGCCAGTGTTTGAGAGGCTTGTTGTCGTATTTCACCTAAGGGTTTACAGTCAGGTGTCACTGGCTGCTGGCAGTCGAACCACATCTCCCTTCTTCATCTTGTGCCATGTGGCGCTGAAAGTGAGCCTCACATGTTTTATCCTGCTTATTCATTGTTTCCATAGACAGTTCCTCTAGCTCCCAAAACTTTTGCAGTTTGGCATCTTATTTGTCACATCTAACAAAGCATTAGGTCACTGCTGAACGAGGCATGTTGCATGCAGATGAAGGAATCCTATCAGACAAAATCCAGCCAAATTTTATTTCGATCAGTAAAGGATGACTTGGTTTCACCAGCCCTTCCTTACATACAACATCTAAAAAATCCTCAGCACCACGAATTAAATCTACTGCGGCAGGCTTGTTGAATTTTGAATCAGCGAGCAAAAGATTACATGGGACACTCCAGGACCTTGTGTCTATATAGCTCGCTGGTAGGTCACTGGTGACATTGTCTACGATAGCACAAGTGGTTCTAACATGAAAATCGTTGAGCCTAGACGACAGTTCAACATTACATGTGTAAGACACTGAGGCTGCAAAGGCATTGTTTACGTCGTTTCAGTTTTAATTTCTCTGCCATGCCCTTAGATATAAAGGGTAGCTGTCTCGCACTATCTAGCAGACTCCTGCAAAACTGCTGTCTACCCATGCTGTCCTTAAAATTGACAACAACTGTTGCCAACAAAACATTACAATGGATGTTTGATATCCTCTTCGTAACTTGATGGGCCAAGGAATGGCCCAAAGACTGCTAAAGCTGGGTGTACCTCTTCATTGAACCCTTGATAGAGGATTCAACGAAGTCCCACGAATCCTTGAATTCTGCCCTGTCCTTACTATGATCTATTGATTCGTCTTCAGTTCCCAGCCATATTTGAAACGACTCAAAATCAATCTGAATCCGAGTCAATCGACTTAATTTTGATTCTCGCATTTCGATGTTCGCACTGTCCACAGACTGCACAAAGCTCACTGAGTGCACAAGAGCGGCCATTGCTACGCCTCTCTGCTTGACTAATTTCGTTTTCTCTGAGGGCTCCATTTTAGGACTGTGAAGATGATAGAAGGAAGCCAATAGTTGTACTTACCAGTGTAGAGGGGTGTTGGATGAGGATGGAAACTCTCAGGATGCACTGTATTAAAACTCGTCCGAGTTTCCCAAGTGATTTATTATTTCCAGCTACAGTGCCCCCATTCCTCTCGGTCTGCGTTACTGGGTCCCACAATGCTGAAAACACCACTTCGCTGTCTGCGAAATGGCTTGATGCCGAATGGCTGCCTCAGTGAGACATGCAACAGCCTGCAGTGTGTCGGCCTTGTACGGCAATGGAGTTGTGACAGCATCAGGACGTGCCAGCAATCGACTCAGAGGTCTTCGCCCCTGCCGCCTTAGCACCGCCCGCTGAGGGCTGCAAGGTGCCCGCAGTGTACTTCCTCGCCGGCGTAGCTAATATTGCAGTGACAACAAGCGCCCACAATCCGGTGTGCGAATCTGCGGCCCCCACCTCAGGATGCCTCCAGCTTGTCTTGGGAGCCAACAAGTAGTGAGCCGTGGTGTGGCCCGCCACTGGCTGGCTGTGGACCCCGTGTTGGCCTCAGAGGGTCGAATCAGCAACCTGCTGTGGACTGGAACGCTGGCGCCCCATCTGCTGATGCGTGTAGCTGGTGGTGTGACATGCCCCACCGTCCAGGAGAGCTGTCACACTTGAATGCCTTGTTAGTGAACTGGCGCCTATTTATACGTGGCTGAGCATTTCTGTTTTGCTAATGCGTCGCTCCAAGTCATGTACTCATAACACCTGGGTTGGGCCAGTGGGCCCCTTCTGTCTGTAACTTGCGCCATGCAAACTGCTGTGTTTACTCTTTTCAGTGGGTCTATGGCCCTGTGGCCTCCATTCTACATTGCAACTGCTGGTAGCCTAACTTACTGTCAACAGGCCCGCACCTGGCTGTAACTTGTGCACTACAAAATATTGCACCAAAGCTAACCTTTTCCCATCTTAAACGGTGGTGCCGCTACATCATTCCCCCCATTGGAAAGACCCAGTTCCCAGGTCGACCTCTAACTACTCTTAAAGTTGTTTGGATCGGCACGTGCTTATGACATATTTAACAGTACATAGATGTGGTCTAGTCGTCTTAAAACACATGACATGAGACAAAACTTAAAAATTCCTTACGGCATGACCACTCCAGTTAATGCTTGATCAACCCCTTACCTACCCGTCTTTTTCCCTCGGTATCCAATCCGCTGAGATTTGGACTACTGTAGGTTCTCTCTTGGAATTGGCTCTCCACCTCATCAGAATGAAAACAGCACACAACAAAGTTAAGGCTGCGATGGCATTTGGCGCAGAGGTGCTCAAAATGATCGTTACTTGTCGTTGCCTTTTGCTATATTGAGCGACATGCTGCGCAAGCTGTTCGGCTGATATGCACCCCTCTTGCTCTGAAATGAACTGGTTTATGGATCTCAACAGACCTGACTCCATGGTTTGATTTAACAAGGTCATATTTTCCCTTGCAAAAACTCTAAAGTTACTTCTGGCCTGTACAGCTGTGTCTGTGTAACATTCAGTTGCGTGACTCCTGAAATTGACGCTGGCAGATGGAAGGTTGGTCTTATTATGTAACACGCAGTTCCGTTGATTAAAATCCGCTCCCCTCGAGCACTATACGTTTCGCTTCTGGAAATACTCCCTGCTCAAAACAACTTGCTACTATTATCAAATTTCTGTAGGTGGAGAAGATCCAATGCATCCTGACCTGTTGCTAGCTCAATTTTGGCTCCATGATGTCCCTTGGACAGTCTACTTCTTCCCTCTATGGCAGCTCCATAATTCCTCCATTGTCATCTCGGTGTACCGGCTGGTAACTGCGGAGATCAGCAATACCTCCTCAGTTTTTAACTTATACCAACTTGCTCAACACTTCCCTTTTCAGTGACCTGAGGACAGTGATCACCATCACCTTTCCTCCCTCTTCAAAAAGACTGTCCCTAGCAGGCTCACAATACACCATATAAAAATAAAATGCCTAATTAATCTATGCAAACCCAATGACACATGACAAGAAAACAAAAAAACTACAAATAACTCACTACTTTCTGGATTGCAGAGCACACAGTACATCATGCTGTACTCTATCTTCCTGGTTTTCTCTGCGCTGGACCCCTCTCTTCACTCTCTCTTTCCTCCTCTTTCCTTCCTGTGACAGGCCTGGAATCACATCCGGACAACCCTTAAATGGCTTCAACCGCCCAATGTGTACTATCGCTGTTCTAGTTGACAGTTGAAGCTTAACGTTAACGAGGGATGTGGTTTCAACTACTTGGTATGGCCCTTGATACCTCGTGACAAACTTCTTCATTTTCCCTTTTGTCGTATAGGGGCTGGATAGCATTACCAATTGCCCTACTCTATACTGCGGTAAACTTCCTTTCCACTTCACTGCGTCTTCCTGCCGTTCCAAAGCCTTCGTATTCGCCTTTTGTGCCCGTTTCCAAACGTCCCGAATTGTTCTCGTGAATTCACGTACAGATTCACCAGTCCTTCCTTTCTGTAGCTTCACTAAATCAAACGGTGGTGGCATTTTTCGCCTGTACACTACCTCATACGGAGACAAACCAGTATTGGTATGGACTTTTGCATTGTATGCACATACAATATACTTCAAATACTCGTCCCACTAACAGTGATGAGAATCCACATAAAAACTCAGCATCTTCCCGATTGTTCTGTGTACGCGTTCTGTCCTTCCGTTCACCTGTGGCTGCAACACACTCGTCCTCAACTTCTTTATGTTCAACAATCTATACAGTTCCTTCATTAAATCCGACATGAAGTTGGTCCCTTGGTCAGTAATCATTTTCTCCGCTACACCAAACTTCAAAATCCAGTTATTTACTAACGCTTGCGCGACAATTGCTGCCTGTTGATTTGGCATAGTCACCATTTCCATATACCTCGAAAAACGGTCTGTTATTGTCAGAAAGAATCTGTTCCCCGATGGTGTTCGACGGAAAGGTCCTATGACATCAATTCCCAACATAGAAAATGAAAATGTCGCTTCTGGAAATCGCTTTAGCTGTATCTGTTTCCGACTTAAATCTGCTCTCTGCGCACATGGTATACAATTCTTGACATACTGATCCACATCCACTTTCCTACCTCTCCACCAATAACTCTCCGCCTCTCTCCTATTCATCGCTCTACACCTGCCATGACCAGATATCACATGATCATGTGCTTCCTTTAACACCTCATCTCTCAGATTCGCTTGCACTACTACCCTCGGCCCTAACTTCGTTTCCCTGCACAGAAGACCGTCGTACATGTTAAATTGTGGCTGTGTCCGATACAATTTACAATCATTGTCAGCGTCCTGTAATTCTTGCTATACTGCTAGGTCATAATCTATGACTTCTACTTTTGCCACCTTTCTACTCAGTGCATCTGCATTACCGTGCTTCTTCCCAGGCTTGTGTACCACCTCGTAGTCGAATTCACTAAGCCTCACAGCCCACCTAGTGAGCTAGTGGACGGATCCTTCAACCCCAACAACCACTTCAATGCAGCATGATCTGTCACTACCCGAAATCTTCTGCTATATAAATAACATTTTAAATATGTGATTCCATAGATTATGCTAAGCATCTCCCTGTCGGTTGTTGAGTAATTCCTCTCTGCTGCATTCAACTGCCTAGATGCATAGGCTACAGGATGTTCTTTCCCATCAATTTCCTGACTAAGAACACACCCTAATGCTTGATTCGATGCATCGTATGCTAGAATAAATTCCTTTTCACACCTGGAAACACAAGAACCGGACTTGAAGTTAACACTTCTTTCAGTTTCTCAAACGCTTTCTGACACTGTTCTGTCCACTCAAATTTCACACCCTTTCTCTAACAATCGCGTCAATGGCTGTGTTAAATCTGCAAAACCGTTCACGAACTTTCGATAGAAATTGCAAATTCCGACGAATGATTGCACTTCCTTAACTGTTTTCGGCTCCCAAAAATCCATTACAGCCTGTACCAACCTCGTATCTGTTCGCACTCCGTCTTTACTGATGATATGACCTAAATATTTCACTTCTTCCCATGGAAAATGACACTTCTCCAGGCTCAACGTCAAACGAGCTGCTCTTAACCTCATAAAGACTTCCCTTAACCGCTGTCTATGCTGCTCCATGCCACTGGAAAACACTATAATGTCATCCAAATGGACAAGACACTGATGTGGTTTCAAACCCCTCAACACACTTTCTAGCAACCTCTGATACGTTGCTGGAGCGTTTTTCAAACCGAATGACGTTCTGATGTACTGGTAATGGCCTCTCATAGTAGAGGCGATCTTCTGGAGCCACCTGTAACTTTTGATAACCACTTGTCAAATCCATCGTAGAAAATTACTGGCATTGACCTAAGTGATCCAAAGTCTTCGATATGTTTGGAATGAGGTTGAGTCCGTTACTGCCTTATTATTGACTTATCGGTAGCCACAACAGAACCTGCAATTCTTAGTTCCATCCATAGATTTCTTAGGCACAACAACAATGCCCTCTCCCCAGCAACTATTACTATACTCTATTATACTGTCCGCAACCTGTTGATCAATCGGCTGCAAATTCCTCGGTATTCTGTAAGGTTTACGGTAAACAGGTGTTTCGTTACCTGTTGGTATCCTATGTTGAACTAATGGAGTTGCTGGTAACGGCCCTCGTGGAAAAAACTAATCCTTAAATTCCCACAAAAATTCTTCCATGTGCTCTTTTTCTTCTTCTTTCAAATGCTTAACTTTGTAACGGAATGCAGTTCTATCGGCAGTTAGTGGTTGATCTTTACGCCTACCCCTCGAACACCAGTCTTCGTCCTCTGGTAAATTTGACTCTACACTTGCCCAAAGAGACTTCCTGTTACCACTAGACACACACTCATGCGAATTAAGCCTTAATGCTAATGTACACGGTTCTATTGGTTTGTTCATTACGTTGAACGTCCCTCGCTACAGCTCTGCATCGACAACAATTTCCCCTAGCTGAAATGACATTCCACCAAGTTCCACAGTTCAATATCCAAGGTCAATTTTGGCATGATGTTGATGCAAGAAATCAACTCCTAAGATCATGTCGTAGCCCTCGCTTACCCATAGTACTACCCATAGTACTACCTCCATGCATGCATCAAATCGGACTTTCCCTAAGCGAAAGTCAACTGTCACTGACCTCAAAGGTGTGACTTCCTTATCCCCCACTCCACGCAACCTACGATGTCGTGGGTCAAACTTCCTCCGTCCCATTACACTCTTAGTATCCACTGACACTTGCGCCCCTGTGTCCAACAAAATCTTAAACTTTTTAGTTCCTATGGATCCTACCACTGAACGTTCCACCTCTGCATACGTATTTGTAGCATTGAAATTAAACAGGAGCTTCCTTAGAGAGTTCTTGGGCCCCCTATGCCGTTTAACGATTGTCCACCTCTACTAACTCCACTTCTCAATCCTCTACGCTGCTGATTTACACCTCTTCCTCTATTCCTCAGTGACTGGGTACATTGCCTGTGCACGTGTCTCGTACGACCACACTTACAACATTTTGTGCCTGCTGTAAACACTGCTTGTCTATCACGTACCTCCATTGCCACATCTATTTTCTCACGTTGAATTGCCAGTTGAATGGCCGAATAGAAATCTTTCGGACTCCCTTCACGCACTTTCCGCGACATATGAGCCGGTAACCCCCTCAAAAAATACATCAAGTGCCCTTTGCTCGGCCTCCTGCAACAGAACACCATTCGCTTCATCTCTCGTAGGTATATTCGTTAATTTCTCTCATTCTGTTCGCAAATTTATCTACCGTCTCCCCCTGCCTCTTCGTCATTGTTCTCAACCTCTCCCTGAAGCACCGATCGCTATTTTGTTTTTTGTACCTCTGTAAAAGCCCCTCCTTCAACTGCTTAAACTGTCTTGCCTTCCATAAGGCCTCAGAACACCTTACATATGTCTTTGCTACACCCATTTATCTAATCTTGGCTACATGTAACAACTGTTCATCAGACCAACCATTCATCACAGCTGAAGTTTCCAAGTCCTCCACAAACGAACACACATCCTCAGATGCCTTGAGAGAAAACAGAATAATCAAACTCTGGACAGCTGGATCCATCTCCTGCTGCGGCACCCTAGGCAAAAACAATTTATCCGATGTGGTTTCCCGCTCACTTCTAGATGTTAATTCACTTCTCAACTGTGTATTATCTGCTGTCAATTGTGCTACCTTTTCCAACAAAATCCGTCAACTGTGTATTGTCCGCTGTCGATTGTGATACCTTTTCCAACAAAATCTGCACCACTTCTGGTTCCAACACACCTTGTGTCCCTGACTCTCCCATTGCGTTGCTTATCCCCAAAACAAAACATTTAAGTACAAAAATAACCTGACTTTCTACAGCTCCATATCATCATACTCAGTATCATCACACACCAATACAAAAGTAATCAAATGCCACGAAAAACAACATCTTACTGCCCCAAAAACACTAACACTTATTCTGACAAAAAAATAATATGCCTCTGCAAAACATCTAAAATGGCCTGCAAGGAGCAATACTCATAACACAAACAAAAAAAGAATGAAAACTTCCAACACTCAAAAAGAAAAATTGGTCAATACTCACCACATTTTGTGAGTGTAGTACAAGCAGTAGGCTCGAACATTGTACTGTACAAACAACGCCTGCTACTCTGACACCAAAAGTCATGGGGTATTGGACGAGAAAGGGAACTGTCAGGATGCGCTGTATTAAAACTCGTCCGAGTTTCCCAAGTGATTTGTTATATCCAGCTACAGTGCCCCCATTCCTCTCGGTCTGCATCACCGGGTCCCACAATGCTGAGAACACCACTTCACTGTCTGCGAAACGGCCTGCCGCAGAATTGCTGCCTCAGTGACCCGTGCAACACCCTGCTGTGTGTCGGCCTTGTACGGCAGTGGAGTTGTGACGACATCAGGATGTGCTGGCAGTCGACACAGCGGTCTTCACCCCTGATGCCTCAGCGCCACCAGCTGAGAGCTGCAAGGCGCCCGCAGCGTGCTTCCTCGCTGGCGTGGCTAAGATTACAGCGACAATAAGCGCTCGCAATCCGGTGTGTGAATCTGCGACCCTCGCCTCGGGATGCCTCCGGCATGTGTTGGGAGCTAACAACACTGCGTGCAGTAGCGAGCCGTGGCGTGGCCCGCCACTGGCTGGCTGCAGATCCCACGTTGGCCTCAGAGGGTCGAATCAGCGACCTGCCGTGGACTGGAACGCTGGCGCCCCATCTGCTGATGCCCCGCCATCCAGGAGAGCTGTCACACTCGAATGCCTTGTTAGTGAACCGGCGCCTATTTATACGTGGCTGTGCACCTCTGTTTTGCTAACGCGCCACTATGAGTCATGTACTCATAACATCTAGGTTGGGCCAGTTGGCCCCTTCTGCCTGTAACTTGCACCATGCAAACTGCTGCATTTAGCCTTTTCAGCGGGTTTACGGCCCTGTGGCCTCCATTCTGCTTTACAACCGCTGGTAGCATAGCTTACTGTCAACAAGCCCACACCTGGCTGTAACTTGTGCACTCTGAAATATTGCACCAAAGCTAACCTTTTCCCGTCTTAAACGGTGGTGCCGCTACAACAGGTTGCAGCGGCAATACTAGCTAGTACGGACTGGAACGTCAGTGGCATCACGGGCACTGACAGCCGGTGTGGTAGACGTTACAGTCTTCGACGGCGCAAAGCTTCGGCAGGAGCAGGAGGTGACCTCACACATGATGCTGCCACCGAAACGTATCTCTGTTTCTCGTGTTTTAGTTCGACACACATTAAACGTTCACAAATATCTCCCCGGCCACTTGTGTTAACGCTGCTATTGTCAAAGTCCCAAACAGGCCGTGGGACACACGATAACGGTCACCTACAAAGCTTATAACGTGTGCAACTCAGACTTGGTTTTTTAAAAGTTCAAAAATACCAGAAAATAAACCCGCGCGAACGTGAATTCCGCGTAGTCTCTGTATCTGGCCCAGAGGACCATAAAATATATGCGCAGGTTCTTCCTCCCATGTTGGAACATTATTGAGTTTGAGCATACAGTGCGAGGGCACTCACTGTCTTCCCCTTATTTCCGCTCACAAATTAGACAGAACACAATATCTAGTATAAATGTTTATACTAATAACCTCTACAGTGTGCACAGGCAGCGCCACAACTGTGGCTCCTGGCTTAGCTGAGAGACATACACATCCGTCTGCTACAGGATCTCGAAGCTACCTGCTCGGCCTTTACAACGGTCCCAATCTTACCTGCGCGCACAGAGAACCTGGGAGAACCGCTTCTGCACATAGATTACAAGGTCACTCGACAAGAAGCAGATTATACTGGTCAGTCTGCTCTGCTCAGTTTGGAAGCTGCCGCTATATGGCAGCTGGATTGAGTTGCAGAGTCCAAAGAATTTGTGTCTTTCTGATGTGCAAGTGGTAAATGCGGAAATGTGAACTATAGTGATGCATCCAAAGAGCGCCAACATGCTGTTATCCTTTTGTTGGCTGCTGAAGAGTAAAGAATGGTAGACATCAACTGGAGGATGAAGAATGAGTATGACGCAGCATGTCTGTCAAAAAGTTCCATTCATTCAATATAACACAATCCTAATATTGCAAGTTACGCCAAGTCAAGTGACAGGCACCCCTATAGTTCTAATCTTCCCCTATGTAATTATCATGCTTTCATCCACTTAAAATAGGCCTTGACTGGTCGACGATTCCCTTCAGACAAGAACGTGAAGCAGGCAGTTATGGAGTTCTTCCCACAGCAGGACACAGTGTCTTAACGAAATAGGCATCTCCAACCTGGTGCATTGATTAGATGACTACCAATGGCGATGGTGCCTGACAGGCATACCTATGCTGGACAGTAAAGCCTTTGAGTGGAAACTTTTTGGTAGCCTCATAAATATTCGTAGGAAAGTTGGTTAGCTCTTAAGCAGTTGTTTAATGGCTAATGATAAGAAATTGTATGACAAAAAGTATTAATAAAAATAACAACTCTAGTTGTTTAGCAATACTTCTTCTGTTAACCAACAGATGACTCACCAAAATTCAAGTGATACATACTACAAATCGTCTTGCTGTGACGCCTCAGATACCAATTTGTTTTGTTTACAGATGGTTCAAAAACTACAATAAAAGGTAGATCAAGTATAGTCTGAGGTGAATCAGTTAATGAAATTTTCCATTTCCTATGACGAATTTCTTAGAAGAACCAACTGATGTATGTATTATTAATATCAAATAACATATATGTTACCAAAAATGTGACTTCTGCACTTCTTCAGTAGAGTACTGTGTTCGATGAAAATAAATGTTTTAACTGCTTTTCATTTGATTTTGGTAGCTACAAAGGAATGCTACACTTACTTACTTGTCATAAATTTGTTACTATCTCTTAAATTGAAATACACTTACTTTTTTATTTGTTCCATTAATTATCATTTGTTATAGGAACCTTATCATATCAATTTTTGTATAAATAAGCGTTATGTATTATTGTTTTTATAGCATGCTCTTGATCTTTGAAGATTTCCCTACTATGGAACAAGGAATATAGCTAAGCTAATCTAATGTGGTCCAGAAAAATGTTTCTGAAAAGATCTATGGAAAGACATCTTTAATTAATAGGCTTTCCTGTCTGCTTTGAGAATATCAGACAACAGACAAATAATAATAGATAATGATAATAGTATGTGATCAGAGTATGAAGTTCGAATGATGCTTAATACAAACTTTGGGCGCTTAACAATGCCTTTTTGTGTAAGGTCCATTCATTGTAAGTTTGACCATGAGTGACTCTTCTCGAAATATTTATTTATCAGACTTCATAGATTGAATAATTCCACAGCATTCGCTCGTGCTGGACCTTTCATAACATTTGTAACACGAAACCTTTAGCTATGCCAAAACGCCATTTAATTGGAACAATAGCTTGCAACATAAATAAAACACAAGATTAAATAATATCACTGTATTCACAAAATATTACACTAAAATAAATTACATAGATGCTTACATTAATTCTGTTTCTGTGTGAAACTATGAGTCACCCAGTGAGACTGCGTCTCAATAAAATGGTAATAGTAATAATGGAGGTGTGCAATGGCTGATACGCATCCGATCTGCACCACTACAAGAACAAAAAAGGTGCCATCTAATAGGCAAGACAACTGAGCAGCCTAGTTATTCTAATGGTTCAGCTGTTGCACGCCACAATCAGTACAACCGCTTATACTAATTAATATCTTAAGTAATTCTTTATTTATATTCTCAACTTATAGCTACATTTTCACCCATCCTGCAGATGTGCCATTAAACATCCCATAACTTCTTAAAGATTATTTAGTGTAAAATATTTGTGTTTTTAGGGACATATACTGTATGTAAATTAAGTGATAAATTTTATTATCTGTACATTATGTATTGTTGTCACCTGAGTGAAATATTGCATTTAAATAATGTTAATAACTGAATCTAAAGTGCCAGATACATATAAAGTATTATTTGTACGAAATGTTTTGCATGTCTGTGCTGTAGGGCCCATGTGAAAAAGTATCTATTTGAGTCCTTATAGAAATCTACAGGTAAATTTATATAATGTCACTATCATATTTGCAGTTTCTTTGTTTGAAAGTGTTATATGCAGTGCAAACATAAAGACATAAGAGAAACTGGGTCCATCCAATAAAATGTAGATAAATCATATCAAATAAAATTCATGTCAATCAAACATCTGATAACTAATACTAATCTCAGTGAAGTTTTCCTTCATTTATGGGAAAATCGTGAACTGAATGCACAGATAATAAATGAAAAGCACCAGTTTGCTTTTGTTCTACAATATTACTTTTACTGTGTTAACCGGTTTTTGGCTTACAAGGCCATCTGCAGACATCTACTGAGTATTGTCACCAAAGAAGTTATAATGTTTGCAAACAACATTGGAAGAGAAGTAATGTGATTATGTAGATAAAGTTAATGATATCCTGAAAACCACAGGCTTACAAGTCCTTCCTAAAGACCGTACTAAATAATTCAAAGAGGATGTCAAATATGCAATCAGTTCATGCAAAAGCATATTATCTGAGTTTGAAGGAAAACGGTCAACTAATACGAACCTGGTGCCTCCTAGAATGTATGGGCTTCCTAAACTGCATAAACAAGATGTTCCAATTCATCCAGCTGCATCATAATTCACTGCTCCATCTTACAAACTAGCTAGTAAACTGGATGTCCTAATTAAGAGCAAGATTAAATTCAAACCAAAGCATGGTATTTCAAACTCTGTGGAACTAGTAAAAAAGTTAAAAGGTATATCTGTCTCACACAATGCTAAATTAGTATACTTTGATGTCTGCAGTTTTTTTTTCAACATACCAGTGGTAGAATGCATTGATATTCTGACAGAGCTGATGCACAAGTCTAATGTCAATCCTGTGGAATGATTTGAGACTGGCCACTCAGACATGCTTGGCACAGAAATATTTCCTGTTCCAAGGGACTCTTTATAAACAATTAGATGGCTTAGCTATGGGTTCCCCTCTTAGTCCACTGTTGGCTGAAATGTTTATGGACCATTCTCAACAAAATTTTCTAAAAACAGAACCTTTGAGAGCAAATGTCAAACACTGGTTTATATATGTCCTGTGTACGTGGACTGGTACTACAAGACAAGTCAACACATTCTTGAAAGACCTAAAGAGTCAACATAAAAATACTCACTTCACAATGGAGATTGGTAACAAATCCATAAACTTCTTAGATCTCACCATTGACACCACACACACACACACACATTATTTCAAAATTTATAGAAAAACTACAACTACAGACCCAAAATATCTTTTTGCTCACAACATCCCATAGCTCACAAACATGCAGCTTTCTGCTGAATGGCACACCACCTCATATCTATCCCCATGTCCAGAGATGATTTTAAAGCAGAGTTAGATACAATAAAATTTATTGCCACAGCCAATGACTGCAGTCCAGTTCTTATTGACCACATCTTGTACAGGAAACAATAGCTGAAAATTATACCTCTCCTCTATGCCCCACCTGCTTCCCCATCCACTGTCTGCAAGAAATGGTGTACACTACCATTTGTAGGTGAGGTATCACAGATTGTAGCCAAAGCACTGAATAGCCTGCAAGTATAGGTTTTTGTACTGTGTTAAGAACACGACAGCCCAGTGTGTTTTTAATAGCGAAAATAAGATCCAGTTATTAGCCAACAGTGGTGTATACAAAATCACCTGTTCTGATTGTGACGAATTTTACATCAGTCAGTCAGGCAGAGACATAGCAACTAGGCTGGCTGAACATGAACCTAGGTGGAGGCTGCAGAATTCTGACTGCATTTGCTGAGCATGTACTGAGTGAGGGTCACAACTACCAGTCAGTGTTCCGTGTACTTCACTTAGCAGACAAAGGCCATAAACTCAACCTGCTGGAAGCCCTGGAAATTAACAAATATCTTACTCACAGTCCAAATCTAATCCTAAATGACCAGACATAGCTCAACACTTCCCCTCTTCTAAACTTCATATAATCATCTCTGTTGTTCATTACTTCCCACACTGTCTGTTCCTACATATTTCCATGTTCTTGCATTCATTAAGTTCTTTTGCTTTATCGAAGTTGTCTTTGTGTTCCATACAGATTGTAGATTCAATAGTTAAGGCTTTCTTTTAACTGGTACTTATATTACTGTCCATGTTTATCACCTCCTGTAGTTGTCTCATCAAATAGTGTTCATTTTTTACTTTTTTCATTTATTTAATGCAAACTGTTACATAGCCACCATTTTGAATATAATGTTAATATTAAAATGCAGTACCACCACACTCTCAAAGATTGCATTTGCTGTATGTTCCTTCAAACCCCTCCATTTTCCTGCATTTATTTATTTATGTTTACCTTATAAGTATTGCATAAGTTTCTTATGTATTCTGTAGTTACATTGATAACTGTTTCTTCTTTTAATTGGTTTGTGTATCACTCTCCATGTTTGATACCTCCTGATGTAACCTTGTCTAGTACTAATTTTATTTTATTAGTTTTGTTTATTAATAGGAAGTGTTATGTAGGTATGCTGTTCTTATTGTGTTAAAGGTTTTCCTGTCTGCTCCATTGTTATTTATTTACTGTTCAATTTTTTACTTTTTCATTGCATTACCACCACACTGTCAAAGATGTTACTGTATGTTTCTGCTTCAGTCTAGATGTGCTCAAATGTTGTTTGCAAAAACTGTAACTTCTTTGGGGACAATACTCAGTAAAAGTCTGAAGATGGTTTTGTAAACTGAAAACCAGTTAACAAAATAAAAGTAATATCATAGAACAAAAGCAAACTGGTGCTTTTCGTTTATTATAATCTTGTTCTACCAAAAACGATGGAATATTCTGTTAACATAATGCTCAGGTAGTTTCTTAAGTTAGTTAGTTTTGTGTTCCACTGATCATTTGAACATTTAATCATAATGATATGGAATGAGTCATTTCACACTGACATTACATATTCAAAATGTGACTACATGATGACTATTTGCAAGTTTTTTTTTATACAGATGTGAATTAGTTATTCTGCCTATCACCTGTTAAACATTACAAAAGTAGAAATTATTCTACACAATTGAGGGAATTGTCAAGGGGTAACGTTTTCACTTTCTTTTCAAATTTAATTTCTCTGTGTCAGATTTTTTTATATCATTGAGCAGGGGATCAAAAATTTTGGAGGATGCATTATACCCCATTTTTTGCACTAAAGACATCCTTTATATTCATAATACATTATATTTTTTCTTCTGATATTGTAAATGTGTACATCATTGTTTCTTTCAATCTGAAGTGAATTATTTACAACAAACTTTATGACTGAAAAATATACTATAAAACAGTTGTAAAAATGCCAATCTCCTTGAACAGATGTCTATTATGTGCTCATGGTGAGCACGTTTTTGAACAATGATGACTATTGTTCTTAAAGATGAGTTATCCCAGATTATTATTCTATATGACATAGCTCAATGGAAACACACAGAGTATGTCAACTTACTGATTTATTTGTTCTCAAAATTTGCAATGATCTTAAGTGCAAATGTAACTGAACTAAATTATTTGAAGGTTTCAAAAGTGTTTTTTTGCAGTTTAAGTTGTTATCTATATGGACACTTAACATTTTTGAACCTTCCACACTAGTTATTATTTCCTCACTCTGTGTGTTACTCTAACTGTTAGTGTAGTACCTCTAGAGGTACAAAACTGAATATGTTGTGCCTTTTTTAAAATAAGAGCCAGACTGTTCACAAAACATATGTATTTTAGGCCTAATTACAATACTAGTGACATTTGCAAAAATAAGTAATTTTGCTTGTATGTTTGTTCAAAGGTACTTTACATATGTGAGAATCAATAGTGGACCTAAGATCGAGCTTTATTGAATCTCATAAGTGATCTCATTACAGTCAGAAGAATCTCCCCTGTTCACATTGGTTGAATTATTAAGTATATAATTCTGTATTGTTTTGGTCAGGTCTGATATTATCTGTTGGTTGTCTGTAATATCAATTCCATAAAACCTCAGTTTTTCGAGGAAAATATCTAGGAGAATATTCAGGTGATTAATTTACTATGTAATCATCATTTTATTCACTAGTAACATAATCTTTGATACACTGCTTCTCTGTTGCTCTTACTGTTTCCTTTTACATTATTATGTTCAATATAATCACTCTTTTATCACCATTTTCTCATAGTTTCACACATGGTTCACTTCGTCACCATGTTTTATCAATCTCTAGAAAACTAAGCTCCTTCAGGTTTCACATGCTGTCAGACAAGTGTACCTGACTTTTAAAAAACCCTCTTTTCCCTGGCCTCTGTTCTCAGACAACTAACTGCCCATTTTCACCTCCGTACGCCCTTTTCTCACCTCCCCTCCCACACCCCCACATTCTGCAAGAAGGTAGGCCATCCCTTTTACAGGTACAGTAGTCCCCCCTACCTGCCATCTTATAGTAGAGGTGACTCATGATAGCCCTACATCATACCCCCTTGCAAATGTGTAGTCATTATCAGCCCATCTGACTGATTTCCACTTCATAATTTAGGATCTCAGCATTCATGTCATACTTCTGTCTAAGAGAAGAGTATCTCTTCCAATTCTGTAAGTCTAGATGGTCGCATTTTTCTGAGACAGCCAGCCGATGTGGCCGAGTGGTTCTAGGCGCGTCACTCTGGAACCGCGCCGCCGCTACGGTCCCAGATTCGAATCATGCCTCGGGCATGGATGTGTGTGATGTCCTTAGGTTAGTTAGGTTAAGTAGTTCTAAGTTCTAGGGGACTGATGACCTCAGATGTTAAGTCCCATAGTGCTCAGAGCCATTTGAACTATTTTTCTGAGACAAGACAGGTGTAACAGATGAGGGGGCTATATGACAGTATATATAGGCATTAAAATGTTCCCTAAGCTCATTCTCATGTCTATAAACCAGGACAAACAGCCTAAATACTTGTTCATTGAAATTAAACCTCTCAGCAGAAAGTGTCTCATTTGTGTGATATATGGATATGCCTAAAGTTGAGGGCTCTACATTTGAATCTGCACTCTCAAATTTAGATGCTCTGTATGAACACATACTTGTAGCTAGAGGTATGAATATAAATTTTCTAAACAATAGTCCTTCTGTGTCAAACTTCACTCACACACTTTCCTTCTCAAATCTTGCACTGATTCCACTTGGGCGTACTCACCATATGGCAGACAGTCATATGTTCATTGATATGTCCGCAACCAAATCTCCAAATACAGTAATTTTCGCAGATCAGATCTCTGTACCTGGCTTGTCCACTCATAATGTAATATTCGTGACCTACTAGTTGCAGTGTGCAAAGAAAAAAACCGTAAGTGCCAACTTTCAGAGATTTTAAGTATATGAATATGTCTGAATTTGCAGTTGACGTCATCGTTATTATCTGCATTTTCGAAAATAATTGAAATAATAATGTAAGGCAGATTGCTAAATTTCCTGAACATAAATAAAATTCTTGTAAATGCACAGAATGGTTTCAAAAAGGCAAATGTACACAAACGCCTCTCTTCGAATTCCTAAAACTTGTTTACAAAGCTATTGAGGACAAGGAACTGATCTGTGGGTTGGTTTTGGACATTTCCAAAGCGTTTGATCTTATAAATCATAATCTACTGTTGTTAAAACTGTGTAATTATGGTGGCCATGGTATTTCCTATGAGTGGTTCATGTCATATTTCACTCATAGGAGTACAAGTTTCTCAGGATGGCAATGTGAACCATTCTGAATATAAAAATGTTAGTTATAGGGTGCCCCAGGGCTCAGTATTGGGACTACTGTTATTCTTGATTTTAATTGATGATCTGCCACAGCAGTTTTCAACAGCTGGTACCAAATTATTTGCTGATGATACCAGCTTCATTATAAAAGGGAAGAATGATTATGAGATGCAGCAAAAAATCGACAAAACAGCAGAAGTGGCAGAAAAATGGTTTAAATATAACTGTCTAAGTGTCAATGACAAGAAAACTCTATGGATGAACTTCAACCACATAAGGAACAAAAATAGAACCAATGTAAAATTCACATTATCAGATAGCCAAATTCAGCAAAAGAATCACATAAAATTTTTAGGATTATTGGTGGATGAGCATCTAAGATGGGAAAAACAAGTAGAAATGCTTAACAAAAAATTAAGCAAGTACTGTTACATATGTTAAGTGCTTATTACGCATATATGCATAGTCTCCTGAAGTATGGTATAGTGTTCTGGGGAAATACCTCTTTTGCAAAGCAGTCTTTTAAGCTCCAAAAAAAACTGTAAGATTAATAAGTGATGTTCCTCACAGAGCACCATTTAGAGGTATCTTTAAGGAATTAAAAATTGTGACCTTACCATCTATATTTATATCTGAAAGCATCTTCTTCATTAAAAACCACCAGGTTTCAGCTTTGAATAGTGAGATCCACAATTATCAGACAAGGAACAGGGATGACTCTCATAGGGATGTGCACAGAATATCAATATATCAGGACAGTGCTGTTTACAAACCAAAAATTATGTACAGTGCATTGCCAGATAGCATCAAAAAATACCAAACATTAATACATTAAAAAAAGAACTAAAAAACCTACTAATAAACAACAGCTTCTGCAGCATTAATGAATGCCTGGAATTTCGCTCAAATCTGTAAGTCTGCTTCATAATTCTCTAAACAACAGTTCATAATTATCAACCATTCCTAGATAAAACCAAACTTCTTTCATACACGTATATATCTAATTATGCACCTAGCTATTGTTCCATATGTTACTATTCCTAGTTAACTAATGTACTGGTATTTAATAGTTTTAGTAAAATCAACCAAGGGGCTTCGCTAGCTTTTATTCTATGTGTATGTATGTATATAATTTTATAATAAAATTAAGCAGAATAAAGGTTTTGTATAAAGATGTGATACCAATGATAAGATTCTGTGCATGATTTAAATATGTAATATTTTATACTGTTCTGTACCTTGAAGTCCAATATCATGAATGTTATAATATGGGCGCTAAATAAATAAATAAATAAAAATAAATAGCAACAGTATTTCTTGGCAGACAATGGCAGCAAATAACTCCAATATAAGATGAAATATCTAATTTCACTGAGACCCTCTGTAATATATATGGCAAACATGCTCATCTAAAAAATGCTAAGACTAAGGAGATAATTTGCACTACCTCTAATAACCATCTCACCTACAAGCAACTACATAACCGATTTAGTCAATCTGCGAGAAATGTAAAACTCAGGTAAGACCACTCACAAACTTTCACAGAGCCACTGTCTGGTGAAAAAAATCAACGAGATCTAGAAATGGGCTGATATAAATCTACTGCTGAATTGCTAGTTCCTATTGGGGATTTAACTGACTATTTCGCCATGTCTAAATCTTTACTTTACCCATGCACAAGGGTGCAAAACGTCAGCTCCATTAAAGAACCAGTGCTTGGCACAAACCAAAAAAATTTTCTGCAGCCGATGGCACCTAACACTTTCAAGAAGTTCATTGTTCATATTCGCTCGTCAGCTGCAGAGTACGATAATAAAACAATGCTAATGATTAAAATTCTATTGTCGAGTCACTATAGCCCAAAAGAACAAATATTTTCTAACATTCTCAGACCACCAGCATCTTCCAAACAGCCAGGAAGCAGGTACTCATACAACCATTAGACAAGAAGGAATTTGTCAAACAACCTTCCAACCACAGGCCCATTTGCATTTCACCAGCATTATCCACGGCTTTAGAATACATAGTCCACAAACAGCTTCTTAATTATTTAACATCAAACAACCTTTCATATCAGTACCAGTCTTGTAACCAGCACAATCGCAGCACAACGATCGCTCTTATAAAAATGACAGACAAACTGCAATAAGCTATGGACAAACAACAGCCAATCACTTTGTGCTTTTTGGATTTCAGAAAACCTTCAACATGTTGACATTGCTATTCTAATTGCGAAACTCAAAGCCAAATTTTTTTCTTCGAGTGCTATATAGTGTTTCCACTCGTACCTAACATCCCACCAACAGTGTGTAAGGATTGGAACTAAAATTAAGAGCAGAGGGATGTAGAATCAGGAGTCACATGAGGATCAATACTGCTTGCAATACTTTTCTCATTGTGTGTTAGTGATGTGTCAACTATACCGTCCCACTACAAAAATCAACTATGCACTGACAAACTTCAGCTATATCTAACTGAAAGTCCAATAACCATTGCCATCCAGTGCATAAACTCTCATTTACTTGCATTAGCTGAGTGGGCGCAGAACATAAGAGGTTTGGAACTTAACCCATCTAAAATGTAAGCATTCTTGGTCGCTCACAAAACGCTTATTACCATGTAGTTCAGAGAATTTCTTCCATCCTTAATTCCAAACAGCACAGAAGTAACCTTCCCTTCTTCTGTAAGGAACTTGGGGATAATTGTGGACCACCACTTAGATGGGACTGAACACCCAACTGCAGTTTACAAGAAAGTGTCAGTGTCACTTCGCTCATTACAAAAATTCTTCACTATAAGGACGTCATTCTCCAAGGACTTTCATACAAAAGCTCATACAGGCTAGAAATGGAGATGATTTTTTGTGTGTGATACATTTGTGACATATGCTATTACAACCATATCACTACTACCCAAGAACAGTTATCATGCCTATATGCCAACATGTGTAGAAACTGTCATACTCTATGTTTGCTCTATTATCTTCTCAGTCATTGTATTCCCTCTTTTATATCTTCAACTCTTACACTACTATCTGAACAGCACAGCAGAAATACTCATTCTCAACAAAGCAAAATTCTCTTGTTACCATCATGTAATACTGCCATCTTCTCTAAATCTTTTCTGTATCAGGTACATGACTTTGGAACAATTTTCTTCAATATATTAGAGAAATTAAATTGCTTCCAAACTTCCAAAGACAGTTAATGGCCCACCTTCTATCACATAACCATCTCTCCCATCAGTCGCTCTCATCAATCCCCCACTCTCCCACAACTTTTCCCTCCCTCATCTTGGTAGAGTTCTTTATTTTAATTCTGTCCTTTCCTAATATCCACTGTCACTGTCATATAAGTCGTCTCCTCTTTCTCTATTCCTTCTACCTCTATAATACGAAACATGGATTCAGATGTGCTAAACTAAACTATATCTTTCTTAATGCCCTTGATATTGTTATCATTGTTATTATTAATCTCAATTACTGTTAGTGTCTATTATCAATTATGATTACTGTTATTATTATTATTTTGTGGATTTTTTTGTAGTGTCTTTGTTATGTATTTCTCCTGGTTGGATCAGAGAAGGTGTTGAAGCCTTAATCTGGTCAAGCTACATAAGCAATAAGTAAATAAATGTTATGATTCACACAGTCACATAGTTGAAAAACGGTAGTAGCCATTTTTTTCTCCAGTACCATAATCACTCTCTCCTTTCACATTAACAAGGCGTTAAAACCAAGCTGATATTTCACTTATTACTGTCTACAGAAAAATGACATGCATATAGTTAAACACTGCATTTTGCTGAAAAACCTGTTAGTATGTACGCTTTACTGATTTTGTATGGTTATTTATTTGTGTGTATGTCATATAACATATAGAAACTGAAAAAAGCCATGTATGTAATTTAAAATGCAAAATAGATATGTTTATATAAAAACATACTAGTCAAATACAGAACTACATAATAAAAATGTAAGATATAATTCGCTCACCCAGTCAGTGTAAGCTACAGCTGTCTTGATATATTTCAGGGGGTTCTCTTCATATTCGCACTCGCACTTGTCATTGTCTGTGTAGAGCCACTTTGTCATAAGTTGTTTGGATCGCTCTGTGCCTGTGCAAAGTCAGTTCAACATTTTCCAGCGTTGTCAGCCTAGGTGGGAGCCCTGGTGTGGAGCTCCATCTATGATAAGGGCTTCTGGGTATTCTTCTTGCAATAATGATTTTATGCAATTTTCCATTAGTTGCACTGAACATATGAAATTTCGTCTAGATTTAAGCCTTTTGGGCATGGGTTGATGGTTGTGTAGTGGGTGGAGCTGGTCATTCATCTGTTTGTTCCTTCCTTCAAGCTCAGGGATGATCTTTAACATTTGGTGGGCCAATACTCGATCATGAATATAAATGATCCACTCTAATAGATCTCAGGAAGCCAGTTATCTTCCTGCAGATATCGTTTGGGATCGATTCTGTTTTACTAATGTGATCATATATTTCACGAACTTAACATCCATACTCAGCGACCGAACAGCGAGTACTGTGGAAAGGAGTATGTTCAAGTTAGCGCCACACTTTCAAATGTCAGTTTGTTCTGTATGCCATTAAGTATTTGTATGTTAGCTTTTGTTTTCTCAATATATTTCTAATATGTTGAAGTTCCTTCGAGAGTGAGGCCGAAATAGGATGGATGGATGGGGATAGTTGTTCAGGTATGTACCGTTTCATATGGTATTAAGCTCCTTCCCTGCCTCCCAGGTGTTCAGGTGAAAAACGCACTTGTGTCTTACTGGAATTTGGTTTTAAGGGATTACATCTGTAGTAGTTTGTGAATGTTGTGAAGTCTTCACCCAGGCCATTTTCAATTTCATTACAAAATTATGGTTGGTATGCAGTTGCTCTATCATCTCCATAAGTAAAAGGTTTGTTTCTTCCGCCGACAGGTTTGTCAATGGTATGTATGTTAAATAGCAATGGTGACGGCACACTACCTTGTGGCAACCCGTTCTTCTGATTTCTACATCAGCTTCTCTTTCGTTAGAATTCGGCGAGGAATCTTCTATTAAACAGCAGTGTCCTAAGAATTTCTACTAGTCTGTCACTGTTTGCCGTTGAGGTACTGAAGAGATGAGGGTTTTCAAGTTTACAGTATAGAGTGCTACAGTTAGGTCAATGAACACTACACCTGTTGGGAGCATCCTTTCAAAACCGTCACCAGTAAATTGAGTGAGGTTGGGACCCAGTCATTTAAAGGACTGTCAATATATCCACTTATTCTGTTCATTGTTAACCTTTCAAAAAGTGTCAGTAGCGGAAAGTGACGACGATATTGGTCGATAATTCTTTGAGTTATTTGGGTCCTTCATATATTTAAGAATTGCGATGACCTTGGTGTGGCTCCATATTCTGGGAATTTTTGCAGGCCATCAGCAGCAATTAGAAAGGTTCAGTAACCACTTTATGGTATTCTCGGACAGATTTTTAATTATTTCAATCCTGATATTGGCAAGTTCAGCAGCTTTTCCTATTTTCAAATCACTTATGGCCTCTTTTATTTCTTCCACAGAAAAGTATAAATCTTACTCGTTATTTTCCTTTCCATGTTTACTTTCAGGCTAGACCTAGGTGCTATATTTTTTCGGTCAGCTTTGCCATTTAATAAAAAGTGGTTAGGTTTTACGTTACGTGCGGGTTTCCCTTAGTTGGATCATTTGATAGTTTTTTAAGAAGTCCCCACGCCTTCCTACTACCGCGCGTCATGCCCATGCCCTGAAGTCTTCATCCAGGTCTGGCGCCTCTGGCCACTTAAAACTACTAGAAATTCCTCCCAAGACGCGACTGTTTTTTCGGCGAGGAAATTCTTAACGAAGAGTTCACAGTATCTTTCGTATCCAAAGACTTTTTCTTCATGTGCTGTAAATAAAATTTATACTATCCTGAAACAGTAAAGGCTAGACCATAGATAATTTATAGAATGCACATAGCCAAAGGCATCTGCGAAATTGTCTGCGCTCTTTGTAAATAGAATCTCTTGAAACTTGAAAGTAGTATCTCTGACAGCGAAGTGATTAATGACATTGGGGTAACAATACCTCTATTGTTTTGAGTGATTAATGCAATTTATATACGTCACGCACTTGTCAGAATGCGGAAGCAGTTCGTTAAGCATGGAATTCTACTGATTAGATAAGTGGGAGACGAATCATTCATATGGCTGAGTATAGAAATAGCAGAGGCGCTCGTTGTAGGTCATGGAACGACCCTGCCATGTTCCTGATGACAGTGGAGATGCAGAACTGGATCCGCGAATACAGGTGTGTCATTTACTTTCGTACACAATGAATGAAGCATAGTTTTTGCGGCCTGTGGCAGCTTGGCAGAATTAATCGTGCTAACTTAAATACATTTTACCCGTAGAACAAAGTTTGTTAGAACTGTTTATCATCCGTATTACGTCTGTGTGCTAATATTCTTTAGCGTATGATAATAATCGTTACATTTTTTTTACATTGTGGTCTGATTAATTAATCAAGATAATGTGAGGTATTTTTTTGTGTGAGAGAGAGGCGGGGTGAATGATGGTGTTCCTCAGTATAGTGGCACTGTTTGCCTCCAGGATTCCTGTAATTTTGCCTGTTATCTGCTTTCGGAAATTGTTTCATTTTTAACTTGCGTTAGTAAAAAGCAACATATTTCAGCAGTATCAATTTGTTGGTCTAGCACAGTACTTTGACATAATATCAAGTTATTATTAGAAACATCTATCTCGCCAGATAATAATAGTGAGAAGTGCTGGTTGTGCATTTAGTCTCTTCCATAGTTTAGAACAGGGAAAACTTGCAGAAATAAAGCTTTAAAGAGTTAAATCTTCTGTGTATGTATTTGAAAATAATTTCATGTTGTGGTGTCGGATAATCCTTTGGGTCATTCCATATAAACGAGTAATCATTATCTAAAAATTAATTTTTCTGTTGGAGTTTTTCCACTATTACATATGTAGGTTGGCCGTTCAATTTTGTTGTCAAAGATTGATTTTCCCCTCCAAAACCTGTTGTTTACTCGTGAGAGCCATTGTTTTGAAGACTATATTGTTTAGTTTCTTCATGCAGAAGAGTTAGTTAGTTAGTTAGTTGGTTGCGTGTTCCATTGATCAATTGCATGGTATGGTAGCCGTTATGATGTGGAACATGTCATTTGATCAATTTCATGGTAAGAAAAAATCATGAAAATTATAATAATTCTTTATGGTTTGTATATCACTTTAGAGTGCATGACTTCTTTTTGGTATATATTTAGAGCAAACAATTTAAGCATGATAAATACAAAAACAATTATATAACGAAACCCAAAATGTGTACCTTGAGTTACCAAATGCCTTTTTTTTTTTTTTTTTTTTAAAGATTTTCACAAAATACATTAAAGTATAGAAACTTATATGCCATGCTGTCCTTCACACAAGTGTACCTGATAATTTCGTGTCTCAAATAAATTTCGACTTCTCCTGGTATAGGATATTTAATTCACGTAACACGAGTCACCTTTATTTATCTGACGTTAGTTACCATAATTTTTTTTAGGATTACTTATAATTTTGAACAATCAGATTGGTTCTGAATTACACACACCGCAACTAACAATATATTTCAACATATTTAATGTATATTTATCTCCATGTGCCGCATAAAATCCCATAGGGAATAACTATTTCAACTTTAAAACAATTTGGAATTTTTGCAGAGTGCCTTTTAAGTGCAGCTGAAAAGATAAGAAGAAAGCAGAAATTGAACAGTGATGGCAGATGTGAAGAGTATAAAATCAAACACAAGGAAACTATGAAAAAATTCAGGAAAAAGAAGCAGGAACAGGAAAAATATTTTAAGTTAAAGAGAACAAGAAAGGATTGCTGCCAACAGGAAACAGAATGTTAGAGAAAGATTTGCGAAGTACAGGAACCAGCTAAAGGAAGCATTTTCAGCTACACCAAGTAGTTCTGCCTCTACACCATATAAAAATAGTGCTTCATTGGGAAAACCCATATCAGAAGTGAAACGTGTACTTCCAGCATTATCCAGAAAACAAAAATGTGTTGTTAGAAGGTTGTATCATACATTTGTTGCACCATTAGAAGTAGAAATAATCTCTAAACAAAAGAATAAGTAATGAAATAATAAGCGCAGTGAAGCAAATTCTATGAAAGGGATGACATTAGCAGCCAGGCCCCTGGACGCAAAGAAGTTGTGACCAAAAGATGAGAAAGGTAAGAGTAAGTTGCAAGTACGACACTTGGTGTTTTCTTTGAAAGAAGCCCATGCAATGTTTTGTGACGAAAATGGCAAAGTAATTGGTAAAAGTAAATTCGCAGAATTAAGACCCAAACATGTCATGCTTGCCAATGAACTTCCACACAACATGTGTGTCTGCAGATATCACGAGAATTTCATCTGTGCTATTAACTCTCTTCATTGCATAGTACCTCAAATACCTAAGTACACCAGTAACTGGCCAGAATTTTTTCAATGTGCAGAGTCTATAGCCGATTGTCGGTTGGGAAAGTGCATGAAATGTAAAGATTTATTGGCAGTTAAATTTCCTGATTTATGTACTAGTGTATAAGATTACAGTGTGAAATGGTAAGTGTGGCAGAATTTTGAAAGTAGAGGAAGAAGGTTAATTACAAGGTCTTGTTGATCATATTTTTACCATGGGACCTAAATTTTTAGAGCACTACTACTTTAAGAGAACAATCAAAGAACTATCAGAGTGATAAGGAATCACTGCCTTCTGTGATGCTTACTGCCATGATGCAAATCGATTTTTCTGAAAATTTTACAAGTCAAGATGAAATTCAAAGTGCACATTGGCAGCAGAATGAAGTTGGTATTTTTACTGCCATGTTTGGCATTCAGGTACTTCTCACCCCTACATTTTGATATCTGTTAATATGCCCCTCACAAGAAACACTGTCATCCCCTATGTTGATAGACTTCTTGAAGAACTACCAAAACATATTAGAGAAGTTACAATCTGATCAGATAGTCCTGCTTCCCAGTTTAAAAACAGATATATTGTAGAGGCTAAAAAAGTTCTAAGTAAGAGTCATACCAAAAGAATTACATGGAAGCACTTTGCAACTTGTCATGGAGGGGGCCAGTGGATGGAATTGTGGCTGTCAGTTGCCGTTTGGTCTCATGTGAAAAGTAGGAAATGTGTTGTAAACAATGCAACCGATTTTAGAAAAGCATTATCGAATTCTTCTTCTAATGCGACAACAGTTCTTACGGGTGAAGACTTTAGCCAAAGAAGCAAAATACTACATCTCTCAACTTTAATCAAGAACTGCAAGCCTTTCTTGAACATTTCAAAAATTCATCACTTGGAACTATAATAATGAAGTTGTAGGACACACCACTTCATCAGCTTCAGAGGAAGACACCAACAGAACAGAAAAATCACTAGATATACAAGTAGATGACTGGGTGGTGGTAAAATATGACAATTCATATTTTCCTGGTATGTTACGAAAATTGAAAGTGGTGAGTTTAAAGTTGATGTTATGAAGAAAGATGGGAAGTTTTGGAAGTGCCCTGAAATTAAAAATGAGGTATACTATACTAATGACAAGCTTGTCAGAAAAGTGAACACTCCAAGTGTTGTTAATTCCCGTGGTTATTTCAAGTTTGACTGTGATCTGTTACAATGTAACATGAGTTGCCATATGTTGTAAGATTAAATGTTTGGAACTTTGTTAAAGTACTTACAAGAGCTTCTGGAATTGTGTGTAAAACTTACAAGAAATGTTCACATAAAACAGAGCGGACTTTGCATTTTCTTTATCATAAGCAAAAGCTATTTCTTGCAAATGTAACATGACTTACCAAGAATAATTATTTGGTTTTATAAATATAGTAATGTAACAATTATTGTGCTATAGGTTTATAGAGCATTCTGTATGAAGTATGTTTTGAGGTATAAAAAATATTTGATAGAAGTATTTCCTTCTGTTAATTGTCCAAAACTTATAATACAAACATCACTTTGTAACATGAGTTACCATGGAATGACCCCATTTCTGTGGTAGGTCAACACCACATCACTTATCTGCAAGTTATGTTCCATGATCAATAAACCTGCACACATTATGAGGGAAGAAATTAGCTTGTAAATGTTTTTGCATTTTTGTGATTATGCCTTCATTTTCGTTCATGTTTTTTAAGTTTTAAAACATATTAATAACCAGATCCGTATCTTCCGAAAGATTAATTTACTTTCTTGAGCAGTTAATTAATTCATCAGTCTGTGTTGTTCTGTAACTAACTTCTCATAGTATATGTATCAACATGCTTGACAAAACACATTAACATCACTGCTGCAGCCCCAGTGAATAATGTTATATCCTTGCCTTGAAATCTGTGATGCGTGCCGTCCCTCACTTTTGCGGGACTTGAATGTGGGAAATGAGTTGAGTTGCAAAATAAGCCTATTGTCACATATTCCATTACAACGTCTCCCAGACCTGATAGTCACATTATCAGTAAAAATGGGAAGGCTAGCGGTGGTGGACCAACAGGTTTTCTATTACTGCTGTAATACAAACTTCTTATGCTTCTGGTCCTGAAAAACTAGCTGTAGTGACCAAAAATTGTATGATTAAAGTTTGAAAGTTAGAAGAAAAGGCAAAATATGTTGGAAAGTGATAGGATAATAAGAAGACGTATGTTTCACCCAGTTTGTGTATGATTTAGGAAATTCAGTGTAACTGACAGAGGGAATACGTAATGCATTGAGTTCATTTCCTCAGAACTCGAGCACCAGTGTAATAAATTGACCACAATAACACAGCTGTCAGTTTAAACTCATATTAGTGGAGGTTAGCACTCTAAACATAAAAATAAAATTGCAGGTAAGAGAAAGTTATGTAAACAAAACTAGGTAACAGCATATGTGGTGGTGGGGAAACAACTGGTTACTGTTGCTGTGGGGGTTTTAGCTTATAATATAACAATAAAAATTAATTAACAATACATTGTGTTCTGAAGATGGCCTATTGCCGTGAGCATAATGTTCAGTCATGTATAACCGTTAAAGGAGGAGTTTACATTCCAACAAGATTTAGAATGTGTTATTTCATATATAGTAATTGTAATTTTGCAGTGTATGCAAATACGTATGTTATAAATAAATGTGGGCATGTTACCATGAGTGAATTCTTATGTAATTGATAATTTCCTTTTTTCTGCTCCCTTTCTAGATTGAACTGGAAAAGCTGAATAATGGAACTGATGAAATTAATAAACTTGAAATAGAATTAGATGTAAGTAAACAAATTTGTTTCGAAATAATACATTTTAAGCATTATCTATATGGTACTTCAAAATGTCTTGTAGTTTTTGTGCTATAGTGGTGATGTTGAATTAGATATCACACAACCATTTTTACAAGATGTTTACCAATATATGTGTGTCTACAATTGGTGTACATCTTTTATAAATCATTTTGGGTTTTGCTGTCCTATCAAGTAGTAAAAGATATAAAGTATATAAATACTAAGGTACTGTTGGGGTAACTGACATTTTGGCTGTATTGCAGCATCCTCTCCCAAAGCATAAACTGCTGTTGATGGAGTTGTAACACAGTTGGAAAAACATCGTATACTGAAACATCAACATAACAGATTAAAATTAAACATCAACATAACAGATTAAAATTAACTCTATACTCCAAGGATGGCTACTTGGACACAGCCAGAATCTCAGTTAGATTAGTATTTTCAGTACTTTACAGGTTAATGTGGCAGGAGATGTACACTCAGAAGGATTTTAACAAGATAATATAATTATATTTTGAAAATTATCTTGTCCATGATAATTTAACACACAGTTGACAGTGATCTCTTTCTGTAGACAAAAAAAAAAAAAAATTGAATTATTTGTCACATAGCAGAAGTGTTGAGTCATCGCCAGGCACACACAAAAGAAAATGATAGCTTTGCTAGTTTCTGGGAGAAATTCTTTGATGATGAGCTGGAGTGAACAGAGCATCACAGCTAGTACATTGGAACTGGTAAATGCCACATTTTTGGTACATGCCAGTGTGAACCCCTTCCTTTACACATTTCTGTGTGGAATTATTGCTTTGGTATTCTAGTCAGTGGCACTGACATGACTCGTGCATATGATGCTATTTATATGTATTTGATGATGCTGGTGCTGATTCTGCATTTAACATTTGACAATGCCACTATGACTGCAAGACATTAGGACTTTGTTTTTATAAAACAGATCTGATGATGGTCATTATAGACCGAAACCGGTAATCTGTTAACAAAAAGTTAGTGACCATAGACGTAAATTAAAGGAAACTTACTGATGTGCATCTTCATGTTTTTGCAGCGTAAAGAACGTTCCATAAAATTTTGGGCATGCAGCCACATAAATCCAGCTTCTTCTTGTAATATTTTGGCGGAATACCATTCAGCATCCTTTTACACCTCGGTTGAGGATGGAGCGAGTGCTGGAACATTAGTCACCTTGGCTCTCTCTGAAGATGGCTGGACGGTATTCAGCCAAAATATTAGAAGAGGAAGCTTAATTTATGTGGCTGCATGCCCGAAATTTTATGGAACAGGAATTAATACTGTTTGTATTAGTAAATTAAAGCTTGTGAATTGTTCATGACCCTAGAAAACAAAATCATGAGAGAAAAAAACTATATTATTACAGTGACCATTGAAGATTCTTTAGAATAAAGTGAAACTTGTTTGGTCTTAACAAACTTTATTACAGTTTCGTCTTGGATCATCATTTTGTGCTTTTCCACCTGGAGTTCAAAGGTGTGTCAAAATTGGTGTACAGGAACCAGCACTGAATCATGTTGATTTTCATAAAAGTTAGGCCAGCCAACCCAAAATGTTAGGAACAGAAGAATTTTGTTGACCACTACCTTACCCCCTGAGAGGTTTACCAGCAGCAAAGTCATCCAATCATGGAAGCCCTCATTAAACCGATTATCTTTATACAGTCAGCAATAGCTTCACCGTTTATGTAATTGTCTGGTGTTGATAGTGAACCGTTAGAGGGACAGTTAAAGAGACAAGGTGGTCCATGGGCAAACACTATTAACAGTTGCAAAGAACTTTTAATGATTTTGATACATGGCATAGTGAGGCAGGCACACCTCTTCCCATTGACCCTTGCTGGGGATGATTGAATGGTGGCGGCTTCAGCCTGTGCCGCTGAGCTGGTGCATCATATTACTGAGGCTGGCAGCCTGTGTAAGCCATGGTCATTGGCATCAGTGGCACATCATGTTGCACTGCAATGTTGTCCCACTCAGTAGACGGCCTCTCGGTGGCAGTGTGCCTAGTTCACTGTGTGCGAGGCTCAACCCACTGCCCTCAGACAGAAGTCGGCTGGCGGCTGGTACTGTGGCACCAAGTTCCACTAGGCATTGACAGAAAAATGGTGACACAAAGTCCCTTGAAGGACTTTGGGTAGATCGCAGGCACAGCCCAGTCACGAACCCATGGCTGTAGCTGGTGGAGCCCAGTCATATTGCTGTCCAACATCAGACAGAAATCTTGGTGGTGGTGGTACTGCTGGGTTCTGGTCATGAGAAGTACTCCCTGCCTTATTTATATGCTTCTGTTGCCCATTTGTTTCACTAAAACGTGGCACCTAGTCTCGTTACCAAACGAGAGACTCACCCTGGTGTGATGATGCTGCCCCACTTGCTATACAGTTACTATTGTGTGGCACTGTTTACTGCTGAGCTCAGCTAGCCTTGCTATGCAATCCACTGGTATGTCTGTTATTGAGATCCACATTTCGCCACATTAGCTGCGACCCCCCCCCCCCCCCCCCCCCCCCCCCCCCCCGCCTCACCCTCCACCCCCCTCCCCCAGCTGTTAATGCAACGCTCCAAGGTTCTTCCATGCTACTTCTACTTACTTTTGCTAAAGACTAATAATTTTCAGTCCGAGGACTAGGTTGCAGTACTACAGTAGGAACTTGTTTTGTGGACGGCACTGAGTGATACTGAGCAACCATGCAGAGTAATCATTGTTTAAAAAACTTGTTGAAGCAACGTGTTCAATTAGGAACTCTGGCTGCTCGGTCAGAGATGGCTTGTGATGCCTGCAAGAAGTTCCAAGCTACGTTGTGGCTATATTCCGGAAGAACGGTAGATTCAAAAGGCTGAACTGTATCGGTGATTAACATAGGTCCTTGCTCACTGAACATACTTTCCGTTCAAATGTTCAGCACGGCACAGTCTTCTTTCCAACATCTTGACAACTGTTGTATATAGGGTGATTCTCGAAGATATGCAAATATTTTAATATGTTATTCTACAAGCAAAACTAAAGAAAAAAGTTCATACAAACATAGGTCCGCAAATGTTTGGTTACGAAGTTACGGCTAATAAAAGATTTTGCCTGAAATTTAGCAACTTCGCTAATATGAAGCCAATGCAAACTGTATGAGGCTAAAGTAAAGCACGATATCCATTTATTTTATTGTTGTCGTTACATATCGAGTGCTTGTAATGATTATGAATGCTAGGCAGAGAACCTGTCTCCCGGAACATTCGAAATACTCCATTAATAGTTCATGCATTCATAATCCTCCAAGTTGGATAACATACACGATATTCGTTTACTGCAGCTGTAGCATTACCATCACATTTGCCATAAATAAACTCCATATCGGCGTATTTCTCTGTCGTAAATATGAAAGACATCCCTATTACATAAATAATCTACAGAGTACAACAGTTACTGTCTTGTTTCACTTAATACACTGTTGTTATTGTGTTCTTTCGCTGAAAAATACAGAAAACTTACTCATTTCAAGATTAGGAAATGACTGGAACAAAACAGTAACAGTTGCCAACAGTGAAATAAATGTTCTACTTTTGTAATGGAAAGTAAACAAATTTATTTGTATAATAATCTTTCCTTCCCTGGATGTTCTGGAAAACTTCTGCAGTTCCACATCTGGGACATGTCTTATTAGATTCACCAGACCAGTAACAACAAAATAAATGGAAATCGTGCTTTACTTTAACCTTGTACAGTTTTGCGATGGTTTCATATAGTGAAGTTGCTAGATTTCAGCCAAAATCTTTCATTAGCCATAAACCCATAACTAAACATTTGCAGACCTATGTTTATGTGAACTTTTTTCTTTAGTTTTACTTGTAGAATAACATATTAAAATATTTGCATATCTTTGTGAATCACCCTGTATGTAAGGTTTTTGTCATTAACATCCTCTGCTATAGGTAGTCATAAAGTTTACTTGTCCTGATTTTGATATCTAGGCAGTCAACAGAAACATCAAATGGGCAACTGGCAACAACAGTGGCACATTGGAAAAAGCTCTTGGTCAAGATTCTGTGATGAACTTTGTTTTGCACGTTAGCTGTGTTTATCTGTAGTTGCCTGCGTGGGTGGTATTGATTTGATGGTGGACATCATGCACTGTAATACAGGTAGGCACGCTTACCTTTTCTCGGCAGCAACCTGTGACATGCTCAGGATATTTACAGTAGAAAATTGTTTTCCGTTCCATTTCCCAGTTTTCTGTGGTGTTGAGACTGATGATCATACAAGTTGCCCATGGACTTCTGGTAAGTTTGGCTGTTATTTGACAATGGTTTCATTATGATGTGGTTGGTCGTTCTGACTGATCACCAAAAGCTTTCTGAATTTGCACCTGAAATTTCTCCCATTAATTGAGCTTGTTGGTTCCTGCTCACTAGGCAGATGTGCTAACCAGTATGCCACCCTGGCACAGTGGCACAACTGCATGAACTACCCTGGCATTCCTCCTTCCTCAGTAAAACTTCTTATAAAAGCCTCCTAGTAACACAGATAGATGTAAAATGTGCAACTGGTTCACCAGCATTTTAGTAAATTTAGTGTCCCCACCAACAGACATCAAGATGGAGGCAGACAAGCTGGCAGTGATAGCACAGCAGGTTAATCTGGAAACCTGCCATGTGAGGGCGCACATGACACAGTGAGCAGACTTGCAGTTGGAGGTGTTTACCTGTGGACGACAGTAGGCCACGTGGGCTAGTGCTTACTCAAGAGTTTGACCAACGCGGACCTCACCTTGTGTATTGTGCCATGGATTATGCCATTACCACCAGTTGCCCACTCTTCCCATGCTCATCTCTATGTGGCTTTGGACACTCTGCTTCATGTAGGTCAACTTGAATGGTGTGTTTGTTTCCCCCTCATGGATCTCTGGCGATGAAGGACATTCTTATGCTTGTGAAGCTCCCCTATACTTTCGTTCCCATTTTCGTATTTACTTGGGCTACCATAGACCTGGCATTTCTGCAGTGCTGGCAAAAACAGTTGGGCCTACTGAAGGAGCAGCAACAGGAGCAGATGCAGACATTGGTAACTCAGAATGTGGATTTGCTTCATTCCTTGCTTGCCAGTGGGGCCCAGCACCAGTCTTCCATTTCCAACATCAGCTCCAACACCGTTTGCTGGTTTCAGTAAGTCAACAGAATGGTGAGAGAATTATCTGCACCAGTTCTTGTTGCACTGCCAGATGTGGCATATCATCAATCTAGTTGATAAGGCCACCGTGCTATTGCCCAACAGCACAAGTTTATACGAAGCTGTCAAAAACTTGAAGCACTGTGCTGACCCCAAGAAACTTCCGTTTGATGAGCTTTGTCGATTGCTTATGCAGTATTTTGACCATCAAATCCATATGGTGGTGGTGCACTTGCAGTTCAACTGGCATCACATGCGATCTAGATCGCCAGTTTGCAGGGCCTCTCGTGCAAGTGTTGTTTTGAGTGTCCCAATTGTGCTACCTCTTACGCAGACTTACTAATTCAGCATGTGATTGTCAGGTTAGCTCTTGATTGCGAGGTTCAGGCTAGGACGTTGACTTCATCTGATCCTTCTGTAGCCAACATTGCCCAAATTGCGGAATTGCAGGAGCTTGTGCTGGTGGCAAGGGACTTCCTTTCTGGTAATTTGCACGTGCCACAGTTGGATGTGTATGGTAATAAGGGCCCCTTGTCTTGAGGGATATCACAGGCAGCCTTACCTGCTGCTAACTCACAGTATGTTGCTGCCATTGACAATTCCAGCGCATTGGATCATGGCACTGCCTGTCCTCGCCCATGCCGTGTCCAATAGGTTTGCACCACTTGCAGCATTGTCATTCCCGCCAGCAGTGTTTTTCGGGTCCTTCACGTCATTCTCCTTCCACTCATTGGGTGAGCCAACAGTCCACCCCTGATTTTCATTTGTTGCAAGTTCACTTAGACTGCCCCCACATGGAGATTATGTTTGTGGTGTATGCCGGCAGATGGGTCATATAGCAACTGTTTGTGACAGTCGACAGGCCTTGACTCGGTCATCAGATGCCCTGCTTTTTTAACTGGAATCTGGGGCTGATTCTGATGCCCTGTGCATGTTGACCCAGTGTATTTTGCATACGTTGATAGTGGATGGGCGGCTGATTAAATTTCAGGTAGGCATGGGAGTGACAGTCAGTCTAATTAACTTAGATACATACAGGGTCATGGTGTGTGTGGATTTGCAGGAGCCGCTCCATCAGGTTGTCTTTTAGTAACCAGCACTTTCCCTTGTGAGGACAAGATTCCGTCTCCGCGCATTACAAGAATATGGAACAGCAACTTAACTTGTTAGTGGTCAATCCACCACTGTTATGAAATATGTTATTGTCTTCCAGATCATTAATGAAGTGCTTCTAATGTCTCAATCCATTACTTTTTTGTGATTTTTGACTCCTTAATGCAGCCGTACAGTCTGTTGTTTGAGAATACGCTGGGCGGAGCAGAAAATTTCGATGCATGTGTTTCCCTTAAGCCCTTAGTGGTACCCTAATTTAGCCACCTCCAGACCATTCCCTTTGCCATGCTCAACAGAGAAAAGGCTAAATTGGAGTTTTGGCAGGATCAGGTTGTCATTTCTTCCATTTTGTTGAATCTCTGGGCCAACTCTTGATGATGATACAAAAGCTCAGTGGTGCCATGTGTCTTTGCAGCAATTTTAGACAGATGGCCAAAGCATAATGTGTCGCAGATTCATATCCCATCCCACAGCAGGCAGATTTGTTAGCGAAATTGTTAGGGGGACAGTTTTTTCCCACATAGACTTGCATGATTTTTACCTTCAGTTGCGGTTGGATGCAGTTTCTTGGACTTTCCTGGTCCTCAACACCCCATTTGGGCTTTAGTAGTTAATCCCGTGTTTTTGGAATCATGTCTGCACCGGGAATTTACCAATGGGATTTTGAGCAGTTTATTAACGACATTCCTTGTTGCATTGGTTACTTTGATGACATCAAAAGGAGCCCATATGAAATCTTCAGTTACTTTTCCAACACCTCTTGGAGAATTTGCCTGAGTTCCAAGCTGGAGAAGTGCAGTTTTTTCTCTCTGAAGGTGCATTTTTTGGGGTCATTTGCTTAGTAAAGATGGTCTCATCCCCATGGATGACCATATCAAGGTCATTGTCAACCTATCGGCACCCGAGAACCTGAAGGAGGTCCAGTCATTTTTGGTAAGGTTTTATATTGTGCTCATTTCATTCCCCAGGCTCCGTACGTCTGTGAGCCTTGTAGCCAGCTTTGCCCAAAGGACATTGAGTTTGTCTGGTTTGCGGATTGTCAGCAGACTTTTCAGTCTCTCAGCAGTGTTTTTGCTCTGTTCCCTGTCTGGATTCCTTCACAATGGTTAATTCTTGAACCCTGCCCAGTGATACATTTCCTGTATGGCTTTGGTGCCGTCCTGCCCCATTGGAATCTGGACAGCATAGAACAGCCCATGGACAGCATAGAACAGCCCGTAGTTTATGCATCAAAGACGCTTTCCAGTGTGCAGCAGAATTATTAACTCATTATTATTTTCAGGGTTGAAAAGTTCCATGTCTTCTTGTATGGGGCTGATGTTCCACCTCAACACCAACCACAAGTTGTTTGTTTCATTACTTGGCCCTAAATCCAAACTGCCGGGTATGACTGCTCACCAGTTGCATCGGTGGGTCCTCTCTTTCAGTAATTATTGTTATGAGGTTTGTAACACCTCAACCATGCAGCATGCCAGTGCTGATATTCTGTCAGCTAATAATAGAGTCTGATCCAGAATTTGATTGGCAGGAGGCTCTTGTGTTCTCATCACATAATGGCGTGCAGCTGCCCCAGTTGGACTTTCTGTTGACAGCATTTGAAGCTGCAACTGCCTCAGCTTCTGACAGAGTTTTGCAGAGTATTGTTCTGGCAATCTGGTTGTCTTCGATGGAATGCATCTCTTTGAGTCCGGATCAGGTGTGGGGTGTTCATTATGCCTCCTATGTGATTGGCTTAGTGTTGTCCAGGGAGTTACTGTACTAGTGAAGGAGGAGAAATGCTGCCACGTGCCCGCTCCCATGGCATTGCATTGTCACATACTCCAGTTGCCGTGTATATTCCACTGGAGTATGGCTCATATGAAAGCACTGACACGGTGTCACTTGTACTGGCCAGTGATCAATCAGTACATTGAACATATGGTACATTCTTGTGTGGGGCTTGTGGACAGAATCAGGCTGCACTGCTGCACCTGTTTTCTCCTTGGCAGTCCCAGAGCATCCTTAGGACAGGGTGCTTGTCGATTTTACCAGCTCCTTTTTGGGCAGCATGTGCTTATTGGTGATTGATGCATCGTCTAATTTCCCGCATGTAGCCAAACTATCGTCTACGCTGTCAGTTGCCGTGGCTCTCGCATTGTCAGGTTATTTTTGTTGTTGATGGATCTCCCTCGACACTGCTGTCATATAACAGTCGGGAATTTGTCACAGAAGTTTGAGGACATTTGCAGTCACAGTAGTATCCACCATCTGACTATTGCGACCAGACTTCTAACTCTGAATTCGAGTTCTTCGTGTGTACATCTGAGATCCAGATGAAGACGCCCTTGTGATGACACATTGTCAAGCTTTCTGGCTACATACTGAGCAACACCAGTCAGCAGATGCAGTCCGGCAGAACTTTTGCATGGGTGCCAGCTATGGGTCTTCTGGAATTGCTACATCCTGAGTCGCATGCCATGGACCATCATAGTCTGCTGTGTTTTCTACCTGATACTTCCATTTGGGCCTCGTCCAGCTACTGGCGTCGGTGGCTGCCAGGTGTTGTGGTGGGCCACAGAGGTTGGCAGTTGTTTGTGGTGGATGCTGGAAGGGAGCAGATGACCCGCCAAGCACCCACATCCCATTGTGATGTCACCGCTGCCGTCTGTTGGGTGGCGGGGTGGGACACGACCTTGTTCTGGGTGAGGGCTCCCACTTGGAGCTACCTGCTTCAGCAGTAGCCCCCAGTGAAGCCCGCAGCTACCCCTGCCATTGTGGAGCCAGTAAACCCCCCCCCACCACCAATGGCCGCAGCCTCTGTGACCTTCTCTTTGGGCCAGTGGCATCAGTGCTGCCTCTTTTAGTGGTTTGTCCACTGTCTGGTTCTCCAGGTGCCTCTCCTGTTCTGTTCTGCGCCAGAGGTTGGGGTCCAAGCCTGGGCATTTCGGTCGTATATGGCCTTTCATAGGGAGTATGTATTCCCACCAGCGGACATCATGGTGGAGGCAGATAAGCTGGCATGGGTAGCACAGCAGGACAGTGTGGAAACCTGCCATGGACGGCAAACACAACACACAGTACGGGCAGACCCGCTGGTGGAAGTGTGTACTTGTGGTCGCAACAGGCTGGTTGAGCCAGTGCTTACTTGCAGAGTTTGACCACTGCAGACCTCAACTAGCATATCATCTGCCCCCACCATGGACTGAGTTCTTCCAGTACTTGTCCCTACATGGATCTGGACACTGTGCTTCCCGTAGATTGACTATGATGTTGAGTTCGTCTCCCTCTCGTGGTCTTTTGTTCCCCGGCTATCATCGTGCCACTGTCAACTCGTGAAATATCTGTGCCAACCATGTAGTGAAGTGGCATTGTCACACCTGTGCAGACACTAAACTATGCAGATGTAAATAGCAACATACAGCTTCTCTTTCTGCTCTCGGCTATGTGTAGAATAACTTCTAAAGCTTTTCTTTGGGCACCTGGCTGTGTATAGGATGACTTCTTCATAGTTTAATTTAAAGCATAACATTGTCTATGTTCTGAAGTACCTGGTGCTTCCACCAAGCTATGTAACTTACAAGGGGAGGCCACAATGTTTGGAATGCGGATTTGCTGTAAACTTCGTACACTCGTAGTACTCCATGAGGACAACAAAATGTGTAAGCAGTAGTGCGTACTTCTCAAGCGTTATTGAGAAAATCGCTAGATAATTTTGGTCGTCAGAAATATACCAGTGTGTGGCCATTTTTACCATGAAGCGGCGGCAGCTGAGTGGTTAGCGTCCAAGCCCCGTAATTTCTGGATTCGAGTCCCATTCGTCAGTTCCCCCTCCCCCCCCCCCCCCAAACAGTCATTTTCTTTACTATTTATATTACAATTGATATATTGGGAAAAATACTTGTAATTGGATGAACTTTTATTAAATTTACAATGTTATTTGGCAGTCAACAAAGTTTTACTACCACAAATAGTATAATGTTCATAACTATCAACTAGTAAATGACCAAACACATAAAGAGATACTGAAAATGTATGCTTGTTTGTGCCTTCAAAATTGTTCATATTTAATCGAAAGAGAGCGAGAAATTGCTTCTCGTGAAGATGCTATTAAAATACACTCGATACTGCATGACCAATTATCAGCACCAATTTTTAAGGAAATACTGTGCTATGCATGGTTTCCTTCCAAATTATCGGCTGAAAGAGAGGTTTTTGAAAATGTTACCAAGGTTTGTTTTTCCATGGAAAACCTCTAAAGACCTTGCGTATGCGCAAACATAGATTTTATTCAATGCAACTGGTGCCGTTTAACTTTATGTTTTCCGTGTTTTTACAAAAAATACCATCCTGCAACCTGTTCTCGTTGAAAGCGACGATTAATTGTACATCTTTCAGAAGCTGTCTGTGCTGGTCAAAACTAGGAGGTAACAAGTCGTTTCGGGCTCCTTCCAGGTATAAGGGATTTCTCAAATCGTGGACAATCATACATTTTCAGTATCACTTTATGCTTTTGGTCGTTTACTAGCCTATAGTTGTGAATATTATATTATTTGTGATAATAAAAATTTGTAGACTGCCAAATAACATTGTAAATTTAATAAAAGTTCATCGGATTACACGTATTTTTCCTATTATATCAATTGTAATGTAAATAGTAAAGAAAATGACTGTGTTGAAAATAAAAAGAAAATGAAATAAAAAATAAAAAAACTTCATGAACGGGGCTTGATCCAGCGATTATGAGGCTTGAACACTAACCACTCAGCTGCCGCCGCTTCATGGTAAAAATAGCCATGCACAAGTGTATATTTGACGACCAAAATTATCTTGCGATTTTTCTCAATAACGCTTGAGAAGTACGCGGTACTGCTTACACATTTGTTGTCCTCATGAGTACTACGAGTGCACTAAGTTTGCAGTAAATTCGCATTCCAAACGTTGTGGCCTCCCCTTGTTAGATGAAAGAGTTGTGCATTAACACTTTGAAGACAATGCGCTTAGAAGAATTTTGGGCATAGGAAACTGGCCATTTATGCCGTTATCTAAAAGATTATTGGCACATAAGTGATTGATGTATTTTCAAGAGTAATACGTACTTAAAAAAGACCAAGCTTCAAGATTTATTCATAATTTATTTTAGTTCTTTGGTAGGCTATAAATTTAAAATAATGACAGCAGAAAGTATTTAAAAAAAAAAAATAAAATAAAGTGCGAACTGAGTTACTGAGCAATTTCTTGCTCTTGAGCTTCCAGAATTACTTGCTCTCACAACAAACATGAGATATCTGCAGCAGAACTACATCAAACTACGAAACCTGAGTGTACAAATGAAATTACATCAATGTGAACTTACTGGATCAACCATTTGTAACAGCAGCTGTTACATTCGCTAATGATTCAAGAAATTGACAACAGAATGCAGTGAGTCCAGTTTTCAAGGAACTGATGACTCGTGTCAAGAAAATCGCAGACCGACCCGTGCTTGGGTGCAGTTCTTTTAACACAAAATTGTGGTTCAACATACACTTGGACTTGGTCTACAAAGTGTTAACAGAGAGCTAAGTCATCAGTAATAACAAATTTTGGTACTGAAAGTGGTCTATTACACAAGTTCCCAACACAAAACAGACACAGGTCTAAATTGTCTCTTGACTAGAGAGCACTAGTATTTGTACATAACATTTAATTTTCCAGAATGAGATAAAAATAGTTATATTATCAAGAAGGTGCCAGAATCTTCTAGAACATGTGAAGATCAAATACAAATACTGTCTGAAGATGAGAATTAATCACATCTAGTAGTAGCTCTAACCACTACACTATACTGGACAACACAGAAACATAGTCCCTCCCAATCTTGTTTCACTGATTGTTGAACAAAGCATATATCATGTGATTGTTTAGTTGGCACTCAGCAGACAAAACTGAAATGAGTGTAGCCTAAACTACTTGCTCCAATTAGGAAGAGAGACAGCAAGAGTCAGAAGTGTGTGTCAGATACGTAAAATCAGCCGAGAGTGATATTGATCCAAAGGAGCTGTTGTCATTGTACCCACTCCACATACCACCTGTGTCAGATCATTCGGTGTCAGTGGGATCATGGAGGGTGTGGGGTCAACATAAATTCTCTCCTGCCCATAGATCCTGATTTGATACCACAATACCAGCTGCACACTATCCCAGTCTTCCCAATTGAGATACTGGAAATCGAACTCATGTCCTCCACGTGACTGGCAGACATGCACTGACCGGTCAGTTATGGAGGTGATGGAAGTAGTTATCACGTAACAAGAAAATAACATCTTGATGCACAAGCTGTGCCACAACACACAGTTATTTAACTATCAACAAATGACTTATTCCAAACAGGCAAAGCTTTGGTGCATTGGCTGGCAGATTATTAATTGCCTTCTCTATTCGTGAATTTATTTTTCGAAAAGATACATCTGTTGTCAGTTGTAACATTATTAGATTGTATTTCTGTGTTAAAGTTGTCATTTCTGGGACGAAGCTCCTGCATTACGTTTGTCAGCATTGTCTTTTATTAATGTGGCATGCCTTTTGTGAGGGGGAGGGAGAGCCACAGGAATAAGAACTCTGCATGAAACATGCACTGGATCTTTCTACAGTCCAGCAGTTTAGTTTGCGTGTTCTGCCACAAGGACTGTCAGCAGTCTGCTTGGAATCATTGGCATGGCATTATATCACGTTACTCCCTTCTGTTGATTACTTTTTACACATTTTCCCACAACAGTGAATATGTTACATAAAGATAATACTCTTGTGGTTTCTATTACAGGAGGCCAACAACACATTCAGATTGCTACTCAATGATTCAACACGGCGCCTTAAACTCCTTTCCAAAAATTTAGGCTCATGCATTGAGCGTGCTCGTCCATACTATGAAGCTCTTGAAATTGCAAAGAAGGCACAACTGGAGTGTCAGAAAGCTGCTGTCCAGTTCCAAAGAGCTAATGGTAAGGTAGTTGAGATTGTAATGTTCATTTACTGCGTTTTTTTCTTACAGGTTTATTACACACACACACACACACACACACACACACACACACACACACACAAACCAGATGCACTTTGCCATGGGGGAATGGCTTGAGTACTTCAACACAGATAGCCATACCATAGGTGCAACCACAACGGAGACTGAACTGTGGAGAGGTTAGATAAACATATGGCTGCTGGAGAATGACAGCATATTGTGCAGTAGTTGCAGGGGAACAGTCTGGATGATTGACTGATGTGGGCATGTAAATTTAGCCAACATGATCTTGCTGTGCTGGTACTGCAAATGACTGGAAAGGGAGGGGAAACTACAGCTGTTATTTTTCCTTATGGCATACAGACCTTTTGTATGGGTAAAAGGTGATAGCATCCTGATGGGTAAAATATTCTGAAGGTAATATAGTCCCCCATTCGGATCTCCATGTGGAGACTACTCAGGAGGATATCACAATCAGCAAATACAAAACAGATGTTCTGCAGGTTGGAGTGTGGAATGTTAGATCCATTAATTGGGTAGGTTGTGTAGAGAATTCAAAAAGGAAAATTGATAGATTGAAATTAGTTAGATATAATGGGAATAAGTGAGTGTAGTGACAAGTAGAACAGGACTGGGCAGAGAAGGGCGAGTGAGGATGGAGGTAGGATGTGGGTGCTTGGGTGAGCTAGGGAATTTCTGAGAATGAAAAACATGACAAGAGCTTCAGTGCCACATTTGGAGTTTATATTGCTCCTAGCCTTATTACTAAGGGATACAACAAAAGAGATGAGCTACAGTGTTGGGGGCTGCTGCAGATTGACTGAGAGCATGGTGCCCTAACAAAGGAGCTAGTATACACATTTAACTGGGTGGAGAGCTGGTCGACAATAGAGTGAAGAACTTGTGTTCTGGATGCCTCCAGGTGACCCATTCTGCATCCCTCACATGACGCTTTCCTATTTGCTCGCAGGGTGTTACCCCAAAACATCCTATTGTCAGCAATGCCTTGAAAAGCATCCACTGTCAGCAGTACATGCAATGGGAACATTACCCATGTGAACCAGGCGTGGGCAGGGGTGCATCAGATAACATTCGGTATACACCTGCGAGGTACAGTCACTGTCTCATCACAGAACGCAATACTGGAATCGTGAAACATAGGGTACTAAAATTTTCAAAGAAAAATTCCTCAATCCTTAGATTTCCCTCTCTGGTTGCTCACCACATACGAGACTTCTGGTGCGGTGAATACTGGTTTATAAATACAAAGTCAAGAAGGGGTAATGTGGGAGTAGGTCTAATAATAAATAAGACAGTAGGAACATACAATGTAAGCTTTCACAGCCGGTATTATCTTCACTTAAAACTTCCAGGCGAACAGTTTGCCGCTGTACCTCCGAGAATGTGTCTCGCAGTCGGAGACGAAACGTCAGGGAAGAGTTTTATACTTCGACCACGGCCTATCAGCCCGGAAGTTTTAAGTGAAGACAATAGGAATGTGGGTAAGCTGCTATGAGAATAGGATATTTTGATAGCCAAGATATAGATATGAAGCAAACACCCACCACAGGAGTACAAGTTGGTCAGCCATTCCCGTGGATGATGAAGGGATTGAAAGAACGTATCACGAGATAAAAGAAATAATTTAGATAAGTAGTGGAGTGGAAAATTTGTGACGAGAGACTGAAATTTGATATAGAAAAATGCAGAGGAGACAAAATAGCAGAATATGGACTAGTGAAAAGTGATAACAGAGGAAGCCACCTGATAGACTTTTGCACAGAACATTATTTAATAGATCGAACACTTAGTTTAAGAATAGTGTAAAAAGGTTGTATATGTGGACTTTGAGACCGTGACGGTTCTGAGTTGATTACACGGTGATGAGCAGAAATTTCAGAACCATATTTTTAACTGTAAGATATTTCCAATGGGAGATGTGCATTCTAAACATAATTTATTGGCTGTGATCTGTAGATGGAAATTCAAGAAACTGCAGAAAGGTAGGAAATTAACAAGATTAGACCTGGATAATTTGAAAGAACTAGAGATTGTTGACAGAGCGCACCAGGCAACATTTGACTGAAACGAGAAGGGAATAGAAGACAAATGGGTAGCTTTGAGAGATGGAAATAATGAAAGCAGGTGATACAATAAGGAAAAAGACATGGCCGAGTAGAAATACATGGATAACACAGGATATATTGAATTTAATTGATGAAAGGAGAAAATATAAAAATGCAACAAATTAAGCAGGCAAAAAGGAATAAATAATTTAAAAATATATTAAATTTTAAAAAATCCCACCTTCAATTTCAGTGCACTATGCAGCAGTTTTAGCAGCATTACATATTTTTCAGGGGAGGATAGCACTGTTAGTTAGCTTTTGTTTATACTCTTTCTCTTTGGATTTTCTTTTCATCCGCATTTACAGGCAAAATTCAAATGAAAAAATATGTAGTGACCCGGTGGCCAACGAATGTGTTCTAGCCTTCTGATCCATTGGGTACAGAATGCCAGTAGGTGATGTAGTACACAATGAGTAGCAGACACAAATGCCACTCAGAAACATCAAATTCTGTTTTGAGGCAAAACAAACTGCATCCAATAACAGCGACAGCTCACTTTTGCGGAAAGTCTCCATAGAGGAGTCCTGCAAGATAGGTGGTTAAACCAATTAATGATTACACATTTACAGATAAACTACATTTTATGGTTCCACTATGGTACTTCATCGCCCTCATTGAAGTTAGTTAGTAGTGTTGATGTCGTGTGTGTCAGTATCTTAGTGAGTGTACCGTATGAATGGAAGTAAGTGTATTCGCATGCAATATGTTCTTCTTCTAGAGCAGTTTGAGTGCATTGTGTCTTCAAAAGAGGTTGGGATGAAAAACAACAAAAATAAAACTGTGGTATTGGAATTTAGTCAAATCCGTGATGCTGAAGGAATTAGATTAGAGAATGAGACACTAGAAGTAGTTAAATAAATTTTGGTAGCTGGGCAGCAAAATAACTATGGCCAAAGTAGAGAGGGTATAAAGTACAAACTGGCAATTGTAAGAAAAGCATTTCTGAAAAAGAGAAATTTGTTTGCAATGGATAGAAATTTAACCATCAGGCAGTCTTTTCGTAAGGTATTTGCCTTTCATGCAGAAGTGAAGGGCAAACAATAAACAATTCAGGCCAGAAGAGAATACAAGTGTTTGAAATTTGCTAAAGAAAAATGCTGAAAATTACATGGGTATAGTGGATAACTAAAGAAGAGATGCCGAATCAAATTGCAGAGAAGGAGATTATTTTACAACTTGACAAACTGAACGGGGTCTCAAAGAATTGTCAGTTTGGTAATGGAGCTAAGTATGGAGGTAAAAATTGTGGAGGAAGACCAGGGATTGGATACAGTAATCAGTTTCAGATGGATTTAGGGTGCATGATTATGCAAAGCTGAAGAGACTTACACAGCAAAGATTAATGTGGAGAGCTACATTAAACCAGCCTTTGTACTGAAGAACACATCATCATTTAGAAAGTAATTTCCGTTTTCATGTAATGTGGGAAGTAGTGGGGAAAATAGAACAGTCATTACTCAGGTTCACACAGTAGATTACTGTGCTTAAGGGCTGCTAAAACATAACCAGCTTTTGTGGCTAAAATTCGACTACTTAATTTGTTGATTATCGGTCATCTTCAATCAGATGTGTAACTCATTTTCGTTGGTTATCTTCCATCTGAAATAATAAATGGGTCCACTTCAAATACATTAGGTGCCTGTGAATCAAATAAATAATGAAGCTGCAATTGTCAAAATGCATTAAAAACTTGTTTTATTGTGTCACAAACAAATAAAAACTGACACAGGTTTGGTGCCTAGGACTGACTGCACAGCAACTGCCACTTTTCTGTACATAGCTTTTAACAATCACGAAATTACATCCTGCATTGTTTAAATTGAAGTTGATTGAATTTATAATTAAGATTTCATTGCTTTTACAAAATTGGTTATAAAATTTGGCTTTACAATTCTCTACAATGTTTCTGAACCAGGTAGGATGTTCAGATATTGCAATACTCATAAAATAAAATTACACGGACAATGTATCCACAGTAATGTTCTAATCATTTTCGTTGACAATTTTATAAGTACAGATTAGTTTTTGCTATCAACTTAGATTCTGTGACTTTAGTTAGCTGAATCGTCTTTAGGTACCTGAATTGTAGTTACTGTGCCAGTTTTGTGAATGATAGATTGGACTTTCATTTACATTGATTCTTACATATTTTTAGTTTGTTGGTCAGTATCCTTACAGCTCATCTTAATTTGGTCTCAGTGTGTTTCGTTGGACTAATTTCATCAATACAGTAATCCAATGTTACAGTACAAGCTCTCTTATGTATATAAGATCGCATAAACTTTGCGACATTGTGTCACATTCTTCATTATTGTCAGTATCATAGTTTCCATTAAATGTTGAGCTATTCAGCTACCACACACACACACACACACACACACAAAGTATCACACATAAGAATTGTGGGCAAGCCTTTTGTTGAGCCATGCACGCACCAGAATAGGATAGATGTTACTCAACACGGTAAAAGTGTCTGTGTCTGTTTGTGAAACAAAGTAACGGTAAATTGTAATCACGTTACATAAATATACACAGAACAGTTTTAACATATTGTCATTACATGGATCATTCATCATTATTTCTTTTTCATAAATGCGTTTTTGCGTGTCCTTTCTCCACTCCACAAATTCACAAGCACAGTGAAATGTTTGCATTTGAATCATCACCACATGGTGTTCCACTTCTCCATTCTATTCAAATGCTTTGTCTTTCTCTGAATTAACACACAGTCTCCAGTACTAGCAATTCAGTCTGGACACAATTATAAAAAGTATGTAAAGTTTTAAATGATTGATGCGCAATAAAGCTTTAAGTGTCATACAATTAAGTCAAATTTCTTAGGTAATCATACACTCATGGAAATTGAAATAAGAACACCGTGAATTCATTGTCCCAGGATGGGGAAACTTTATTGACACATTCCTGGGGTCAGATACATCACATGATCACACTGACAGAACCACAGGCACATAGACACAGGCAACAGAGCATGCACAATGTCGGCACTAGTACAGTGTATATCCACCTTTCGCAGCAATGCAGGCTGCTATTCTCCCATGGAGACGATCGTAGAGATGCTGGATGTAGTCCTGTGGAACGGCTTGCCATGCCATTTCCACCTGGCGCCTCAGTTGGACCAGCGTTCGTGCTGGACGTGCAGACCGCGTGAGACGACGCTTCATCCGGTCCCAAACATGCTCAATGGGGGACAGATCCGGAGATCTTGCTGGCCAGGGTAGTTGACTTACACCTTCTAGAGCACGTTGGGTGGCACGGGATACATGCGGACGTGCATTGTCCTGTTGGAACAGCAAGTTCCCTTGCCGGTCTAGGAATGGTAGAACGATGGGTTCGATGACGGTTTGGATGTACCGTGCACTATTCAGTGTCCCCTCGACGATCACCAGTGGTGTACGGCCAGTGTAGGAGATCGCTCCCCACACCATGATGCCGGGTGTTGGCCCTGTGTGCCTCGGTCGTATGCAGTCCTGATTGTGGCGCTCACCTGCACGGCGCCAAACACGCATACGACCATCATTGGCACCAAGGCAGAAGCGACTCTCATCGCTGAAGACGACACGTCTCCATTCGTCCCTCCATTCACGCCTGTCGCGACACCACTGGAGGCGGGTTGCACGATGTTGGGGCGTGAGCGGAAGATGGCCTAACGGTGTGCGGGACCGTAGCCCAGCTTCATGGAGACGGTTGCGAATGGTCCTCACCGATACCCCAGGAGCAACAGTGTCCCTAATTTGCTGGGAAGTGGCGGTGCGGTCCCCTACGGCACTGCATAGGATCCTACGGTCGTGGCGTGCATCCGTGCGTCGCTGCGGTCCGGTCTCAGGTCGACGGGCACGTGCACCTTCCGCCGACCACTGGCGACAACATCGATGTACTGTGGAGACCTCACGCCCCACGTGTTGAGCAATTCGGCGGTACGTCCACCCGGCCTCCCGCATGCCCACTATATGCCCTCGCTCAAAGTCCGTCAACTGCACATACGGTTCACATCCACACTGTCGCGGCATGCTACCAGTGTTAAAGACTGCGATGGAGCTCCGTATGCCACGGCAAACTGGCTGACACTGACGGCGGCGGTGCACAAATGCTGCGCAGCTAGCGCCATTCGACGGCCAACACCGCGGTTCCTGGTGTGTCCGCTGTGCCGTGCATGTGATCATTGCTTGTACAGCCCTCTCGCAGTGTCCGGAGCAAGTATGGTGGGTCTGACACACCGGTGTCAATGTGTTCTTTTTTCCATTTCCAGGAGTGTATTATTAACTAGTACAGGTATATGGCAAAACTTAGTCATACATACAGATTATTACTAACTAGAATATTTTGTTCTAACATTGGGGATGCATACAGTGTATGTGGAGCCAAAGTTTATAAGATAAAGTACTAATTAAAGGTATTATTATTGCAAATTATTCACTGAATGCGAATTTCATGCCATCAGCTGCAGGGTATAGAAGTAGTACCCAATTGTGACATGAACATTTGTGCTGAATGAGGACTTGAATGTATGGGTGAACAATCACCTTAAACAGTTTGGCTATCCGTGGCTGCTTCCTAGTCCGATGCAAAGTCCTGGTCTGGCTCAGATTTTCATTTGTCACAGTTAGGTAATATATCTAGATCCATTACAGTTGAGGTCATGAAATTTGCATTCAGCAAATAATTTGGAATAATATTTCATACAGCTGCTGATCATGAAATCATTTGTATCATAAGCCAAGATTGGGTATACAGTGATAAAAATGGTCTCGATTCCTTATGGTTCTGTCAGTCTCACTCAGCAGGAATCAAGCAATGTTGTGAGCTTAAAGGAACAAAGGACTGTGATATAAAGAAGTGGACAGTGACATACGGAGGTTTGGATGGGGCCGGGGAGTGTGTGTGGATAGCTGAAATGGATAAGGCAACTGCTCACAATCAGCAAGAAATTCGGATTTCCATTGGAATTAGCTAGGATTGGAGGGAACCAACAAGGGGAAAACTTTCTATTTCAAGATGGGTATTTTTCATTTCATATAATAAGTTTGACAGTAAACGGTAATATTAATATTTTTGTAGCTTTGTGATCATATACTCAGTATTTTGTAGGATAAGTACATCATAATTTGCATTATGGTAGGAACAGTCAGAAAGTCCACAGATAACAAGGCAGACCTTCCGTTAAAACAAAATCATCACCCAAGTTGATGTAAATCACATGTGTCAAGATGTATGATGCTTGTACTTACTCTATAATGTGCATGACTTGATGATCCTTCTTCATTTAATATAAATACATTCTCATACAAATTACAATCAAATAAGTCAGTAGTTTATTTTCTCAGTGCATCAGTGGCGTAAGAGTTTAAGTGAAGGAAATGTGTTCGATGAATCAGTTTTCTTGTAAATTATAGATTGCAGCAATCGGTAGTCCTTTTTAAATTTTATTATGCAGATCTAGATTTTGGCTAGGAGCTAGCCATTGTCAATGCACTATTCCTTTCGTTTAATGCATGTAAATCCCTGTTGATCGGGCTTCACCCACAGTTAATTGAATAGTATTGAATAGTAGTAACCTGATCATAGTTTCCATTAAATGTTATGCTGTTCTGCTACATTACACTATGGTAGTGAAAATCCACATTGCTTCTTGTTCAAAATGAGTGTTCAATTGAAAATCCTGCAAAATGAGAAATTTATTCTGTATTATGATTTTTAGTGGCAGCAAATCTCTATGCATAATTTGTGAACTAAATTTTATGAATGAAGATTTACATCAATGATGATATTCATTGGAGAGTGGAATGATGTATGTTCATGACAGAAGAGCCCATCTGTCAGTAATCAGGAATGAACTAAAAACCAAATTTTTACAGTATGTCAACTGTCAGGCATCTTCCCTAGATTTTTCAGTGTGTCTCTCATGAGATTGTGACTAAACTATTTCATGACTCAAGTTCTGTGTCAGTTGGGGGTTTCAAAACTTATTTCGGAGACCACAAAAGTCAGTTGATAAGTGCTTCTCTGGACTTCATTTTCATTGTGGCGAAGAAGGAGAAAGACTACGGGACAGAATAATTTTGAGTGCTGACAAAATCTGGTTTCCTATGCTAATGCAGTGACAAAACAGCAGTCACAAAAAAGAATGTGGGGACATGTCAGACTATATATATGTCTGAAGTGTACTGTGAGGCATTAAAAAACCTGAGTATGAGCTATTGTAAACAAGTGACACAATCTCTTGATTACAGTGTCATGTTTTACACAATCATGCATGGCTACACACTGCCCAGCTAACGCAAGAATTGTTGGCATTAGTTCACATGGGATTAATTGAACATTTGCCCTGGAGACCTGTAGCGGCACTACCATTTGGGATAGGAAAAGTCAGTTTTGGTGCAATATTTCGGAGCACACAAATTACAGCCAGGCGTAGGTCTGTTGACAGTAAGTTGCGCTACCAGTGGTTGCGAAGTAGAATGGAGGCCACAGGGCCGTAGACCACCTGAAAAGAGTGAACACAGTGGTTTGCATGGCGCAAGTTACAGGCAGAAGGTGCCCACTGGCCTACCTAGGTGTTATGACTGTGTGACGCGGAGCGGCGCATTAGCAAAACAGAGGCGCACAGCTGCATTTAAATAGATGCCAGTTCACTAACAAAGCATTCAAGTGTGACAGCTCTCCTGGACGGCAGGGTGTGTCACACCACAGGCTACATGCAGCAGCAGATGGGGTGCCAGCGTTCCAGTCCACGGCGGGTCGCTGGTTCGACCTTCTGAGGCCAACGCGGGGCATTAAAGTGTGACAGCTCTACTGGACGGCGGGGCGTGTCACACCACCAGCTACACACAGCACTGGATGGCGGGGCGTGTCACACCACCGGCTACACACAGCAGCAGATGGGGCGCCAGCATTCCGGTCCCCAGCGGGTCGCTGGTTCAACCCTCTGAGGCCGACGCGGGGTCCTTAACCAGCCAGTGACGGGCCACTCCACGGCTCGCTACTGCAGGCAGTCATCTTGGCTCCCAACACACACACCAGAGACATCCAGGGCGAAGGCTGCAGATTTGGACGCCAGATTGCGGGTGCTCGTTGTCGCTGCGTTCTTAGCCATGCCGGCGAGTGGGCGCGCCGCAGGTCGCCTTGCAGTGGGCAGCGCTAAGGTGGCAGAGGCGAAGGCCGCTCTGAGTCAGCTGCTAGCGCATCCTGACGATGCCGCAACTCCGCTGCCATAGAAGGCCAACACACAGCAGTGCGTGCACAGGTCGCTGTGGCAGCCATTATGCACCAAGCCATTTCACAGACAGCGAAGTGATGTCCTCAGCATTGCAGGACCCGGTGATGCAGACCAAGAGGAATGGGGGGCACTGTAGTTGGAAACAATAAATCACTTGGAAAGCTCGGACGAGTCTTAATACGGTGCCTTCTACCTCGTCCCACTACATGTGGTGTTGCTGTTACATTTGGTGGCAGAAGTTGCCACTAGAAGCCCATACTAAACTCCAGGTGATTTCCATATCCTCATGCACACGAAAGAGTGCTTTTTCCATTGCTTTGATTCTGGTGAAGATCTTAAAGAAGTGATCACAATAGTGGAACATTATGCAGTTACCTCATACAGCAGCAAGAGTCACATATTCTTTTCTAGAAACCTTAGTCCACACTTGTGAAAATCACTATGTTTGGAATAATTTTTGGTGGATAGGAATGTTTAAGGGAGCTGTGTCACATTCTGAAGTTAGAACAACTTGCAAATACACAAGCACATTCAGTTCGGCCTTATTGACCTTAACAGTGAAAAATGTAAACTTGAACTCATTGTTTCAGTGCAGGCACAGAAGACTGATAAAAGCAAAGTTCCATCTGAGAATGCAGAATTTGCCACCCAGAATTCCAATTTTTTTCACTATTGTTTGTATACGTGTGGAAATAAGTAATGACTTCAGTTCCAGAAGTTGTGATGTTTACAGTTATGCCTTTTCCATATGATGGTTGTATATTGCATTGCCTAATCATTATGACACTACATTTGCTTAATGTCCAGATCTGGTGGATTGCATTTTAGTAACTACTAAATCAAGTGAGGTAAAAACTGATGGCAACCAAATAGGGCACACAGGAGAGTTTTATCACCTCAGTGGGGACCCTAAGCCTTAAATCGTCTCTTCAAATGGTCATATGGTCTTGCCTCAACCAGGGACTGGCAAAATATTCCCATAAGCTCCAGGGGCAAGTTCATAAGTTTTGCCATAGTCTCACCTCATTGGATGTATAACAACCAATAAGCTTATACATTCTTTTTTTAATAGTCATAGATCAGCATTTGGTTTTCATATTAGTAACCAGTTGTGACAACTGATTTGAATAAGTATTCCTGTATCCTGTGACAAATTGATTATAGTGTATTGCATTACCGTCATCTACTAACTATTTATAGTCTTTCACTTAAGTGGGTTGTATCTAATTGCCCTATTATGGTTTGGCAGAAATACACCAAGCTGCAAAAGAAACAGTGGCACTTGCCGAACAGAGGTTTCTGAGTAAACAGCATGAATGGCAGTTTGATAATGCTTGGCAAGAGATGTTGAATCATGCAACTATCAAGGTAAAAAGAAATAAATATATTTTTTGCATGTGACTTTAATCAGGAATATTATAGGCAAGCATTCTCTAATATTTTGTAGGTTATGGAGGCAGAAACACAAAAAGCAGAGAGTGGCCGTGAACACCAGAGGAGAGCAGCACTCTTCAACGCAGCAGAACAGAAGGTGAGAAGTCAGGGAAAAGAAAAGAAAGAAAAATTCTTTTCTTGTCATAAAATTTTGTGCACAATGTAAAGAAATTTTGGTAGCTGTGAAACTTTCCTAAAAGTTATAAGAGTGAATTATACATAGGCAGTCGAAGTCCCATGATAGGTCAGAAAGTGCAATACAAGACAATGGTGTGGTTATTGGCATGAAATCGTAGGCAGTACACGGGACAAGGGTACTTGACATGTAACAACCAGACATTATTATTTAGTCATAGGATCATTTGCAAAATCAATTATGTAGTTGCAAAACTGTACTTGGGAATTGGAAAGAAGGCAGAAGGTGTCTCAGTGCCTTGTTTTGCACTTTCACAATTTTGACAGGAGGCAATGTCTGCTTGTCCCAAACTCTATGAAAGAAGACCATTTGATTATCTTGAATAATGCTTGGCACCCACTCACCAGTGAAGTATGACATCTTAATTAGAAAACTATCTTTCTCCGGTATGCATCAAACAATATTTGTGGTAGTAACTGTATACATCTAATGACTGTTGTGTTTCTTCTGTAAAATTCTTTGCTACATAACAGTTCATTGGGAGTGATCTCAGTAGTCAGCAATTTTACCACTGCAGTCAGGCATCATATTAAATTCTGAAATCAGTAATATTTCGTTGGGAATAGTAGAGAAGTGGAAGACTGAATGGGGAAAGGAGAAAAAATAATAAAGGAAAATATATTGAAAACGGAAGCCAAAGTTGACAGATGGGATGCAGAATGTAATGTGAAAAGGTGGATCGAAGAAGGCTGTGGAAATGAAAAGAGAAACAAAGAAACATGAAACTAATGGAAATGGAGATAGAGTGAATGCCAAGAGTAAAATGAATATTGGAGAACAAGTTTCCATCCATGGAGTTTTGAAGCACTGCTGTTAGAAGTAATCAAGTTAAATGGCACGGTGGTTAGGGCACTGGACTCAGTCATAAGGAGCAGGGCTAAAATGTGTCCAGCCATGAAGATTTTGGTCACCTGTTCACCGCTCCCATCCCCCCCCCCCCCCAGCGCAGCAGCAGTGTACCCAATATGTCTGTGTAGAGAATAAAGTCTGTATACATGTTTGAGAAAGTGTTCTATATGTTTGTGTAGTGTGTATCTGAAGCAGAACATGAAAACCAACCTGGTATTCACTCAGTGGGATGTGGGAAAGCCACTTGAAACACAAACCGAGGCTTATCTGCACATCAACCCATTATACGTATTCCCTACGTATTCTCTGCCTCACCCTTACCATGACTATATATGTTAAGAAAGTGGGACTGTAATGTGTAATAGGATGCAATGTGTATGGAGCAACACACACATATGTCGGAATCATAGGGTTGGGGGGCAAGTTCTGAGGCGTCGTACTAAGTAACGAGCATATTATGGAAGTTCTAACTTCATAACCTTTCCCATTGCTTGTGTAGTATGTGTTAATTAAAATCTATTGTGAATTTCTGCATTCTTTTCTTCTAGGTCCAAGAACTAGAACAAAGGCTGAGAAGAAGCATTACTCGTTCAAGGCCATATTTCGAAGAAAAAACTTTATGCCAGGAGCAGTTGGCCACTCAAAAGTGTCGTGTGGAGAATTTACAAAAAGCAGTAAGTAGATTAACTACTTGACATATTCTTATTCATTGTCATCTACATTTTAGTGGAGACAGTTATTAATATTAATTTTTGTAGTCACCCATAGTGTGATGTGCCATGGCATCTGTAATCAGTTTATAAATTTTGAGCTTAGGTTTCCGATTTAGATATATGTTCCAAAAATAAATGTAATGGGCATCAAAAATGTAATGTGATAAAGAATTAATGTACTATGTGGAGTTTAATGGTTACAAACTAATTTGTTGAATAGGACAGCAGGTGAAACAGACAAAAATTTCTAGATATGATCACAAGAGATGTGATTGTAGGAAGGTCACTTCAGTTAAGATAACAAAGATAGAATTATATCCTAAATCTTACATGTAACAAATAGCTGTCATAAGTTGCTAGAGGTGAACTGGTATGAGCATTGGAAGTCTTGTATTTATATTAGATCATTGCTTTTTCACAGGCAGTGGCCTAATCTTGACTTTTTCTCCACTCTTCGCGTGACAGTGCTCTGTAGTTGTCTGCATTCTAGTTGAAAAAGCTGACAACAATACTAATGTTTCATTTTTATATGGGGCAAGTGAGAGGTTTGTGAACAGTTCATCTTTCAGCAGTCTAGGTTTAAATAGTTATCTTAAAATATTTACAATAAATACTAAAGCTACTTATGATTTATGTACACTGAACTTACAGTGTTGAATTACCTTTTATGTATGTATAACTGCCAGTGGTGTGTACTGAACTTCCATAAAAGTAAGCATTTACAATAGAATTGTATTTTTGATGACTTTGTTGATCACCCAATCATCAAACACTGACCTCAACTGCCAGAGGAGACCTTTTCCAATTAATAACAGAGCTAAGTTTGTAAACTGTTCTTGAAAGTGTGAACTACATTCATAGTTTTATCATTTTTGTGGCTGAAAAGCTTTTCTTTAGTTACCAATTCATCCATATGTTGAAACATGAATATTTCATATTTCAAATCCATCACATTTGGCCATCTACATTTCTTCAGATTCATTCATTTTTGTTAAACATTAGGCAATGTTGTAAGCTCTGGCTTTCAATATGTCAAATACAGCACTAGCGAGGAGAAAATATCTGAAAACATATGTATGGCAAAATTTAAATTGACATCTTGCACCATGCTTTCAAATCCATGAGCAGCAGTATAGGTTTCTTCATCCTGCTTATCTGGATCTATCATCTTCTTGAAAAGTGAAACCAGCAGACCGCAATACAGTATAAGGTTTTCAGCAGATGAGAGACAGAACTCCAGAGTGTAGCAGTCACTTTAGGCAGTTGTTTCTTTACTTCTTCAGCTAGAACACAGGTTCTTTATGTTGTCTTGGAAGAAAAAGTAGGAAGACCATTCATAGTAAAGAAAAAAATTCTGCATTCTTTGGTTTTCAACAGAGCTTGCGATAACACTGAATTCAGTCGATGAGTAATACAGTGAACAAACATTACAGTGGAAAATATGTTTACCTCTCTTGATTGCATTCCATTCAAATGACCAACCAACTGCAGCTCCATCATAATTCTGAACATGTTCATGAATTTTAGGAACTTTTCATGTTCGTGACTAACACCTATGACATAGCATAGTACTGAGGAGAACTACAAGAAATTACACACATTAGTTGCTTCATCAAGAATAACGGAGATAAAATTGGATTCATTTCTCTCCTTCCTTATTTTATTTATGGGTGTATTTCAAACAGAAGCAGTCAAGTTATTCTGTATTAGATTTGACACTCCTATAAATACAGAACAGTATACTAAGTGATGTTTCAGCTTTTTGTCATATTAACTGAGAAAATGTGTGACTTCAACGTAATTGCATTTATTCAGATTTTGCATATTAGGGCATTCTGACAGCCACTTGTTGCCATTGTAAAGTTAAGTATTGAAATGCCGTATGCAAGATTTCTAGTAATAGTGCATGACTCAGTCATAGGTCTATCCAATTGTATTGTGCTTTCCTCCTCTTGGAAATTGCAGGCAGCAAAGTTATACACCAAATCCCCACATTCTCACTGGTGCCGCTGTGCTTGGATTTATGTGATTTCGCCACTCAACAGTACAGTATGCAATGGACTTGGTTACTTACCTTCCCACCAAGAGCAGAAAATCTATTCGATGGTTATCATAAAATTAAGATTGTTTATGGTTTCCAAATTATGTAAAACTACATACTTACCTCTTAGAGGAGTTGCAGACATACGCAATGGAGAAGACTGCTAAACATTTAAGCTTTTGGGCAAAAAATCTTTCTGCGCACACACACACACACACACACACACACACACACACACACACACTGTTCTAAAAATATGAACTATATGAAATCACTTCTGTTGATAGTAATTCACTTCAGTATAGGTTAAAGCACCAGTGAGAGGAAAATAACAAGATTGCTGTGTGCATGTATAACAAATTAAGCACACAGGCTCGTGGGATAAAGTTGCAGAAAAGTGCAGGTTCATGATTTAAAATGCTTAATCGCCCAGTAAAATGTCGAAGGGACTTCAACAAAATGGTATGTTGTACTTTCTACCTTCCAACAAATGCAGTTCAACATTTTATTGAGAAATTAAATTTTGTAAATCATTTCACTGGCACATTTGTACCACTTTGTCACTTAGGATGACCATATAGAAGGCTTAATAAGTACACATAAATGTATATTAATCAGTTGTGGAAGCACAGCATGATCAAATATTACCTCCCTTCCAACTGTTTAAGTGTGGTAAAGCATATATGTCACGAGTCACTTCTTCTATGTGACAAATGATGAGCATTCACCATAAATAAGGAGCTAGGCAAAAAGATTTTATAAAGTCAGTGCAGTCACAGGACCCAAAAGTATCATGTATTTATTAGTATGAGCAAAGCCGAAGGTAAGGCAAAACTTATTTCTGATCTTAAGGATTTTGATGTTCATAAAATTCAAGTGGGTCCAGATGTTGCAGCTGAACAGATTACAGGACTTGTTGATTGTGCCTATGACAACAAATGGGGAATGGCTACTCTGCTACCAAGAGGTGAAAAAGGAGAAGTAAACTTTTATTTATACATCCTTGTGGACCAGCTCTTCCTTTTTCGTAACCAAGGAGACCAGATAAATCAGCTGCAATAAAAAACTTTGTTGTTGTTGTTGTTGTTGTCTTCAGTCCTGAGACTGGTTTGATGCAGCTCTCCATTCTACTCCATCCTGTGCTAGCTGTTTCATATCCCAGTACATACTGCAGCCTACATCCTTCTGAATCTGCTTAGTGTATTAATCTCTTGGTCTCCCTCTACGATTTTTACCCTCCACACTGCCCTCCAATGCTAAATTAGTGATCCCTTGATGCCTCAGAACGTGTTCTACCAACCGATCCCGCTTCTAGTCAAGTTGTGCCACAAACTCCTCTTCCCCCCCATTCTATTCAATACCTCCTCATTAGTTATGTGATCTAGCCATCTAATCTTCAGCATTCTTCAGTAGCACCACATTTCGAAAGCTTCTATTCTCTTCTTGTCCAAACTATTTATCGTCCATGTTTCACTTCCGTATATGGCTACACTCCATACAAATACTTTCAGAAATGACTGCCTGACACTTAAATCTATACTCGATGTTAACAAATTTCTCTTCTTCAGAAACACTTTCCTTGCCATTACCAGTCTACATTTTATATCCTCTCTACCATTATCAGTTATTTTGCTCCCCAAATAGCAAAACTCCTTTACTACTTTAATTGTCTAATTTCCTAATCTAATTCCCTCAGCATCACCCAAGTTAACTAGACTACATTCCATTATCTTTGTTTTGCTTTTGTTGATGTTCATCTTATATCCTCCCTTCAAGACACTGTCCATTCCCTTCAGCTGCTCTTCCAGGTCCTTTGCTGTCTCTGACAGAATTACAACGTCATCGGCGAACTTCAAAGTTTTTATTTCTTCTCCATGGATTTTAATTCCTACTCCGAATTTTTCTTTTGCTTCCCTTACTGCTTGCTCAATATACAGATTGAATAACATCAGGGAGAGGCTCCAACCCTGTCTCACTCCCTTCCCAACCACTGCTTCTCTTTCATGTCCCTCGACTCTTATAACTGCCATCTGGTTTCATACAAATTGTAAATAGCCTTTTGCTCCCTGTATTTTACCCCTGCCACCTTCAGAATTTGAAAGAGAGTATTCCAGTCAACATTGTCGAAAGCTTTCTCTAAGTCTACAAATGCTAGAAACGTAGGTTTGCCTTTTCTTAATCTAGCTTCTAAAATAAGTCGTAAATTAAATCACACAATTGCCGCTGGAAGAACATACAAACTATCAGATGAAGAGTTGTGAAAAGCCTTGGATTGCATTAGAAAAGAACATGTTTTGTCAATGTGTCCTCATTCCTTGGGAGAACTAGATTATGTAATCTGAAAGAAAACTGCAATACATAATCTTAGCGTCTAATAAGGTTGTTAGTGGATCACTGTAAAGTCTTTATTGTTGAAGGTGCATAAAATTATTTTCTTTTCAAGGCACTCAAATAACAGACTGTTAAATAATGACAGCTATATCATTGTATAATAATACTGATTAATATTAATTTATTTGTAACTTGAAGGTTAAGTAAATTATTCATAGTCTTTTTGCAGAATGTGTTGTTGTGGTGCATGTTAAAATATCTTCACAATTAACATAGGAAAGCCAAATGTGAATTTAAATTTAAGTGTGTAATTCTACAAATGTAATAAATTGATTGTCACTACATAAAAAATAATGATTTGATAGCCTTATTTGGTTTTTGCGATATTATATCTTAGTAACAAGTCCAGAGCCCTATAAACTATGCACTAGCTGCTGTGCTTATCACTAAAATAAAATTTATTTCAGTGCGTTCCCACTGGAACACCACATGAAACTTTGGCACACTTGTTAATAAATAATGTATGACTAACATGCTTTTCTCCAAAATAAAAAATAAATAAATAAATAAATCAGATTTTTAAATTTTCAAAATTAAAAAATAATCTAATAAGCAAAAATTTGGCATTGTTATGAATATTGCCAGTTGGCACACACTTGTAAAGTTTATAACAAACTGAATAAAATGATACAAATTTTAGGCCTGTAAATCAAATAGTTTTTTAGATATGGTGATTTTAAGATTTAAAAACCTAACAAGAATGGCATAATTTTGGAGGTTTTAAAAATTGTTACTCAAGAATGAAAGGTCCAAAACAATTTTAATATGGGATTTTTCATAAAAATAACTGCTACCAGAGATGTACAAAAAATTATCTTAATCTGAAATGTTAAGAAACAAACCATTGGTTAAGTTCAAATGGAGTCACCAGTAGGAAGAATCCAGATGGCGCACACCGTGGAGCAGTCATTTAAGTGAAGCACATTGTGTTGGGCAGCATGTTTAGCAACTGGGTGGTCGAGCTGTCTCTTAACCACAGTTTGTCAGTGGCCATTCGTGCAGCCAGACACACACTTGTTAGTTGTTATGCTTTCTTAGAAAGAAGCAGCTTGTTTACAGTTTAGTTTCCAGATTACATGGCTGCTTTCGCAGGTAGCCCTGCCTTTGTTGTGAAGTATATGCCTGTGACAGGATTGGAGTATGTGGTAGAGAGAGCCTGTTTGGGTCAGGTCTTGTATCTGGTTCTATTGCAGGAATGTGAGCTATGAGGCAAGTAATGGGCAAGGATATTGCATGCATTTGGTGAGTGGCAGAGTCCTACTGTGGGAGGGGAGGGGGGGATATGCTTATTTCAGGGCATGATGAGAGAGAGTCGAAACTCTGGCAGAGAATGTGATTAAGTTCTGGCTGATACCGAGTCACAAGAGGAGTACTCTCTTGCCCAACAGTGGTTATGTAGGAGATGGCAGGTGACTGTAGAGACAAGGCACGAGATAGCTCTTTCTGGATAAGGTTGGGAGGGTAATGAAGGCCTCAGTGAGACCCTTGGCATATTTGGAGAGGGATTGCTCATCAATACAAATAACGATGACCTCGGGTGGCTAGACTTTATAATGGTACTTGTTGGTGTGGAATGGGTGGCAAACTGTTGATGTGGAGGTGGATGGCACCATTGAGGATGGTAGATTGTCAGTTTGAGGAGGACCAGGTGAAGCAGATGGGTAGAAGGTGTTGAGTTTCTGTAGGAAAATAGAGGAGGTCTCCTCACCCTCGGTCCAGATCACAAAGATGCCAACAGGGAATCTGAACCAGTTGAGGGGTTTGGGATTGTGGGTGGTTAGGAAGGACTTCTCTAGGTGGCATAGAAAGTTGCCACGTGAGTGCCCAGTGTAATGTTATATAGCTTTACATAGAAGTGTCTCACAACTAACTCTTATCAATATGTATAACTTCAGTATACAGCTCTCAAATGCTGACTGAGTGGGTAAGACATAAGGTACATGAGGCAATTGATGTAAATTATAAATTAAATGATTTTCTAAGTAAATTTCTCTCTGCCTTTAACAGCAAGAACATGTAAAATATGGCACCAGTGATGTATCAAAGAAACCTTTGATAAAAGAAAAGGCTTCAAAATTATTACAATAGTAGTGTGAGAGAACTGTAAAAATAGTCTGAAGAAGCACAGACGTGCAGTTGCGTTCGTCATCATCGTATAGATTATGCTGTTCTTTAGTGAGAAGAATTATAAGAAAATGAAAAGCTTACGTGTCATGTCGAAGATTAATAATCCCCCCCCCACACACACACACACACACACACACACACACACACATGGGGTGGGGGGATATGTACGTACCTCCCTACCCCACAACCTCCTGACACCGTGCCTGTGGGCATTCTAGTCCCTGCACATTTCACCAGACAGCGCTCCTGTCTTCCCCCACCCATACACTGCTATCCCTTCCCCTTCCCCGCCCTCTCCAAATTGCTGTTACCATTCCATGTGCTAGCTGCATTCTGGTCTGAGCTGCCGGAATTGGTGATCGTGTGTGTGAGGTGTGCTTGTTTGCGTGAATGAATGGTGTGTGTTTCTCTTTTTTCTGATGAAGCCTGCGGCTGAAAGCTTATGTGTAAGTGTTCTTTAATTGTGCCTGTCTGCCACTTATCATGTTATCTTTACAGTAAGTAGCAGTCTGTCTTTCCCTACATTGTTGTACATACTTCTAAACTTTGTTAAGACAGTTTATTTTTAATTGGCATATGTTGGTTGATCTGCTTCAGTTGGTAACAGTTTGTGAATATATATTCACTTTTTAAGCTAAATGGATTGTAGTAAACAGTGGGAGAAAGCCATTTACCAAATCAAACAATAATTTTTGTGTAGAGACAGAAATAGAAAATATTGCTTTGATTTTTTTTTTTTTTTTCTCCAGCACATTACGTGCTAGTAATTAAAAAGCTGTAAATTCATAAGTTTGTTCAGTCTTTATGATGCTGTGACTCACTTTTCTTCTGTTTAATTTCTTCATGCTGCCTTGTGCTTTCACTCAAAATTGTGTGAATATTTTCATCTGTTTAGAGATCAGACACTAAATATCACATAGACACACATGCCTACAAACACAAATGGGCAGTTGTCAAGAGAAACAGATGCATAGAGACATATGTACTTATTTTTAGTACAGGTTTCGTTCTATTTTTTTATTTGTTGGTCCATAATGTTGTATTGAAAAGATTCTCTGATGTTAATCTTCTGTCAAGTGAAAATAGCAAAATCTGTTCACCAGACAGCAGCTGACATGAGCACAAACTGTTTTCTGCTAATTTAATGATACTGTGTGATACCTCTAAGATCCAATGAGTTCTCCTATTGGATGATTACCAAGTCATTCTTTCCATATTCCATATGTAAATGGAATGGGAAGAAACACAAATATATGGTTTGACATATATAAACAGAATGTCATTTTACCTTCTGTGGTACTCCTGCTGCTTCTGTTGATCAGCATAGTCCTAGTGTGTACTGCTGTACCTCTGAATGACTTGAGTTGTACAGTATCCCAAAGATTCATACATTCATATATGAAAAACAGTTTTTACAGATATTAAGCTAAATATAAAATAAGTTTTCATCCAAACTTGTCTCAGTGGTTATAACATCTTTTACAATTTACTATACTTTTTCACATGCAAATTGAGAACTTTACTCTGTATATTGTAACTTACGGAGACGAAAACTTCAAGCTTCACGGTCATTTATTACTTAAGTTACAGGACTTGAAAAATACAAATTAACTTCACAATGATAAAGCTTTTGAAGTATAAAGTGTCCTCTGATTAAAACGAAAATAAATTTGTCAGTTATTTAACTACTGTTTATGAACTCCATCATTCTCTTTTTCCACACACAGATCCTGATCCTGAATGTTCATTTTAAAAACCGTGTATAAGCAACTGACTATCGCTCACCAGTCCTGGTGAGAGAGAGAGAGAGAGAGAGAGAGAGAGAGAGCAGCTGTTTACAAGCGGTTTTTAAAATGAACATTCAGAAATTTACTTAGCAGCAAATCAGGATGGACAGAAAGCTGTCTACATGCTGACATTTACATGATGTGTCTGTATCAAGTCACAATTTTTTTATATGTAACCTATTCGTTATGTCTGATTATTAGGTTGAATTACATGTAACTCCATCTTTAGTGCTGAATATGTTTTCGAATTATCATTCTAATCAGCATTCATCCCTATCAGCATTTAAAATTCCCTGTTTCTGGTTTAATTAGTGTGGAAATGATTAGAGATGAATTTCTCAAGTATAAAGCTCATCTGTGGATTATGTAGAAAATTCTCTAGCCTTATCTGAAAAGCTGGGAGTAACTCCTTGTAATTGTTGGGTTTTAAAAATTTCTATAATGACTAGAAAATTTGAGTTTTGTAATTGGTGATCTTTTCTCTTTTCTCCTTGATCCCATATAGAATTATCTGTCCTTTTTCTTCAATAAAAAGCCCTTCAAATGTTAAAAACAAAGATAATTTTGCTGTCTGCCTTGTGAATTTTGGCACTTTTTTTTTTAATGTGAAAAGCTTTAGACTAAAATTACTACTAATTACTCTTTATTAAAAATTAAATAATGGACTTATTGCAGTTGGTAACTAAAAATTACAATATAAAGCTTCTGATTGCCTTATAAAATGCAAAGACTTTAGTACATAATGTTTGGGTTTGAAGAGATCTTTTAAGGGCACATATCGTTTGACACTCAAGATGACAATGGATTGAGAGAAGAAAAGTAATTTTATACACTCATGTTCAGAAAAAAAACAGAACACCTTGAATGACTAGAGATAGGGCGTTTGTGCTCACAGGACATGTATTAGTATGTTCTGCAGAAATGATTAGCATTTCAGGCGCCTCGGTTCAGCATTGCCTAGATAACTTGTTCCATGCATGGTGGTGTACGCGTGTAAGGTGTGCATGAATGTAAATGCCATCCTGTGGTATAGCTATTAACGCTGCATTCTACTGGTTCCAAAGTTCATCCCTGATAGATGGTTTTGTCATAGCACTACACCTGTCATTTCACTGTATCCCACACATTTCTGATTGGCAGCAAGTCTGCTGATCTGGTGGCCAGGGCAAAAGTCTGACATCCTGTGACACCAAGAAGGCATGTGTTCTTGCAGCAACTTGTGGTAGTGCATAATCTTGCTGAAAAATGGCGCCTGGGGCATTTTGCAGAAAGGGTATGGCTACGGGTCGCAGAATGTCATTCACATAGGTCACACTGGTCATAGTGCCCTGGACATGAACCAGCTGTGATTTGTGGTTGTACCTAGTAGCACCCCACACCATAAGGGCTGAAGATGGCCCTGTATATTGTGTGCAAATACAGTCACTGTAATCCTTCTCCCCCTACCTGTGGCGAACCAAAATGTGGCCATAATTTTCAAACAAACATAATCTGAATTCATCCAAAAACTCTATGAGATGCTATTCCTGTCCCCAGTGATGTTATTCCATACAACATTGCTGTCTAGCAGGATTCTGCACATTTGCCAAAGGTATGTGAAGAAATGGACGACACACACATAACCTATTCCATAATAAACGGTGATGGACTGTCACCACTGATAGTGTACAATGTGTTACACTGTTGCACCAGAGTGCCGTGAAGTGCCATTCTGCCATTCTTATGAGGTGTCGATCTTTTCAGGTTGGGAGGGGGGGGGGGGGCTGACCCATCTCATCATGTTCTACGGCCTTCCATGAACCATTCTGCACACGTCCATTGCACACTTCGTCCCACAAAAGCAGCAATTACCTGGATGGATGCATCACATTCTCTCATGACAATAATGTGCTCTCTTTCAAACTCGCTGATCTGACAGTACAGTTCATGCATACGTCTGCTCAAGTCACACCGATCTATTACCTTTGGTTTACAGTGACAAGAGAGCTGCAGACACATTTCATCAGTAGGTGGTGTTGCCATCCTCGCATGTTATGCCATTGAAAATTCATGCTGCAACGATCAATTTATCTGCATCCCCTAGAGACCTTCAAACAGCATATTCCCCGGGAAAACATGTGAAAACACATCAGCTAATAGTATTTCAACAATGTAAAATTAACAATTACATCAGTTCTGTTTCTCTGGCCTTCTTATGAAAAAGTGACTATGTTTGTAAGGGTGTTAGGTTGAGATTTAATTGGAAATGTAATTAGTTTGTGTATAATGTGTTCTGGAATCTTTTCCCTTCATTACTCTCATAGAAGGTGTTATCATTCTTATAGTAAAGAAAGCCATTGGCTTAGGTTCAATCCTCAGGTGATCCTAGGATTATATTCTTTCACCTACTGCTTGTTTCACCTCTGGCAATGGCTTATTAATGTGAAAAATGCCAAATTGCACCATATTCGGTAGTCAACATTAATGTTTAGCCCCTCCTATATCTGGTTGGGTAAGTCAGTTTAAATGTGAGTGAAAGATACAGGTGTACCACTCTCAATAGGATCATGCCCAATAAAGCACTGCAATGTTCAAGCAGCTTTTCAGTTTATAACAACTTTATCTTTTCATGAATATTTACAGTAGATATTGGTATACTTCTCCCTTTAAAGTAATTTTTAAAAATTCATTCACTTTGTAGGTGGCTACAGCAAAGCAGTCTTATGCAGACACATTACGCAACTTGGAACGCATCTCAGAGGAAATCCACTGCAAGAGAGCAGGCACTGCGCTTGGCTTACGTGAACCTGGTGTCGGTGCTGAGTTAGTCCCATTGCCAGGGTATGAAGTAGAATTGGACCGATGCGACCGTCGTTCTGTCGGAAGTATTTCTGCTGGGGATGATAGTGAGCCACTTGATGAACAGGAATATGAGGTGAGTCATGTAAAGAAATGTAATGCTTACAAGCTTCATAAATGGTATGTTGTAGGGAATGTCCAGTCTTACTGCCTCATTTTGCAATTTTCTCTCATGAATTTTGCTTTTGATAAGATTTATATTAAACATTTATCCTATGCAAATATGCTCTGTAGGTTCTGCTTAAATGGTTCAAATGGCTCTGAGCACTATGGGACTTAACATCTTTTTGTCATCAGTCCCCTAGAACTTAGAACTACTTAAACCTAACTAACCTAAGGACATCACACACACCCATGCCCGAGGCAGGATTCGAACCTGCGACCGTAGCAGTCGCGCGGTTCCGGACTAAGCGCCTAGAATAGGTTCTGCTTACTTGCTGTGTTATGTGAGTACACTGAGCGATTGTGTACGACCACTGAATTAAAACGAATTGAATTTTATTAGATAATGTAGGATTACATTATATATGGCAGTTGTACATGTTATGTAAGTCATGTCAGCATATCAAAAACAGAAAAGTTTAGGATCACTTATTTTCTGAGGAGCAGCCATTTTGATCACACGCTCTAACACCATTGGTTACAAAGAACAGTATATAAAAATTCTCATTTGAACTGCAAAATTCATTTTCAACCAGAGAGTTTTCAGTTTTTTTGGAAAGATGGTGTCATGTAGGTTTTTGGGTCAAATTCTTAGTAACTTGATACACAAGAACTAAGGTCCTTTTTCAATTATTGCCAGTATGTTTGAGATCTCATTCTTCCTCTGTGTGTTGTCATTGTGTAAACTAATAGTAGTAATCCACTCTGAACTATCTTTTGTGATATACAGGATGTTAAAAAAAGGTATTCCATGGACCAAAACATGACAACAATTTCCAGTAAACATGGGCTCTAAATTGCGTTCCTTAAGAGTTAGGAGCACTTGTTCTTTGATACTATGAAACCGAACGCTTCTGCTGAACAAATGCTCGGAGATGTTGAAGTATGCATTTTAGAGCCCATGTCTACTGGACAATGTTGTCTTGTTTTAGTCCGTACTAACACCTCTCAAAGTAGGGAACATTTATTTTTAACAACACATACCAGGGTGTCCCACCTAAATTTTTCACCACCAATATCTGTGGATTGAGGTCCAGCAACCGTGCTGGAATACTGAATGGGACTAGGTAAGGTGCATCTCAGGAACCACTCATATCGTCACCTGTCAAGAGTAGCATGAATAAAATAAGGGCCAATGATATGGTATCCTACAATACCATACTATACATTGACACTCCACTGACATTGATGTTCAGACCGGCAAATCCAGTGGGGGTTTTCTGGTGACCAGTAGTGCATATTGTGTAAGTTGGTATTCCAATGGTTTGTAAACATGGCCTCATTGATTAACAGCACCCTTCTCATAAAGTCTTGGCCTTGCTGCAGAACCCATTGACAATATTCCAGGTGATTGTGAATTTTGTTCCCACAGAGGCCTCAATGAGATGTCATTTGGTATGGGTGGTATCTATGACTGTGCAGACTACACATCACACTTGTTCAAAGGATTCCCATGCATCTCTACATTTCACAAATACTTGCATGAGGGTTTATTGCAGTGGCTACCAGGACAGCTACCTCTGCTCCAGATCTGCATTCATGGAGACAACCGCCCTGTCATGCAAAGCTTTCTAACAATATTCATGACAGTAGTATGTGTTGGATGATGTCTGTTAGGGTACCGCTGGGCATACACCTGTTCTGCACTTGTGCCGTTTTGGTGACATTTCTGTACAGTAATATAATGTCAGAAATTCCCTCATTTGTGAATACCATGTCAAACGCCTAGAACAGATGGACAATGTTTGTGACAGGAATCCTTATTAGTATAGGGCGCCATGATAACAGTGAAAGTAAGGATACACACATCAATCACATCGCGATTACGAATGACATGCGGGCCACACTTGCATCATGGGAAGTGCAGTAGTGGCACGTTTTGTTCATTTCATATTTCAACTTCGCATTCCTATTTCTCAGGATGTAATTGACGTATTGCAATACAACCAATGCCTTTATTATTGTGATTTTTCATGTTATTGATTGCGAATAGAATAATATTGGGTGTCAATTAAAAAAAAAAAAAACATAAGTTTGTGTTGAAACCGATATTTACACACAGTTTAAAATGACTCACTCTATTTAGTTGTGTGAGCCCCAGCCATACATTCATACCCATGAAAGCCATTTGTCAATATCTGTTGTGCTTACAGATATATTGGTGGTGAAAAGTTTAGGTGAGAGATCCTGTATATTATTGTCTTCTGTGTCGCAAAAGATAGTATAGAATGGATTACAAATTCTGTTGAACATATCAACAACACAGAGGTAGACTGAGACACAAAGCATATCTCACTGACTGACAGTGCTTGAACAAATGACCCACCCTTGAATCAGTAGACAATTATCTGAAAAATCGCACTTTAAGCTTCATGGTTTCTTCACTTTAAAAGAATTGATGTATTCTGTTCAAATAACAGCCCATATTAAATGTAATAAACTGTGTATGGTAAGCACATTTTGTCTTTGGAGAGTGTTGCAGGTATAACATAACATAAAAAAATTAGCTATTGGATTGTTGTAACATTACTCTTGCAATGTTTTATTTAGTAAGATTCTTCTAACAAAGACAAATGAGTCAGAATTCTTAGTTGTGGAGTCTTGTGTGTTTTTTAATCTTATTTTCTGTTCCTCATTTATATTTATTTTTCATTTTGTAATCTTTCTTTGAACCTTTATTCCTTAGCTTATTACTAGATGAAGTAAACAGTCATAACTGTGGTTTTACTGCAGCTTTTTCAGTGTGAGCACTTTTTAACATGTTTTTTCCCTTCTGCACCTTACATTCTTGCATTGCTGGTTTCTACTTTCCATGTGTGCTGTGAATATTTAGGTTTTAATTTGAGATTTCCCCATGACATATGGTCAAAAGTTCGCTAGCGTTTAGGTGTTTGAAAAACTGTAAGCCAGACAGATTTGCCTGATGGAGCTCAAGTGGACTGTTACGTGAAAGACTTATTTCAAAAATTTATGTTGTCTTGTCAAAGATAAATATTTTTTATCATTGCTAATGAGCTGCTCTTTCGTCATTTACAATTTTTTTGGTAGAATATTATAAAATACCCATTATCCCCTGAGTTGCTTTCCAGTTTAGTTTCTTTCGTCTTGACCATATCCTCAAAGATGTAACCCATTCATCATAAGAATAAACGTGATGTAAACATTGCACTATGTATTCTTCAGCGTTTGCTGCAGCCTCATTGATATCCGTTTCACGTGGGACTGCAGCCAAGCTGCCTCGAGTAGTGTCAAGTATGATAATAAGGATACATTTTGTGCTGTGCGTTACACGCTCATCAACTTAGTGACAATACGGGACAACAGCTTTACCGGCACATTTAACTTGGACAGCACTGGCCACTCAGTTGGTACAGCTAGCCTGCAGTGATGTGGCCAGCTGCAGTTCACATGTAAACATCGACGAGCAGAGGAGCAATACAGCTTCGAAAGTCATTTAATTTTTGAGCAGAATGAAATAATACTTGGCAAATCTCCCACAATAAGCTCCTTAGACAACTAGATGAAAACTGCAACACGTTCTCATCTTTAGCTAAAATACAATTAAAAACAAGAATGATGACATTCCTGACTTAACCGCAGGGTAAATTTTCTGCATAGCTGTGTGTAACATAAGAGATTATTGAAGGATTTCACCATATAGTTAAATATTGAAAGTATTACTTACAGTCAGTCATCTGGTAATCTCTTAGCTCCTTCCTTATCCGAATCCAAGAAATACATTTCAGTTTGTGAAGTGTCACCTGCTACGTTGATAACAAGACAATCAACAACAGAATCCACGAAGCCAAGCAGGTGCAGCATTTTCTCTTCTTGTTTTATGTTGAGCTGTTCTATGTCCCACCAGTGTTTGGCAGTAATGTGTGAAAAAGTTGCGTGCATTAGTTCCCGTACGTCTGGCAGCTTAACAGTCTTGTTACTTCTTGGGCCAAATCCCGCAGCTTCGCTCCAGATCAGTTCTGCTGGGTTCATAATGTAATGGTACAGTAGCAAATGTAAACATGCAGTAGTTGTATGATGTGCTCGATGCTGTGAAAATGATTGTTTTTCATGTTTCTATGATACTTATCTACCTCTGTGGTATAAAACGATGGTCATAGTCCAAATAATGAGAATCTGGTTTTTCATTTTTGCCTTAAAAAATTAGAATGTTACGTTTTCTTAATTTAAACAGCTTTTATGAACAGTCTTTTGTAAAACACCGATGATTAAGAATTTTTATTTGAAATGGAAACAGGAGTTTCGTCTCCAATATGTAATTAGAAACAAGACATGCATTATTCATAAAAAATGATGATGAGCTTTATAATTATGAGATGTCGGTATTTCAAATTGAAAGAGAAAAGAAAATGATACTGGGGAGATTTGAACCCACACACGAATATCCGCAATTTGTTCACATTCCATTACGTTACCAACTGCACTACACATTTATGTGAGTTAGTTTATCGACTGCATTATATACAACGCTGAGAAAACTTCAAAGCCAATTATCTCCATCAATTTATGAAAAAGTTAACAACAGCCTATTTCTCAGCACTTTTTAACACGTGTTCCACACGTTTTACTACGGAACAGGAAGCACCCTCAGCCATTTTCATAATGCGCATTAACAGCGCGGCAATCAGAGCACAACGCTGCTGAAGCTGTGACTGTACATGATTGTTGAAATAAAAACTACGTAGCTAAAGCATGATTAAGAAAAATGTTGATGGCTGTTAATACATTTGAATATCTTGAAGTTTCATTTAACGTAACTTAGTAATAAGATATTTAATACATAAGTAGGACCTACTTCCAAGAGCGTAACAATACCAGTGTACATGTGTTTTGGCTTCTGACCAATCATTGCATTTGTTTTTGTTTACATCAGGTTTATTCTTATGATGGTGAACAGATTATAGCAAACCTTACCTCTAGGCACTTTGAATAACTTCCCATGCCATTGAGGTTAGGCATACTTTTTAGCTTAATCTGAAATGTTCATATGTCACTGCTGGAGCTCATCAGCCTCATTAGACACCCAGTTTGGCAGTGTTGTCTCCTCATAGCTCTCCACACCTTCTAACTCAAGTTCATTTCTAGAAAAAGAGGTAAAACATTTGTGAAAATTCTTATCTTTCTGGCAATATATTTCCATTGTAAAGTTCACTGTTCACATGTTAGTTGTTGATGCAACAAACGTATAAAAGCTGCCGTAACACCTTTTGCCCAGATGCTTTGACATTCGATGTATATTGAAGAAAGAAATGTAATTTGATAATGCAAGGCTCTAGTTCCATACCATCATGAGCAGAAAACCAAAAAAATAAATAAAAGAATGAAATAACTTATGCAAGAGGAAACTGATGAAACACTAATTAAAACTCTGAGTAAATCAGTCACAAAAAATCTAATGACACAATAAAGTATGCCCGTCTTTTTTTTTTTTAAATAAACTTCAGGAATTAGGAAAATTTTTCACAAGGCAGACTACTCAAGTGCTTCAGTGCTAACCGTGACCAGTGCTGATTGCATACTAGATACCTGTCTCATTGCCACACCACAAGCCAAAGCAGTAGCAGTTTTACGTTTTCATATGTCAGGTCCAGGCTGACAGGATATAAGTGATACGATTTGCTGATGACACTTCTATGCTCAGTGAAAGTGAAAAAGAATTACAAGATCTGTTGAATGGAATGAACAGTCTTAAGAGTGCAGAATATGGATTGAGAGAAAGAGAAGAGAGACTAAAGTAACGAGGAGTAGCAGAAATGAGACTAGCAAGAAACTTAACGTCAAAATTGGTGGTCATGAAGTAGACAAAGTAAAGGAATTCTATTACCTTGGAAGCAAAATAACCTATGATGGCTGTAGCAAAGAGGACATAAAAAGCAGACCATCACAGTCAAAGAGGGTATTCCTGGCCAAAAGAAGTCATCTGGTACCAAACGTAGGTCTTATTTTGAAGAAGAACCTTCCGAGAATATAGATTTGGAGCACAGCATTGTATGGTAGTGATATGTGGACTGTAGGAAAATCAGATCAGAAGGGAACTGAAGTGTTTGAGATGTGGTGCTAGAGAGGAATGTTGAAAATTAGGTGGGCTGACTGAGGAGACGCTTGCCAGACTTGGCAAAGAAAGGAACATATGGGAAACAGTGACCAAAAGGAGGGACAAGGACTGAGAACATACGAGGGTCACTCCAAAAGAAATGTACACTATTCTTATAAAAATACAGTTTTCATTCTGCATGTGTGAAAGTTTTACAGTGTGTAGATACATCCTACCGACTTGTTTTCAAACTTAGTTCAACCTGTTCCCACGAGTGGCGCCGTCACAGCATGTCTTCAGGATGGCTGCTACACTTGATGTTTGTCAGAAGCAACGTGCTGTCATAGAATTCCTGTGCTGTGAAAACGAGACAGTGGGAAACATCCACAAGAGGTTGAAAAAGGTGTATGGAGATGGTGCTGTCGATCGCAATACAGTTAGTCGGTGGGCAAGCAGGTTATGTGATGAAAGCTGCCACGGCAATATTGAGGATTGTCCTCGCAGCGGCAGGCCTCATTCTGCACACACTCCAGACAATTTGCAGAGAGTTAACGAATTGGTGACTGATAACAGACGCATCACAGTGAACGAATTGTCACGCTACATTGGGATAGGGGGAGGAAGTGTTCGCAGAATACTGAAAGTGTTGGCGTTAAAAAAGGTTTGTACCAGATGGGTTCCCAGAATGTTGACAGTGGCTCACAAAGAAACAAGAAAAACAGTATGCAGTGAACTTTTGGAACAGTATGAGAATGGTGGAGATGAATTTCTTGGAAGAATTGTGACAGGTGATGAAACATGGCTCCATCATTTTTCACCAGAGACAAAGAGGCAATCATTGAAGTGGCATCATGCAAATTCACCCAGAAAAAAAATTCAAAACCACACCTTCTGCTAGAAAAGTTATGGCTACGGTGTTTTTAGATTCCAAAGGACTCTTGCTTGTGGACATCATGCCAAATGGAACCACCATAAATTCTGATGCATATGTGACGACACTGAAGAAACTTCAAACTCGACTGAGTCGTGTTCGACCACATTGGCAAAAGCAGGATGTTTTGCTGTTGCACGACAATGCACGGCCACATGTCGGTCAAAACACCGTGAAAGCGATCACAAAACTCGGATGGACAACACTGAAACACCCACCTTACAATCCTGACATGGCTCCATGTGACTATCATCTCTTTGGGAAACTGAAAGACTCTCTTTGTGGAACAAGGTTTTGAAGATGATAACTCCCTTGCACACACTGCCAAACAGTGGCTCCAACGGGTTGGTCCAGAATTTTGCTGTGCGGGTATACAGGCGCTGGTTCCGAGATGGCGTAATGCAGTTGAGAGGGATGGAAATTATGTGGAGAAATGAAAATATTGTTCCTAAAGGATCTATCTACACACTGTAAAACTTCCAAACATGTAGAATAAAAGATGGATTTAAAAAAAAATAGTGTGCATTTCTTTTGGAGTGACCCTCGTATTAAGACATCAGGGAATAATTTTCGTATTACTTAGGAAGCTGTGGAGGAAGACAGAGATTGGAATATATTCAACAAATAATTGAGGATATAGGGTGCTAGTCTGAAGTAAAGAGGTTTGCACAGAAGAGGAATTTATTGTGGGCCACATCATAGCAGTCAGAAATTAATTTAAAAGTCGAATTCTGTATTGCTCTGTTAAATCAGTTTAAGGCTCAAAGTTTTAGAAAAGTTCAGTAGGCGTAAATATGATATACATAATTATGGATGGCTGGCAGATGACTTTTCAATTAACATAGGCCCCCATTATTTGCTTTCCCTCTGCTCTTCTGGCACTGAACTACTTTTACAAAACTTAATCTATACCGGACTATCAGGTGAGCTGGATTATCACTGTCTTACTGTACACATAAACAATAAAACTTCTGGTAAAAGCTTCCCCAGCATTACTAGACGGGGTACTAATGGGAAGTTGCAGTATTTACCTTTGTGTATATTTTTAGATGCTTTTCCAGATTATTCTTCAGCTGGAAAGAAGGCTAAAAAACTGTAAGGTGGATAAGAGCTGCAAGAAGAACTTCGTTGAACAAGGACAGTCATTCCTGAAAACAACCGTGAGGAAACTGGAGTGTGTTGAGAAAGAAGCAGTGACAGGTGTCGAAACATGCACTGCAGAGTACTGAAAAACAGAACTTTGAGTAGCAAAAGTTAATGCAAAACCCTGATGTGTAGAATGGGGCAACGCATGTGAATATTGATTATCATTTAAAAACAAAATTTCCACCTTTCGTGCCTATGATGTGGAAAAGTATCTTTTCTATTTTGTGCTTGACAAAATATCAACTTTTAATCAGTGTGAGAGGCATATTGGTGAATAAGTGCATAAATTATGTCACAGTGTCTGGCCTTCCTGAGAAATCTGCTTTAAAGAGGAAAATCATAATCTGTAACTATTGACATTTTTTTGGTAAGAACTTGTCAACAAGAAGACTGAATACGTAGTATTGAGAGAAAGGCCTCATTTCATTATTTAAATAGCTTTGATTTTATTTACCTCACAGATCTGTGAAGCACTTATGTAATGATATCATCTAAAGATGAACAGTACTGTCATGTTTAGGCAATCACTTAATTACAAAGTAGTTATTTGAGTATTCCATAACATCAAAGTCGCAGAGCAATATTTTGTGTCTGTGAAGATGTTGCATTGAGTTACACTTTAATATTTGGTAATACTGATATTAAAACAGTCCAAGACCAATTTTATTTATACTGGATGGCCATGTTAGGTTAAATAACCATAATCATTTACAAATCAAAATGTTCATGGTTAGGAGGCAGTGTTGGCAAAAATTAATGAAGTAATACTACTAGATAAGTCAGTAATGTAAACAATTGTCTGTGTAATGGATACAATGTCTTCTTTGTCTAGCACATTGATCATCATCTAGCACTTTGTGACACTTGTCTACTGTGTGATACTACTCAGTCCTTGACCTGAAGAGAAGCTGTCTGGAATACCATTTTTAGACACATTCAGTGCCTTCCTGATTTTATTTTGAGGTTGTGAGAGGTTTACTGTCAAGTAAGCTTTTAACAGTAAATTAAATCTGAGCAATTATTAATTCTGAGAGTTTCACAATTTGAATGCGTCAAGTCCTGTGATTTTAAATGTACACTGTGTTGTTTAATCTCCCTGTACATCTGATCATTCCTTTGCATTATTATGTGAAATATGTGAATATAATTTTCTTCTGATTATTTCTTTGTGGTGTGGCAGTTTTCACAGAAGTAAGATAGGTGCACCAAACTGAATGCATTGCATCACGTGATTTTTGATGAAACATATCCTGTCATTGGTATCTACCGATGTGTGCCACTAATAATCGGTCCAGTGAAGTTGTTTCTGCACGCACTCTGTTGTCCTCTAAAATTGCATTGAAGGGGTCAACAGAATCCTCGTCCACAAGAACATGTTTGAGTTATTGCAGATTATATCCCATCAGTTTAGAAGGCTTAAAAATTGGATTAACAAAAAACTGAGGAAGTTTAAGGTGATGATTTTAATGCTTCAGGTGTTCTACAGGGTCTCCTTTCACATGAATACATTGCACAGAATGTTAATACAACTGTCTGAAAAGGGTCAATCCAAATGAAGTTGTCCAATAAAAATGAAGTTGGTTGCTTGACCATTTTTAAATATTTTAATTTTTTATATGTGATTGCCCTATAATCGAGAAGTTCAAAACAGTTTTCAAAAAAATTTTACGTTTCACCTTTACTGAGTGGCAATTTGAAAATTTTCATTTTTTGTAAAGTTTGTGGTTAGTTATCTCGGGTGGGACTGAATATAAAAATATGATTTTTGCGGTTTGTACACCTATATGATAGCAACGTACTGTAAAAATTTTTGATATCTGACTGTGAACAAAGATGTGAATTTTTGAAAATGGGGAGATAATACACATTACTCTACAACTGATCTTATGGCTGTTGCCTATTCATGTATATTGGCAGGATGTTGTTGTTGTGGTCTTCAGTCCTGAGACTGGTTTTATGCAGCTCTCCATGCTACTCTATCCTGTGCAAGCCTCTTCATCTCCCAGTGCCTACTGCAGCCTACACCCTTCTGAATCTGCGTAGTGTATTCACCTCTGGGCCTCCCTCTACTATTATTACCCTCCACGCTGCCCTCCAATAGTAAATTAGTGATCCCTTGATGCCTCAGAACATGTCCTACCAACCGATCCCTTCTTCTAGTCAAGTTGTGCCACTTCTCTTCTCCCCAATCCTATTCAACACCTCCTCATTAGTTATGTGATCTATCCATCTAATCTTCAGCATTCTTCTGTAGCACCACATTTCGAAAGCTTCTATTCTCTTCTTGTCCAAACTATTTATCGTCCATGTTTCACTTCAATACATGGCTACACTCCATACAAATACTTTCAGAAACGACTTCCTGACACTTAAATCTATACTTAATGTTAAAAAATTTCTCTTCTTCAGAAACGCTTTCCTTGCCATTGCCAGTCTACTGAATTATATACAAAAAAGTGGAAACATCACTGAAATTAACATTTATGTTATTTTGACATATTTTAAAAAAAATGTTTTCATTTAACATCCTTCGAGATGCAACTGTTCCTAAACCTGGTGGTGAATGTTAAGAACACTTATTTCTTCAGACAGCTTCTGTGATGTAGAATAAGACCTCCCAGCAATGAAAGTTTCCTTAAAACATTTTTCATTGGTATCCAAACTTTGTCACTAGTAGTTTCTTGAATGATGTTCTTGGGCCAGCAGGGTGGTAAAAACTTACAAAAACATCATTGCTTTCCAAACTTATTCTTTCAACCTCTGCAAGCCACCACTGTCCATCATACACACATGCCACTGTATAATTGAACGTTAAAGACAGAGTTGTAATTTTACTGACACAATGATCGCCATAAATTTGGGTTTGTGATGTTAAATAGCATCAAACTAAGTTTTCTGCAATGCCAAGGAATTTGTGGAAATGCCTTGTTCCTTTTGGTGCTATACAGTTTTCAAATCTGATTTGAAGTGTTGTTTTCACATGCAGAACTACTACTTCTTTCTTGATCAGAAAATAGGTAATGCCTTTAATATTATCCTTGCAAAAGGCATACATGCCTTGTACTGTGAGAATTTGGTCTGTGGTTGGTCTTTGTAGGCTGGCTTTACTTACTTCACATTTTGTTGTAGCTCCTACTCCATCACAAGAATTTTTACCATGGCAAGATGCAAAAAAGTGCCATTCAGCCTCCAACCCAAAGTCTACTTTGTGGTTGCACAGATTCGAAAAATTCTTTTTGTTCTTATACTGACTACCACTTCCATCTGAAAAGTATATCAGTGTCTCAACCTTGGGGAAAATTTTCTTTTATGTAATTTATTACATACTTTTGAAACACATGTACAGCCAAAGTGTTGTGCTCCAAGTAGTCACTTAAAATGCAAATTGAAGAACTGCAAAATTCATCTATCTCATTTTTAAAGTAGAGAATAAATGGACGCACTGTTGCCTAGTCATTGACCCAGTGGTACCCTCATATTGCATCCTGAATCACAAATGTAAAATTTTCTGCAAAATCAGCTAGCACCATGCATTCAGTTTCATGAAGTTGTGCTTTTTTGTCCTTCAAAAGCTTACTTTGTACTTTAGAAACATAGTGGTGACTTTTGCGTTTTTGTAAGTTATCAGTTAAAGATTCCAAGTACTCTTCCTGAGATTTAACCTGTGTTATCATTTCTGCCCTCAGTTGTGACCCACTGTTTGAAGGTAATACGGTCCGTCATTTCCTCCTCATATTCGAGAAACAATTCAATAACGGTTTCCTTACCAGGCCATTTATTACACAAACTCATCATGCAGTCATAACTGTTTGTGTGACAGACCATTAAATCTAGTAACCCTTTGTAGTTAAGATCACTGAGTTTTGCACCCGCAATCATCAATTTGACATTTTGATGTTATAAACAAACACATACAGAGTGTGTCCCTGAGGATCCAGTCAAAATACCCCACTTAGGGCGGAGGTCACAAAATTTTGATCTTCCAATTTTGCATTCCGGATGAGAATTTTTGAAAGCTACCTAAAGTTAATTTAAATTTGACAGCACTAGTCGTTTCTGCTTTGTTAGTTTAACTCAATTTATAACAACTCTTGTGTTATCTTTGCACCCTGGCCACATTCTACTGTTTTCATAATCTTCAAAAAAAAAATGCTGGATCTGTGTAATTGTTTCTTCACTTAAACCTACTCCATTCTTCTTTCCTAAAACTGGAAAAATGCCTTGCTCTTTCACTAATTTTTGGGTTAGTTTAACCAAACGATGAGAAACATTGAATTTGTGAACTATTTTTTCTCTTGACCATGAGTCAGGGAGACAACTTAAAATTTTAACTATTTCCTCTTTAGATGTCACTGAACATTTAAAATTTAATTTCTCTATTAAGCTCAAATATTCAGTGTCAGATGATGCTGGTGGTAGGTTTTTTCTTTAGAAATAATGTTGGTATCTGTATTATTAAAGCATAATTCCAAGTCTTTTCTAATTTTGTCTGAAATTTGTTGTACCTTATTTTCAATAGCTGCTTTTCTTTTTCTACTACTTAATTTTATTATTTTCAAAGAAGGAGATACGTCTAACTTAGAACAAGCAAAATCCAATATGCTAACAGCTTCCTCATTAGGAATATAAGTGTCATTATCAAGGTTACATGATTCTGGTTCTGGATTCACAAAAAATATTTTTGAGTAACAAAGTAGGTAAAAAGACTAGGGCTGCTAGAAATCCTTGGGTAACAGAAGAGATACTGAATTTAATTGATGAAAGGAGAAAATACAAAAGTTCGGTAAATGAAGCAGGCAAAAAAGAATACAAACGTCTCAAAAATGAGATCGACAGGAAGTGCAAAATGGCTAAGCAGGGATGGCTAGAGGACAAATGTAAGGATGTAGAGGCTTATCTCACGAGGGGTAAGATAGATACTGCCTACAGGAAAATTAAAGAGACCTTTGGAGAAAAGAGAACCACTTATATGAATATCAAGAGCTCAGATGGAAACCCAGTTCTAAGCAAAAAAGGGAAAGCAGAAAGGTGGAAGGAGTATATAGAGGCTCTATACAAGGGCGATGTACTTGAGGACAATATTATGGAAATGGAAGAGGATGTAGACGAAGATGAAATGGGAGATATGATACTGCGTGAAGAGTTTGACAGAGCACTGAAAGACCTGAGTCGAAACAAGGCCCCAGGAGTAGACAACATTCCATTAGAACTACTGACAGCCTTGGGAGAGCCAGTCCTGACAAAACTCTACCATCTACTGAGCAAGATATATGAGACAGGCGAAATACCCTCGGACTTCAAGAAGAATATAATAATTCCAATCCCAAAGAAAGCAGGTGTTGACAGATGTGAAAATTACCGAACTATCAGTTTAATAAGTCACGGCTGCAAAATACTAACGCAAATTCTTTACAGACGAATGGAAAAAGTAGTAGAAGCCGATCTCGGGGAAGATCAGTTTGGATTCTGTGGAAATATTGGAACACGTGAGGCAATACTGACCCTACAACTTATCTTAGAAGCTAGATTAAGGAAAGGCAAACCTACTTTTCTAGCATTTGTAGACTTAGAGAAAGCTTTTGACAATGTTTACTGGAATACTCTCTTTCAATTCTGAAGGCAGCAGGGGTAAAATACAGGGAGCGAGAGGCTATTACCAAGTTGTACAGAAACCAGGTGGCAGTTATGAGTTGAGGGACATGAAAGGGAAGCAGTGGTTGGGAAGGGAGTGCGACAGGGTTGTAGCCTCTCCCTGATGTTATTCAATCTGTATATTGAGCAAGCAGTGAAGGAAACAAAAGAAAAATTCGGAGTAGGTATTAAAATCCATGGAGAAGAAATAAAAACTTTGAGGTTCGCCGATGACATTGTAATTCTGTCAGAGACAGCAAAGGACTTGGAAGAGCAGTTGAACGGAATGGATAGTGTCTTGAAAGGAGGATATAAGATGAACATCAACAAAAGCAAAACGAGGATAATGGAATGTAGTCGAATTAAGTTGGGTGATGCTGAGGGAATTAGATTAGGAAATGAGACACTTAAAGTAGTAAAGGAGTTTTGCTATTTGGGGAGCAAAATAACTGATGATGGTCGGAGTAGAGAGGATATAAAATGTAGACTGGCAATGGCAAGGAAAACTTTTCTGAAGAAGAGAAATTTGTTAACATCGAGTATTGATTTAAGTGTTAGGAAGTCGTTTCTGAAAGTATTTGTATGGAGTGTAGCTATGTATGGAAGTGAAACATGGACGATAAATAGTTTGGACAAGAAGAGAATAGAAGCTTTTGAAATGTGGTGCTACAGAAGAATGCTGAAGATTAGATGGGTGGATCACATAACTAATGAGGAGGTATTGAATAGGATTGGGGAGAAGAGAAATTTGTGGCACAACTTGACTAGAAGAAGGGATTGGTTGGTAGGACATGTTCTGAGGCATCAAGGGATCACCAATTTAGTATTGGAGGGCAGCGTGGAGGGTAAAAATCGTAGAGGGAGACCAAGAGATGAATACACTAAGCAGATTCTGAAGGATGTAGGTTGCAGTAGTTACTGGGAGATGAAGAAGCTTGCACAGGATAGAGTAGCATGGAGAGCTGCATCAAACCAGTCTCAGGACTGAAGACCACAACAACAACAACAATTTTTGCAGAGGGAATTTCCAGGAATCATAATACGTTTCACTTGGGAAGCTGTTTCTCTCTCACATAACAAGGACAAATGTTCAAGTTTTATTTTCCTCAAACCTGTAGTAATAGGCTTTTTATGAACTTTAAGTGGATCACAGCACTTTCTTCCAAAAATGTGGTTGTACTTCAGAATATGTTTCTTCTCATGATACTCACACAGCGATTTTACAGAGGAACTTACTCGAAATTTAAACAAAGTTTGTCTAACTTCATCAAAGTCATTGGTATTTTTCAAGTTTTTTGAAACTGTACCGTAAACTGTTTTATGACACATCTCACTTGCTATCTGTCCAACAGAGCACTGTTCATCCATGTTACTGCATTCCAGTTAAACTCTCAAAATTATTTACAAATTACATTCTACACCCTCAATTAAGTATGTACATCCACTCTTAACAGAGGTTTCAGAACAGACTGATTACAACAATGCCACACCCAGCAATAATGTACATCTTTATTGACAATAAACCTAAATGTAAATGGGCATTTTTATTACCATAGAACAAAAGCGAAAGCTCCTATTGCTTAATATTGCATTATTAACTATAAACTAAACGAATATTGAGTGATAGTGTTAACTAAATATATGTCACAATTACATTTTATTACAGTGAAACAGTAAATCATTTAAATAAGCAACAGCCATAAGATCAGTTGAAGAGTAATGAGAATTATTTCCCCATTTTCAAAAATTCGTATCTTTGTTCAGTCAGATATCAAAAATTTTTACAGTACGTTGCTATCATATAGGTTTACAAACCATGCAAAAATCATATTTTTATATTCAGTCCCACCTGAGATAACTAACCCCAAACTTTACAAAAAATGAAAATTTTCAAATTTCAAAAATTCATAAAGAATTACGGAAACATTTGTAAGTGTTCTTGCTGTATATGAGGCTAGTAGTGTATGATATCTAACTATAGCGAAAAAATAGACTCTCATAAATCACTCCTTGTTTGTTATTTTTGGGCCTAAAAAGTGGATTTTTGAAAATTTTGATACCAAACTTTGGAGGTCATTTTGACTGGTTATTTTTGAATTTAGGGTATTTTGGGTAATAGACAATCATGTCAATTGGAATGTTGTAACTTAATGCAGTGCAGAGATATTCAAATTGTCGCTAATGTCTCCAGACTGAAAAATCATCACGCGCCTGCAAATAAAAATGGCTGCCATCCAGTAAAGGGGCAAGATTAATTGTTTTAAAAACTGTTTTTAACTTCTCAAATGTACGGGAATCACATATTAAAAAAAATTAAAATATTTAAAGATGGTCAAGCAACCATCAGTGGACCACTTCATATGGATTTACCCAAAAGTCTTCTTTGGGTTACTGTTCAACTTGTGCATCACATTTGCTTGAATGTCAGTTATGTCATCAGAGTGTTGAACATTCATATGAATTTCTGCACTTTGTGGTAGGTTCGTATTGATAACACCAAGTCTCATCACCTGTGATTATTTTTTCAAGAAAAGAATTGGCCACATCGTTTTTCATTTCAACCAAGTCACAGCAGACATCCGTGCATTGTTGTTTTTGTTCGAGAGTCAAGCTGTGGGGGCCAAGTTTTTCAGACATTTTTCTGTTCTTCGAAATATTCTGGAGTATGTCTTGAATACTTGATTCAGAAATCTCTCTCCTTTCCAATTCGTGATCATGGAGGTTTGATAAGGGAGATATCTATGTTAGCTTCCCAAAAATACTGAGAATGTATTTTGCTGTTTGGTCAGTTTCCAATCTTTTCTTCCACAGTGTTCTCCCAGAAATCTTTTCAAGTTGGATTGATAGGAAATCTTTATTAATGAAATGTGAATCCTTATCAAAATGCTTTCAGCAGATGCTAATGTTTGAGGCAACTGACTTGGCAGTCATCAGCTTAGATTTGTGACATCATGACGACTATCCTTGTTGTACCTCCATGTTTGTAACACAACAGTGTTGACACACTAGGTCTGCACATCCACTGTTTTAACATCACCTATTCACAACTGACTGGTGGAATACTCATCTGTTGTTTACAGTTGTTACTTTGAGCTGTCATCATAGTCACTGCACTGATGTTACTTGTACGCCAGGGATTGGAAAAGAGCACAGATAGTCCCAGTCTTCAAGAAGGGTCGTCGAGCAGATGCGCAAAACTATAGACCTATATCTCTTACAGCGATCTCTTGTAGAATTTTAGAACATGTTTTTTGCTCGCGTATCATGTCATTTCTGGAAACCCAGAATCTACTATGTAGGAATCAACATGGATTCCGGAAACAGCGATCGTGTGAGACCCAACTCGCCTTATTTGTTCATGAGACCCAGAAAATATTAGATACAGGCTCCCAGGTAGATGCTATTTTTCTTGACTTCCGGAAGGCGTTCGATACAGTTCCGCACTGTCGCCTGATAAACAAAGTAAGAGCCTACGGAATATCAGACCAGCTGTGTGGCTGGATTGAAGAGTTTTTACCAAACAGAACACAGCATGTTGTTCTCAATGGAGAGACGTCTACAGACGTTAAAGTAACCTCTGGCGTGCCACAGGGGAGTGTTATGGGACCATTGCTTTTCACAATATATATAAATGACTTAGTAGATAGTGTCGGAAGTTCCATGCGGCTTTTCGCGGATGATGCTGTAGTATACAGAGAAGTTGCTGCATTAGAAAATTGTAGCGAAATACAGGAAGATCTGCAGCGGATAGGCACTTGGTGCAGGGAGTGGCAACTGACCCTTAACATAGACAAATGTAATGTATTGCGAATACATAGAAAGAAGGATCCTTTATTGTATGATTATATGATAGCGGAACAAACACTGGTAGCAGTTACTTCTGTAAAATATCTGGGAGTATGCGTACGGAACGATTTGAAGTGGAATGATCATATAAAACTAATTGTTGGTAAGGCGGGTACCAGGTTGAGATTCATTGGGAGAGTGCTTAGAAAATGTAGTCCATCAACAAAGGAGGTGGCTTACAAAACACTCGTTCGACCTATACTTGAGTATTGCTCATCAGTGTGGGATCCGTACCAGGTCGGGTTGACGGAGGAGATAGAGAAGATCCAAAGAAGAGCGGCGCGTTTCGTCACTGGGTTATTTGGTAACCGTGATAGCGTTACGGAGATGTTTAATAAACTCAAGTGGCAGACTCTGCAAGAGAGGCGCTCTGCATCGCGGTGTAGCTTGCTCGCCAGGTTTCGAGAGGGTGCGTTTCTGGATGAGGTATCGAATATATTGCTTCCCCCTACTTATACTTCCCGAGGAGATCACGAATGTAAAATTAGAGAGATTAGAGCGCGCACGGAGGCTTTCAGACAGTCGTTCTTCCCGCGAACCATACGCGACTGGAACAGGAAAGGGAGGTAATGACAGTGGCACGTAAAGTGCCCTCCGCCACACACCGTTGGGTGGCTTGCGGAGTATCAATGTAGATGTAGATGTAGATGTAGAATAAAATCAGCCATGGGATGTTCTTGGGCACATATAGTGTATGTTTGGCTAAATACAAAGACAGGAACATAAGTAAAGTAAGACAAATAATTTATATAGAAGACAGCATTTTCTAGTTGTTCCTTTGGAACTACTTATCACGAACATGTGGTGTTAGAAAACACAGTAGATACTGTGTCAAGCTTGCTTTTACTAAATTGAAGGTTAGCAGTTTCTTCTACCGACCTTTCAGTTGGTGTGTTCATAATAATCATTAGTGAACTATATAGTGGCGGATTTAAAAATTTTGCGGCCCTAGGCACACCATATTATATGCCCCCCCCCCCCCCCCCCCTACAAAAAACATGTTTTAAATAATAACTATTACCCAGTCACTTCACAAATTCCATTTTGGGTGGGAGCACTGTGAGCTGTTTTCGTACTGTGCTATTCGTTGTTTTGAAGGACCACCAGTGGTCTAGTCACGCTCAATCAAAATGTAATTTGGTTCTTGAACTGTACTTGATGTATGGCAGCAGATAAAACAAACTTAAAACTGCGTTGTGTTAACACATTCTTCTGTCAAAAGACAACAGAAACAAACACAAAGAAAATAACTTTTCTTTTATGGCCTACAAATTCAGCAGAGTGTGTAGGTGACAGCGGATTTTTGTTATGCATTCACTTTTAATATGTTCTTTTACAAGTAACCATTGAAAATGAAAATAAAAAAGTTGTGACGATCTAAAAATTGAAGTGAACGTGTCATACATTAGAAATTAATATTTTTACGCGAATACGTTCAAAATTAAAATTAAACTGTTGATTTTTTACCTAATAACTTGAATGCGTAGCAGATAAAAAAAAAACATATTCGGTATTAATACGTGAATGCATAGGAAAGCGTAAGAAATTAAAATGAAAGAGAGATTTCGGTGCACGAACTAATAACTAAATACAGACAGACAAACACAGAACTGGATTTGCTGTTACATCATTTTACAGATTAGTGTAGAAAAATCAAATTTGTTTTATAATCTAATAGTTAACATGTAAACCATTAGTGTCTGTGTAGCTAGATGTGCTGCATAATAAGTGTATACAATATCTTTAATCCGTGTAAGGGCTGAACAGTTTTGTACTGCAGCCATTGCTCTCACGTAGCTCTTTCTAGCGGTATTAGCAAAGGAAAGGTATCGTAGGATGTAGGTACGATTTCAGTCTTTCAAAGAGCCGAAAACAAGCGTTCTGCCGAACAATTTGTAAGGGCCATACATAGAAATATTCTAAGAGCAATGTCAACATTCAGAAACATGGACTATAACCTCTCTTTTCATAAAATTTACTCACTTCGACTAATCTCAGAAGATTTCAAAAGTTCCACAAAATTTACACATTCACTAGGGAAGGAAGGCTCTAAATCTGCCACTTTGCTTACGTTCAGCAATATCGTTAGGTGAACTGTTCTTAAGGTTACTGAAAACTGTGAAGGAGTCCAGCAGTTTTCTATAACTTCCCTTCCTCCTCACTAATTTGGTGTACAAGTTGCCAAGTACTGAGAGAAATGTTTCTACACTAAATTTTTCCCTTAACATCAGAAAAACTTCTTCAGAGTCCGCGTCTTCGTCATCATGAAGTTTGCGTTTTTGTGATATTTTTATAGGTGCATTCATAGTCTATATCAGTCACAATCTCCATGGGTTTATTTTCATAATAGTCGAATATGCCACGAATAGATGCAATAAATCCTAAAAGTGATTCATATCATTCATGCACTATTTTAGTATCAATATTTACACTTTGCTGTTTCAGATTTACACTATTCAATCTCTGGAGTATGTCCTTCCAAACTGTCATCATGAATACTGTTTCTAGTCTGCTGAATTGATTCAATAAAGCTGAAGCCTCATTTCGCTTAAGTGGTTTTTCAAACGTATTATTGGCAATATGTGTGAGGACATTGATAACACCCTCCCAGTCTTCATATAGACTTACATACACTTTCTCTCTTGCTAACCAACGTGTTTTTGATAAACTTTTTGCTGTTTTGCTTCCTGGTTTTGTGAAAGAAAGTAGTTTATCCCAGCGCTGTGTAGAAGCAGAGAAAAAATTATAAAGGTTTTGCACTACATTGAAGAACGAACATGCTTCTCTACAACAGCTGGCAGCACTAGTGCCGACTAAATTCAATGAATGTGCTGCATAAGGCACATAATGGGCTTTTGGATTTCGTTCTTTAATGCGTGCCTGCAAACCAGTGTAGGTTCCTGAATATTGCTTGCATTGTCATATGTATATTGCTTGCGTTCTCATGACTGGCCTGTACAGTCAGTAATGTCAGTGGAATTTGTAGACAGGACTTTTAGTATGGCCTCAGCTAAGTTTTCGGACTTGAGTCCCGGTTTTGCTGAAAACATAGGGAAACGTTTAACCGGTTCACCATTCTCATTCATATGTCTTAATACGAAAGATAATTGATCAATTATGTGAAATGTCCACAGTAGAATCTACTATTATAGAGAAATATTTGGCCTGTTTTATTTCACTTATGATCATTCTTTTTATTCATTCAGAAAGAAGCTCTATTATTTCATCACAGATTGTTGAATAAAGATAACTTGTATGTCCCTGCCCTGGATTTCCATATCGTTCAATGTGCTCTGCGAGGAAAGGATCAAACTTGGCTATAAGTTCAAGAGACATCATAAATTGAACATTATGTAATGAATGGAATCTTTCAATGTGTCCACGTAGGGGAAGCCCACGACTTGTTGGCTTCTTCACTACTGCAAACACCCTTTTCAACACACTGCACCAGTACATTTTTTCTGTCTCAGCATATGACTCGAAATGGTTATCTATTGTTCCAAGTGACTTTTTTCTTGTTAGAAGTGAAAACTCAGAATTTTTGTGTTCAAGTGAATTCTCATGATGAGATAAAATATTAGAAATATTTTTTCCAATCTGCAATACCATTAGTAGCAATCGCAACCTTACCTCTGAACAATTCACATAGAAGTTTACAGTAAAATACATTTTTGTTCAAATATCTGGTTTTATCTCCTATTGATCTTCTTGGATTAAAAAAATCATCATTATAACTTTAATTAATGCCATGTTGTAAGAGAATGTCAATTGTTGATTCATTGACACACCATTCTGCTGGATTATCACTAACAATGTTATTTCTTTTTGTAATATCTGACGTGACACTTAGTTTTTCTTGACACTCAAAATCAGGAACAGTTTGCGTTTCTTCATTTTTAAATTTGTTTAGTTTGTATTTACTTCTTTTACAACAGCTGCAGTGCCACAAATATAATCTGTACTACTTGAACTCGAAGTCTAACCAGCAACGTTTATTTATCTACTCTGCCAAACGTTTTTAGAACATTGGCTTCTCGTTCTCGCCTTTCCTTCGATAATTTCTGGTATGCCACCACACTTAATTTTGCTCGTTTGCTTTTTTCACTGTTATTCATGTTAAGGTACTTACAAAATTGTCAAACCAAAACAAAAAAAAAATTGTAAAAGGAAAGAAAGACTGTATCCAGTTCCAGTTGTACTACACCGCACATAAGCACAAAGCTTTTTACTTTCAACATGGCACATGAGCACAAAGAGTTTTCCTTTAAACACAGAGCAATGAACTGACCAACTCGTATTACTCAACGTAAATGTGCTATGAAAGAATGACAACCCAGAATAATATAATTTCATTGTCGCCTGTTTCTCTGTCGTCAGTGAACAGTAGAAGCACACCTGCCAGCTGGAATTCGTCTCATAAAGAAAACGGGACAGTCACTTTTTTGGCATCTGTTTCTCGTGTTGCCGGAATTTTGGTTGGGTCGTAAATATTCTGGACACTGTCTTTTCAATTTAAAAAGCAAATAATTTTTGCAAATCTTGTAACATTTTACTGGTTTCTGTGGGCAGAGAAGACAGACTACAAAGTTTAAGTAGTCTTGTTGGCAGTTGATATGGTGTGTTGTCATTTATGTGAACACTACTGTTATGTCTACATGCAAATGCACCTTTTGTTCCAACATAAAATTAAAATAACCTTTCCTCAAAGAAAAAAAGCTTATTTAAGAAGTGTAATATAAAATTTTCAATGCCACGTACTATTCAATTGCACAGAGTGGGAACTTTGATATCGTGCAGGCTGCAGCACAATAAATGAGACAAACGAAATTTGGTTTCTTCTTCTTTTTTCGCCAGAAACAGTAACTAAGTAAATAAATAAATAAATACATAAAATTTTTAAGTCCACACTCCAAGTCTCTCTCGCCTCCGTGAGTCCCTCGCGCCCTACTGTCCCAGACCCTTCACTCTAACTTGCTTCCATCCAGTCTCCCCATTCACGAGCGCTGTGATTGGCCAGAGCGCTCGCGCCATGTCTTCATGTCAACATGTCTTCATGTCAACACTCCCACACAAACATAATGAAACATATTCTAAATACTGGATTTACATTTAAATAACTTGAAATTAAATAAATATTCCTACGGCTGGACCATAAACACGCTCTAACACACATTATTAAATACGTAAACAGATCAAATAAACATATATCAAAGGAATAGAACAAAAGGTAGGCCGGTAGCGTAATGTCTCCGTGCTTTCTAAAACACAGTAAATATTCAACCAAGTTCGTCATGAGTAGTATACTTCGGATATAAACAAAGACATAGACAGAATGAGATTTTCACTCTGCAGCGGAGTGGGCGCTGATATGAAACTTCCTGGCAGATTAAAACTGTGTGCCGGACCGAGACTCGAACTCGGGACCTTTGCCTTCGCAGGAGAGCTTCTGTAAAGTTTGGAAGGTAGGAGACGAGGTACTGGCAGAAGTAAAGCTGTGAGGACGGGTCGTGAATCGTGCTTGGGTAGCTCGGTTGGTAGAGCACTTGCCCGCGTAAGGCAAAGGTCCCGAGTTCCAGTCTCGGTCCGGCACACAGTTTTAATCTGCCAGGAAGTTTCAAAGACATAGACAAATAAATATATTTATAAGCATGCTGCTACCGTTTTTTCGTGTCACTGTGGAGTACTTATGGCCTGATGCAGTCAATAGTAATCGGCAATTGTGACCTCCAATAACTCACGTACTATTCAAGTTACATGCCTGTAATTCATACCAATTTAGGTTTACACTAATAGCTTTCTAAAGACACGGCATATCAACAAAATCTGATGTAGTGTTTATGTTTTGGAAATTCGTTGCTGGGTGGTACTTGTATAATTTACCATCAGCTAATAAATATATTGAAAATCTGATTACACCATCAGAATCATCGTGCAAATAATAGTAATGTACATGTTTCTTTTTGAGGTATCATGATTCAACTTACTACTATTAATTTCTATACAAACTGTGAAATGTCTGCCATTATGGTTTCACACAGTCTGCCTTTTGTATCCCGTCTGGAAGGTGGCGCGTGGGTCTGCTGCTATAAACTGAAGGGTAGGCCAATTGTAGGAAGCCAGGAGGAGCAAATGAGGTAGAACACTCGGTACTACAGTGTGAATTTAAATCACCTTTACTTTAACAAGAAGATGAATGCATAACTTTGAACTGAGGAGCACATAGAGCTGCACAGCGCCGGCTAGAGGGCGCTGTCATCTGTCAGTGTCACAGTGCCAACCTGCGAACTTGCAGCTACACTGTGGCTTCGTAGCTATCGATACCGCACTGCCTTCTTTGGCACTCCCGGCCAAGACATCTTCTTCATCGACACAAAGCGCCGTCCATATCACAGTGGAATTCCCTGCCACATGCCCAGTGGACCACATGCTGGGGCTACCTCTCTTGCAACGGCCAATGTCCGGCACCTCGCGGCCGGCCTGCTGAGCCCTCGCTAACCGAACGGCTCGAGCAGTGGCCGCCAACTCTGAAATTAGAATATTTTCAGGGGGCCACAACTCGCCCGTTACCTCACAAGGGTTACGTAGAAGCCGACAACAGTCTTGGAATAATAACGTTTCAAACATTGTATTGTAGATTGCCATCCTGACAGCTTACTACAAAATATTTTGAACAATCATGAAGATGACACCAGACAGAAACCCAACGTTAAACTCCCATTCAGTCACCAGGTAAACTATGTATATTTCAAAGCTTGTATTGTCGAATTTCGTTCGTAAGGCTTACTAGCAAGTTGTTTAACAATATTAAAAAATTTTGTTGTTTGTAAGTGCAGTTATTAAAACATAAAAGGTTAAAATGAGTACAGAGCAAAAAATACTGCCCCACTTAAGGTGCCACTCCTACGCCCATGCCTAGTGGGCCTATAAGTAAATACACCACTGGATCTGTGTAACTGACAGGTTGTTACTGATGCTGTTTGACTCTGATGGCAGTGGGTTTTTTGGAATCAAAGTGCTTGAGGTACACCATTGATAAAGTGGTATGTGAAAAGAAGCCAAGTGTGTGTGTGTGTGTGTGTGTGTGTGTGTGTGTGTGTGTGTGTGTGTGTGTAAGATCTTAGAGATGGCATGTGCCACATTTTGGGCAACTCAGATGTGGTTGCGATAAAATGTATTGATATTCTGTGGCTGTCATGTCAAAAGTATGTACATTGCACAACAAGATCCCAGTTATGGGAATCATGAAACTTTTCTATTCATTGTAGGGGCTGGCATAGTCACTCTGTTCCACCTCATTTGAGTAGAATGATATTCCTCTTACAAGGAGAGGTGCCCAGATCGATTTTTTGAAACCATCTGTACGACGATGTAGGTTAGGGTCTCAGATATCACACTGTGGCATTTGCTCTGTTGGGCCCTCATTAGTGAATTTGAAATTTTGGATAACATTCTAGGGCAGGGGCGGACAAACACTGCACGCGGCTCATGAGCACACAGTGTTGCACATGTGCTACTCGCGTGCAATCGTCGAACGGGACAGTGCCGACAGCCTGCAGGTTGCGGCAGTGTAGTACCAGGCTAAGCTGCGGACGTTGAAGTGAAGCGACCACTACGTAGTGAACGTTGTATTTCAATAACCGGAAAATGCAGAGTGAATCAAGGAAACGGAGAATTGGAGATTTGCTATCTTTTAAAAATGAATGGGAGAATCATTTGTTCTCTGTGGAAAAACGTGAAAATTGGAAATGTATAATATGTGACAGTATTCTCGCTGGTGAGCGGAAGTTTAATATTGAACGCCATTATAATAAATTTCAGTATGTTGCCGTTCTTAGTGCAATAAAAGAGGAATTTCTCAAGCGATTTGGGGATATATCTTACTTATCCCAAGGTTTTGAATAGTTCTCGAGAGAATCTGGTTTCTGTAGATGATATTCATCTCACTTTGCAAATGGAATTAATAGATCTACAGTGTAATTCTCATCTGAGAGACAAGTTCCTTTTGGCAAGACGTGTAATGGATTTTTATCACGACTTTCCACAGCAAGAGTTTCCTCGACTCCATCGTAAAGCCATGACGATAGTCAATGTTGGGCTTGACATACTTTTGTGAGAGATTTTTTTCTGTTATGAAAATTAATAAGTCTCGGTTAAGAGCAAACATCAGTAATGAAAATTTACGTAACTGTTTGCGTTTGTCTGTATGTAGAAATTTTGTTCCAGACGTTAAACATATTGTAAACTGTGATAATTAAATAAAACGTATTGTAGGTAATAGGTACTCTTTCAAACCATGATTTCTGTCAAGCACTCCTACTAACCTTATTCCTTCATTTAATAAAGCAGACCAGGAAACAAAATGCATTACAGAGGAAGAAGCGGAGAGACGGTATGGTGGGGAGGGGTGAGAAGCGGGTGGCCAGCTTGCCCCTGTGTGCACGCAGAACACCTGTTAACTGCACACGTGCATGTGCACTGCACACGTGCAGAATTCCTGCCCGCCCCTGTTCTAGGGTCTTGAAATCGACAGTTAAAAAGTCATAGGAGCACTGAAGCATAGTGGTAAACGTGCGAGATTGGCATGTGGAAGGTTCTGAATTTGAATCTCGTCAGGTGCTTCCAACTTTTTTATTTTTAAATAGTTATCAAAATGACTGTGATCATTATTTTTATTCAGTTGATTGGTTGAAATGTATCTTTTTTTAAATTTCTAATCCTTTGTCATGTCATTTTAATCATTATATTAACTTTTCGTTTGTTCTGTCTTTTCTTCTTATCTTTCTGTTTTCCTTCCGAATCTTTGAGCTTTTGATTTTAATTATTTTTATTTATCCATCACAGTATTTTAATTTTGGAAAATGCAAATCTAGGGTAAAAAAACAAAAGACAAAATAATCTAGTTATATTGGCTGTGCAACAATGTTAAAAATGTAAATGTCTTGACATGCAGGATGTATCCTAGAAGCATTTAAAATACCAGTTCCTGTTTCACAATAACATGTTTGAAGATTTGAACAAAAGAACGGATTATAAATAAATTTGCAAAATGAGGAATAGAAATATTGAATGCAGTAAAATGGGCAAAAAATATAAGATGATTAATTGGAAGAAATTAAATCGAAATTAATACAAAAAATTATTAACACCATGTGTGCAAAAAGAATCCAAATGAAAAAAGGGATAGGAAGAAAAAATAACAGCAGATGAAAAAGTTGATGATGATGATGATGATTAAAGTGACGTGACAAAGTATTTGAAATTTAAGAAAATTACATTTAAATCAGTTAACTGAATAAAAATATTGATCAAAGTCATTTTGATAAACATTTAAAAATAAAAATTTTGAAGCACTTGATGAGAGTGAGCTCCATAACTTTCTGCACACCAGTCTCATACATTAAACTCTATGCTATAATGTCACTGTGAGTTTAGCTGTCAATTTTAAGGCCCTAGAATATTACACAAAATTACAATTTTTTTTATCAATTATCTTGAAATCGTTGGCCTACCAGTTAAATGGCTGCAGGATGAGATACCTCGTATCCTAACATACATCATCATATTGAAGGTTTCAAACAGTCGATCCCCTCCCCCAGTCTGCCCTGGGAACCTTTCCTTGTTACCTGACAAAATTCTTTGTCTTAATTGTGCATGTTGTACAGTGTAAGAGGGTAAAGTCAACCTCAACTGCTTCCAGAAATGAAATATCACCAACTTGTGCAGATAATCTGGGCAATTACTTACCAAATTCAACAGGAATTTGTCTTTTAAGAAAGGTGTAAGATTCATATCATAGCTTCACCCTGCGGGCTTTCAAAAAAAAAAAAAAAAATTAATGGTGGCCCTCAACTACGTACCCTCAGACTCAGAGTTCAAATATTAAAAGTTTTGACTGGTTTCGTTGTCTAGGGGTATGATAAGTAGTTGCCGCGTTACATGCCAAATACTGCTGAGTCTACAGTGTACAATATGAATATACACATTAATCGAATGGTAAAAGATTCCTATTACTCGGCAGTTGTGAATTTTCAATGTAACATAGAAATGTATAGATCAAGGATTGCAATTTAATAAAATCTGCAGGTACTATGTTAACGACTTTAAATGATTGAGTACATTCACAGCAGTACCTTTAAGAATGCCATTTATTACTGTAAAACACTTATTGGTGTCACTGGCCCAGCAATTAAATAAAATATAAGTTGAATAACAGGGAAACAATAGATTCCTACTTCACGTAATTAGTTATGAGCAATAACATAGCTCGCGAGATATTCAGTTCTAAACACAAACTACGTCTTCAATGCAGAAGCCACAGAAATCTCACAAGTGCACAGGTCAGCACTACAAAATATTTCTATCTCATGCGACCATGCGCAAACTGCTCCACACTCCAAGTCTCTCTCGCCACCGTGCGTCCCTCGCGTCATACTGTCCCAGACCCTTCACTCGAACTCACTTCCATCCAGTCTCCCCATTCACGAGCGCTGTGATTAGCTAGAGCGCTCCCGCCATGTCTCCAAGCCAACGCATACTCACAAACACGTTGAAATACATACGAAATACTGGATTTACATTTAAATAACTTGAAATAAAAATAAATATTCCTATGGCTGGGCCAGAAACACACTCTAACACACATTATTAAATACATAAACAAATCAAATAAACATATATCGAAGGAATATAAGAAAAAGTAGGCCCGTAGCCTAATGTCTCTGTGCATTCTAAAACACAGTAAATATTTGACCAATTTTCTTCATGAATAGTATATATCAGATATAAACAAAGCCATAGATGAATAAATATATTTATAAGCAAACTGCTACCGTTTTTTCGTGTCACTGTGGAGTACTTATGGCCTGACGCGATCAATAGTAATCGGTCACTTTGACCTCCAATAATTCATGTACTATTCAAGTTACATGCCTGTAATTCAGGCCAATTTAGGTTTACACCAATACCGTATTTGCTCGAATCTAAGCCGCACCTGAAATTTGAGACTCGAAATTCAAGGGGATAGAAAAGTTTTAGGCCACACCTCCAAATTGAAACAAAGGTGGTCCATTTTAATATGAGACACAATTTATATCGAATGAATGACGATACAGCTACAGTAGTTTGGTTCGAGTTGTAAGCTTAGAAGTTAAGCTTTACCAGGTAGCCACTGCTACGTCAGGCGCTCCGTCCATATTTATACGTGTACCCTTCCTATTTAACGTGCTTCATCTGGTTTGAATTGATTGCTTATTTTTCTTTGATATGATAAGTGCCGTTCTCTTTGTTATAGGTGTTTATGTCACTCTAAGCTGAAAATGCATTACTGTACTGTGTCATGTATTGTTTGTCGCATTCTGATAATGAGTGCTTACGGCCTGTCGCCACTCGCGGCATGGCTTGCTTTTTGTGCGCACTACCGCTGCTTACAATGGAAAAAAAGAGAGAGAGAGAGAAGAGAGGAATTGTCTCATTAGCGAAACAATGGCAAGAGACTGCTGTTTGTTGTTACTTACACTGCTGCCTTCTTTGATAATGATCAACAAGAACCAGATAATAGAATGCGTATGATAGAAGATGTTCTGAAGGAGAGTTTAGCGAACATTTTTCTCTGTTTGAAAATCTTTGCAGACGCCTCTTTAGTACATTACATTCTGCACAGAAATTAGAGTCATCTTAGATTTAAAAATCTAGTCAATTGCTGTGCTTCATTTCTGACTGTATCACTATTAGGCATAAGAATAATACGAATATAAACATGACATGATATGTATATTCTTCCGCGTTTGCTGTTGTCTCACTCTAGTTTCGTAGTTTATTAGGCAGACAGGATTTAAATGAGATAGCAGCAAACACGAAAGAATACATGGCAAAATGTTTGTATTCGTATTATTCTTATGGTGAAGAGAATACTGCATGTGATTCACAATTCATAAAAGTTCCTATTAGCAACCATCTCTTCTCTTCTCACAGGTAGGAAAAAAATTCAGAATGTAGAGTTGGCCATATTGACAAAAACCCCAAACAGTCTTGCCAGTCGGATTTTTGTAGTACATTGAAATGCTGCTACATTTGAAGGTGAACAATACGGAATTTATATTTACTTCATTGGATAATGTATGAAAATGCAGTGGTCGAAACTCGGGGCGGAGAAAAAAAGCTCGTCTTTTACTGACACAGAGATTTTGGCACCAGTATTTATCTTTGTGCATGCAAAGCATGCCTGTGTAGGGCTACATATATTCGACGGCAGAAGTTAGTTGTGGTAGCACCTACCAACATTTTTCAGAACTTTTGCTTACTTTGCACTCGATTCTAAGCTGCAGGCGGTTTTTTGGATTACAAAAACCGGAAAAAAGTGTGGCTTAGATTCGAGTAAATACGGTAGCTTTCTAAAGACACATCGATCAACAAAATCAGATGAACAATTTAGATTTTGTAAATTCGTTGCCAGGTGTTACTTGTATAATTTACAGTCAGATACTAATCTTTAAACAAATAAAGATATTGAAAATCTGATTACACCATTAGAATCGTCGTGTAAATAATGGTAATGTACATGTTTCTTTTTAAGGTATCATGATTCCTCTGGCTATTATTAATTTCTACATGAACTGTGAAGTGCCTGCCATTACGGTTTCACAAAGTCCGCCACCTTTGGAACTCCTGGCATACAAATCTCCTTCATCAACACAAAGCCCATTCCTCGACACAGCATCAACTTGGAATTCCCAGCCATGCAGTCGACCTGGACCACATGGTGGGGCTACCCCTCTTGCTCCGGCTAATGTTTGGCACCACGCGGTTGCTGATGAGACCCGGCTTGCTGAATGGCCCAGGGTGGCCATGCCAACTCCGAACTTAGAATATATTCAGGGTACCACAACTCGCCCATTACCTCACAGCCCTTTTCCCTTTGTTTATATTTACATTGCTGTATTTGCTGCAGGTCACTCAGAAACAGCAGAACCTTTTAATTTGTAAACCAAATAGAATCTCATTGGCTACAGGTGGTGGATGATAACTGCATAAAACAAATGTCTGGTAGATTGTCGTCTCTGGCTCGTTACAATATGCGGTTGTGTATCTGGCAGTAGATGATGGTTTTCATTTCTGACAACATATTTACTTATGGTATTAAGCTAACAGACTACAAGACCTAAAATCTTCAAAGTATAGAAGTAATTAGAAATTTCTTCTGATATTGGAAGCTAATGTTAATGAAGAGAGATGTTCCAGGTTATTCTGCACCCAGAAAAACTTGTAAGTAGCACACTGATGTCTAAAAGTGTAAAAATTTTTCTTACCGTTATCCCACTGCTGCAGATAAAAATTACATATTAGGGTAAGATGTCCATTAGTCTGAGTTTTCCCGGTACAGTTCCATTTTTTTCCAAAATGTCATACCATCCCGAAAGTATTTTGGGAGGGTGCTCAAATGTTCCTTTTTTTGTGATTCCACTTGGCTTAAGTATTTTAATTGACTGGATGTTTGATTTGCAGTTAACTGCGCAACTATACACACTATGAAACGCCACTTGTAGAACTTGGTTTGAAACTTAATTTTTTTTTACTGTTATGGGTACCATGTTCTACAGTTAATTAAAGCTGTTATGACTTTTAGCACTTTAGTTCCTCATTAACTCGAAAGGAGTCAAGAGAACAATAGTGCAAGTAAAGCAATTACATAAAACTAGGTTACAAATAACAACAAAAGTTATTCTCTTCTAAACAGTCTTTTCCATCCAGAGGTACTTTACACCACTGCTACTGGCTTCCGTCACCACACTGTTAATGTTTTGCACAGTTGGTAGTAGTGATTTGTGTTGTACTTTAGATTTGTTGTTTTAAGCAGTCTGAAAATATTATAGTGCAGGTGTGACAATTTTAAACCTATGCCATCACTACTGTTTCATTATGCCAAAATGAAAGTGCAGTTTTAACAGCAATATGAAAAGTGAGCTTCTTTATATCACTGGGCACTGGTAGTGGATAAATTGTAGAAAATGCGGTGTGCAAATCAAAATTTGCTATTGGACATTGTGGAAGGCGTGACATTATGAATTATATTAAGATGAAGAAACATTAAATGGCTGTCCAAACAAAAAGTGCAAATAATAATGTGAGTGACTACTACATAAAGTTAAAAACAGTAACCAAATGGATAACCAGTTAGCAGAATGGGAAGCTATGTTTGTCTACCACAGGGCAATGCATAACCATAGTTGTAAGTCAATGGATTGTACTACAGCATTTGTTAAAAAGAAAACATCTTCAGTCCTAAATTCGGAGGTGTAATGCAGTTCAGCAGGTTTTAAATAACTGGAAAGTGCTTGATTCATTTCTGTAGTGATGATACATCAAATCATCTGGATTTGAAGATATTTCCTCTCCTTCTCAGGTGTTTTCACCCTGAAAATAGAATCATGATGACAGTGCTTAATATGTTAATTTGTCTGGAGAATTTCCAGATATACTTCAGAATTATGTGCTGGAAATTTTAAAGAAATGTGAGGTTGAGGAAAGATTGTTGCTGTTTCTGCAGACAGCGCTAACACCAATTTGGTGGCAATCACAGGACAGGAAAAAACATGTTCTATAAATTGCAACCAAAGACAGTGAATAATATTATAGGTGTTAGCTGCGCAGCACATGTGGTGCATAATTCTTTGCAAAGTGGCTCAGATTGCTTACCCAGTGAATGTTAATTATGAACAAAATTGTTGGAATGTGCACAGTGATATAAGTAATTCTGAATACGAAAAATGTAGGAATAGGGCAAGCTGTATTTTAACATCCATAATTACATAGAACTGTGAATTACAGGATTTCGTTAAGGTACTGCCACAGAGTATACAAAGGACAGTCATAGAAATCTATTATACTTTGTGCTGCACACACACACACACACACACACACACACACACACACACATTCACATACGAAATTCATTGCTCACATATCCCAAACAAAAATAGACCAGCATTTCTACATACACTCCTGGAAATTGAAAAAAGAACACATTGACACCGGTGTGTCAGACCCACGATACTTGCTCCGGACACTGCGAGAGGGCTGTACAAGCAATGATCACACGCACGGCACAGCGGACCAACCAGGAACCGCGGTGTTGGCCGTCGAATGGCGCTAGCTGCGCAGCATTTGTGCACCGCCGCCGTCAGTGTCAGCCAGTTTGCCGTGGCATACGGAGCTCCATCGCAGTCTTTAACACTGGTAGCATGCCGCGACAGCGTGGACGTGAACCGTATGTGCAGTTGACGGACTTTGAGCGAGGGCGTATAGTGGGCATGCGGGAGGCCGGGTGGACGTACCGCCGAATTGCTCAACACGTGGGGCGTGAGGTCTCCACAGTACATCGATGTTGTCGCCAGTGGTCGGCGGAAGGTGCACGTGCCCGTCGACCTGGGACCGGACCGCAGCGACGCACGGATGCACGCCAAGACCGTAGGATCCTACGCAGTGCCGTAGGGGACCGCAGCGCCACTTCCCAGCAAATTAGGGACACTGTTGCTCCTGGGGTATCGGCGAGGACCATTCGCAACCGTCTCCATGAAGCTGGGCTACGGTCCCGCACACCGTTAGGCCGTCTTCCGCTCACGCCCCAACATCGTGCAGCCCGCCTCCAGTGGTGTCGCGACAGGCGTGAATGGAGGGACGAATGGAGACGTGTCGTCTTCAGCGATGAGAGTCGCTTCTGCCTTGGTGCCAATGATGGTCGTATGCGTGTTTGGCGCCGTGCAGGTGAGCGCCACAATCAGGACTGCATACGACCGAGGCACACAGGGCCAACACCTGGCGTCATGGTGTGGGGAGCGATCTCCTACACTGGCCGTACACCACTGGTGATCGTCGAGGGGACACTGAATAGTGCACGGTACATCCAAACCGTCATCGAACCCATCGTTCTACCATTCCTAGACCGGCAAGGGAACTTGCTGTTCCAACAGGACAATGCACGTCCGCATGTATCCCGTGCCACCCAACGTGCTCTAGAAGGTGTAAGTCAACTACCCTGGCCAGCAAGATCTCCGGATCTGTCCCCCATTGAGCATGTTTGGGACTGGATTAAGCGTCGTCTCACGCGGTCTGCACGTCCAGCACGAACGCTGGTCCAACTGAGGCGCCAGGTGGAAATGGCATGGCAAGCCGTTCCACAGGACTACATCCAGCATCTCTACGATCGTCTCCATGGGAGAATAGCAGCCTGCATTGCTGCGAAAGGTGGATATACACTGTACTAGTGCCGACATTGTGCATGCTCTGTTGCCTGTGTCTATGTGCCTGTGGTTCTGTCAGTGTGATCATGTGATGTATCTGACCCCAGGAATGTGTCAATAAAGTTTCCCCTTCCTGGGACAATGAATTCACGGTGTTCTTATTTCAATTTCCAGGAGTGTATATACAGTGAGGGTTGAATCTCAAGTCATTCTGTAAGTTTGTGAAAAATGTACTTGGGCGATGCAAGACAAGATGGCTATCTCTGCTGCCAGCCTTGGAAAGGATTAGAGAGATATATCCTGCTTTAAAAACCTATTTGACTTCCCTTGATAAGTGTCCTGTTATCCTTAAACAATTCTTTGAAAACCCTCTGTCTATTGTTCTTCTAAATTTTCTTGTTAGCCATATAAAACCTTTCTCCACAACAATTAAGTATTGAGAAACAAGAAAGGGCAGTAGTGGAAGTGTATCAAGAAATAAACAAATTATTGGATAAATTACAGTGTAGAAAGTCTGAAAGATTTCTTACATCCTTTATACATGAGCAGCTAGCTAAGAAAGCTGGGAAGAAGAGGGTGAAATTACTATTGAAGAATTTCACAGTAATGCTGTTGATTATTGGGTGGTCATTGAAAAGGAGTGACTAAAGTGGAAGGATATCCAGTACTATTGTTCTTTCGTTAGAAGTAATGTACCAAATTTTTCTGTTGACGAAGATGAACACTTCGATGAATTTTCATGTATAAAAAAAACTTAATAAAAAGTGAAGGATGAGAAAATGAAAGTGTTAGTGTATTATGGTTTAAAATGTTTGCCTGTTTCAATAGTAAAAACATTAACATGAAAAACATAATTCATCTGATGGAGTTGTGCCTGGCAATTCCCTGGGTCAAATGCTGCTGTGGAACATGGGTTTTCCTTAGTAAACTCTTTGTGGTCAGGTAAATAAAAAGAAAAGAGTGAAAGTTGAAACAGTGAAGTCTTTGCTCACTCTTGAAACATGCTTTAATGGTGTATCATGTGCTGACTTTTAAGACACAATATCAAAAGAAAATGCACTTCTTCACTTCTTGATGAAATACATATAAGTGAAACGTGTGGTATTACTGTGGAAGAATAATTGTAAAAATTTAATTGGAGCATCTGAGTGCATGATGTAAAGGTAAACTATGTCCATTAAATTTTGTCAATACAATTTATCTCCCATTTTTTCCTTATTTGTCTTGGATTTTTCTAAAATTAATTAAATGTCCCCTTTTTTAATAAAAATAAAATGAACACCCTATATTAGGGTTAGTAACTGGGAGGTAAGTTGTGGGAAGATCTTGGTCTTAAGCTCATGACTTTCATTACTAGGCGGAGAACCCCTTAGCATGTTGTGATTGTATCATATCACTGTAGGTTTACTGTATCAAACAATGGAAACCCCATGTAGGAGTATCGGCAATGTAGGGAAAGCTAGATTGCTACTTACCATAAAGATGGCACGTTAAGTTGCAGACAGGCACAATTAAGACTCTTACACAAAGCTTTCAGCCACAGCCTTCATCAGAAAAAGAGAAACTGACAGGACTGCTTGAGCCAGAATGCAACTGTCACATGGGTTGGAAGCAGCAATCTGGAGGGGGGGGGGGGGGGCGGCAGTTAAGGGAAAGGCATAGTAGTGTTCAGGTAGTGTGAGAGAGGAACGCAGTGTGTGCAGGGACTAGAACGCCAACAGGCGCAGCGTCAGGAAGTCATGAGGTTGGGGAAAAAGGAGAGAAGCGGTGAAAGATTGGTGGGTGTGTTGGAAGAGGTTGACAAGCAAAGAAGTTGGGAGACAAGAATGGAGAGGAGCTGATAAGAGAGAGGAGATGGAAACTGTTGGGTGGTGGGTGTGGGGATAGTATGTTACCATAGGTTGAAGCTGGAAAAATTATGGAAGTGGAGAAAGTGGTGTAAGGATAACTCCCATCTGTGCAGTTCAGAAAAGCTGGTGGTGCGGGGATGGGAGAATCCAGATGGCTCAGGTAGTGAGGCAGCCATTAAAATCAAGCATGTTATGTTCAGCTGCATGTTGTGCCACAGTGTGGTCTATTTTGCTCTTGGCCACAGTTTGGCAGTGGCCGTTCATGCTGATGAATAGCTGGTTGGTGGTCACACCAGTATAGAAACCTGTGCCGTGATTACAGCAGAACTGGTGAATGACATGGCTGCTTTCACAAGTGGCCCCACCCCTGATGGGGTAGGATAAGTTTGTGACTGGCTTGGAATTGAAAGTGCTGAGTGGGTGGATTGGGCAGGTCTTGCACCTGGGTCTTCCACAGGGATTTGATCCTTCTGGGAACTGGTTGGGATTGGGAGTGGCATAATAATGGACTAGGATGCTGTGGAGATTGGGTGGGTGACCAACCATGACTTTAGGAGGGGTTGGAAGGATGTCCCTCATCAGGTCATTATGATAGGTAATCAAAGCCCTGGTGAAGGATATTTGGTTCATTTGTTCCAGTACAGGATGGTAACGGGTGATGAAGGAGGCACACTCCTTTGTGACAGGTTGTTGGGGATGGTGGGAGGATTGGGGGGTGAGAGGGGAAATAGCATGGGAGATCTGTCTGCGGACTAGGTCTAGGAGGTGGCCAGCCTATACACAGACACAAGCAGACAATTGTAAAGGCAAAGAGTTTCGACAGAGATGTCTTTGCCTTTACAAATGTCTGCTTGTGTCTGTGTATGTGCGGTTGGATATGGGTGTGTGTGCGAGTGTATACCTGTCCTTTTTTCCCCCTAAGGTAAGTCTTTCCGGTCCCCAGATTGGAATGACTCCTTACCCTCTCCCTTAAAACTCACATCCTTTCGTCTTTCCCTCTCCTTCCCTCTTCCCTGATGAAGCAACCGTTGGTTGCGAAAGCTTGAATTTTGTGTGTGTGTTTGTGTTTGTGTGTCTATCGACCTGCCAGCGCTTTCGTTTGGTAAGTCATATCATCTTTGTGTTTAGATATATTTTTCCCACGTGGAATGTTTCCCTCTATTATATCCATATCATTAATTTGAACCCAACAATTACGTTTGTTATTGTCACTGTTGCATTTCGAAATCTTTTCTGTCGTATTATTTTCTCTCGCTGTTTTTGCCACTAATTTCACTTTGTATTCACCTTATCTACTATACAATTTTATCCCGCCTATATATACTCAATAATACGTAACCCACTTCCAAACCATAACCAAAAAAAAATTTTCCGCTTTCATCACTACCGCTGCTATAAAATCCACCGTTTCTAGTTCACAAACAGTTCCTTTCACCTATTAAACAACTATTTTGGCTGGTTCTAATAACTTTCGCTTTATTTCCATTTCCGTTTTTCCCACATCACTGATCATTTTTAGCCGCTTCCCACAGGTTTTAACGTCATTATTTCTTCATCAGACAATTGTTAGCCTCATTTTCATAATCTGCCACCACAAAACCACTCCTTTTAATACATTTACACACAGTTCTTTCGAAATTTTCCTGAATTTCTCCACCCTCGAACGTGTTTTGGCGGCAACACAACCACCTAACCTTTGTGCACGTCGTCGTCTACCAACCCAAGTTCACCAAAATTGGATATCTCTGTCGAAACTCTTTGCCTTTACAAATGTCTGCTTGTGCCTGTGTATGTGCGGTTGGACATGGGTGTGTGTGCGAGTGTATACCTGTCCTGTTTTCCCCCTAAGGTAAGTCTTTCCACTCCCGGGATTGGAATGACTTCTTACCCTCTCCCTTAAAACCCACATCCTTTCGTCTTTCCCTCTCCTTCCCTCTTTTCTGATGAAGCAACCGTTGGTTGCGAAAGCTTAAATTTTGTGTGTATTTTTGTGTTTGTTTGTGTGTCTAGAGGGGTCATTAGTTAACTCAGCAACAAAATCTGGTAAAATTGCCACGTTTTAAAAAGAAAATACATCAGCAGTAGCAGTTTCATATTCGAACGTGCAGCTATACAAATAACTGAAGTGATAACACCAAGTCCCAGTGTCCTATTTCAAGTACACCAAATTTTATAACAATGGAAAACAATGAATATAACTCCAATTGAGCTAACAAAGCAAGTAGTTTAAAAGACACATTGTTGACTATAAATAATCACAAAAAGTTCTTTGCCACATATTTCAAATATTGCTAAATTGTCGATGAAGTAAATACCTGTGATAACTAAAAGTGTGCCTCAGTATTCAATAATCAATTAATGGTAGGATTTATTGCTTTTAATTTCCGGTAAGCATACATTTGTTATAAAAAGCATCAACAAATGACGTAGAACAGTAATAGTTGCAAATTAATAATTTATTGCGTATTTGTAAATAAATATGTGCTCTGTCCTCAAAATAGGACACTGGTACTTAATGGGTTAAAGACAAGGTGTACAGCAGCAATCACAAAACCATTGCTGAGCTGAAAACAGCCATTCAGGTGGTCATCGACAGCATCGATGTTTCCATACTTCAGCGGGTCATGCAGAATTTCACAAATGATGGCAGGCGTATCAAACATGTCGTAATCTAAACCTGAATATCTATAGTGACATATACATGTTGAATAAAATGTGTGCACACCATAGTTTGTAAGTAATTTATGTTTGGTTTTTTTCCCCCTCAATAGTTGTCACCCTGTAAAATGTAGTGAAATATGGAGTCAGAGAAAATAACGGAAAAGCATTAGTTCCAAGAATAATTTATTAGTGCAATTCACCAAGAAAGCCCACATTCCCAGTGGAAAAGCAGTCAGCTATAAAAACTACCAGCTATATTGCGGGAGCTAAGTACAAGTTGAAGAGCCAGTTCCATATGAGTGTCACTATCAGTAGAGTATAAATCAGTGCCGCTACTCTCCTGGCACTTCTGTCTGATTTGGAGACTGGAGGTGAGTATCAATCTTGATGGGGAAGAGTGGTGGGTGCATGAAAAAGCCATGGGGTGGGAGAGGGAGGACAATAAGGGAAAGGTGTTAGGAGAAATCCTGCAGATGTTGAATATGTAGGTGTGTTGATGGAGGATCAGTGGCATGTGTTCTATGAAGATGATAGTCAGATATAAGTCTAGGGAAATGCAGAGGATCTGGAGTCAGAGAAAGATATTAGAAAATCGTAGAGTGGGCTGTGGTGTAGTGCAAATGTCCCAGGGGTAGTGAGAGGCTTACTTGAAGGCATGAGTGTGGAAGGTGGGTGGGGGGTCACACAGGAGTGGTGGTAAAGGCTAATTAAGGCCAGTGTATTTTGGGAACTTGAGGATGCTGGAAGGAGAATTTCTCCTGGATCTTCTATCAGTCACTGACAACAGCATTATTGAGCATCCTTGCATTACTATTACTGGTGAATAGATCTCACTTTCAAACTGTGATAGCTTCCTGCACAATGTATTTAAGAAAAGCTGATGTTGTAGACTACAGCAAAATTTTTACTCCAAAGTGTGTTTGCTTTTTATTTTTTTCCCTTTCTGTTCTAATAGAGGCACTACAGTGAAATTTGTACTCCAAATTGTGCTGCTGAGTATATGAGGCATCAATGTATGGGGCCAACTTCTTTTTGTATCATGGTATGTAGACCTGGAACCTTCAAATGGCAGAAAGCTAGTATGTTGGCATTGCTACAGTTTAGGGGGAGATTTGCATCTTGCAGTAGTACAGTGTATGTGTATTCAATTCTTCTGTTAACCTAGATGTGATTTAAATTACTTTTGCCAATAGACCTATTACCATTTAGCATGTACAGGACAGGGTGATTAATTTTTACACTATCATCAGCATCTTATTATCATCCAGTACCTCTAGTATCATCTTTATGTATGATTCATTATAAGTGGAAGAGGCATGATTCTGTTTTGGTCAAGTATACACTGTACTTGAATTTGTTTGTGTTGCATTGAATTGGTTGAGGGTGGCACTGGATTGTGAGATTAAATACCACTCATTCAGCTTCTGTCATATTTTTGTTCCAATATTTACTGGCACGAAGAATTTCGGCATCATGCTGCCATCATCAGCTGTCTTTTATGTAGGCTAAAGTTGTTGTATTACACATTCCTATAATAATCTCAGAGACATGCTTCACTCTTTATCAGTGGCTGGAGAATGCCAAAGATTCTTCAGTAGCTAAGGTAATAGATACACTATGAGTAGAGATATTTTTTGTACAATCGTATTTACATCTTGGCACATGTTATACAATTTGATTTTCAGTATTTATTGTATAAAGATGATTTTTTATGGGACAAACAGTCATAAAGTATGTTTGCTCTTACTGAACAAACATTTCATAAATCTCTGCTATTAATAGAAGAAGCATTCACCTTTGGAGAAATTCTTAAAGAAATTTACGCTGTTACTTTCTAACCTGCCATTGAGCAAATTGTTTCCTTGTACTATGTAGTGATTAAAATTTCAAGTTCTTTGTATAAATCCATGTGATAACTGTTGTCCACTTTATGTAGTATCAGGGAATGGATGCCCAGTGTCTATAACATGGGTAGCAGTTTCCAATTTAAAACAATTGTTTATATGTATCTTTTTTTGAAAAATTTTTCAAGTTTGGCTTATACAAAAGTTTTACATGTAAAGTTTCAAATATGGCTGATTATTTGTGTTTATCTGCATGTGTTGTGAATATTTTGTTTGGCTGTTTCTTGCAATTTGTGTTGTGTTGTGAAAGCAATGTTGCTGATGTGTAGTCTGAATAAAAATCTATTTTGTAGGAATGTTACTAATGAACAGTGTACAGGTAGTGGATTTTTCTTTTCTAAGTTTTGTGTAGCAATTCTTTTTGATGAGGCTGTTTCCAAGTTTCAGCACTGCTATTTGCTGCATCTATTTGTTTGATTGTTCATCATACTTCACATATTTATCAAGTGGTCTATATTAGAGGCTCTGTTAATTAGTGCTCTATATGTGGCATGCTCATGTGTTGCTGTGTGGCAAGATGGACTGTATGTAGTGGTGTCTTTTTTTCTGTTTACTTGGAAGGTGTATTTGTTGTTTTCTTATTAATGTACAGATCTAGGAAATTAATACTATCATTATTTTCAATACAACAGTAAATTCAGTTTCAATAAGTATTCTATCATTAGCAGGTCTTCTGTTGCATACAAATTCTGTATTTCTCTTGTTGGTTTTTACTTCCCATTGCTGTTTCTCACTTAATATGCTGTAAGTTACAGTGGGAGTCTATTTTGATGAAGTGGTTTACTCAGTTTGTGGAGTAATTTGCTGCATTGTTGCACATGTTACTAAAGTCATCATTATAAATTGTCATTATGTTAACTATTGAGTATGTAATAGATGTTTACTATTTCAGGATTTGGAGAAACTGAAGCAGTGTGTGCAGGAGCTGCAAACTCGCCCTGTAGAAGGTGGAAACAACACAGAAGAATTAACATGGGAGGCTGAACTGAAAGAATCTGTCCACAGGCTTCATAGACTGTCTCTAGTTCATAAAGATGATGTTGTCCATGTAGCTAACAACACTGACAGCATTCAGAAGGGGACAAATGATTCTTCTGTCACAGGAAAGACATGTATGTCAGCCAAGGGCACACCACAACAGAGTAGTAATTCCTCACCAGCCAAGTGTGTAGAAAGTAGGAACTGCTCGAAAGAGCAGCAGAGCCCCACTCATAAAATGGACCGAAACTGTAGTAGGGAAGTTGAAGATCTGGAGCTCTCTGTTCATAAACTCATGTGCAACAGTCCACTGACTGGTTCGCCACATCATATATCATCTCCATCAAAACATCTGCAGAAATACTGATAATATGTACTATGCGGAATGACAGATATTGTTTTATTGACAAGACTGACAAACAGTATCTGCCTGCTGTGTGTCTTGATGGCTGTTTACTTTTCATAGATGTCATTAAGTTGTTGTGGTTGTTGTAGCTGTTGTTGTTATTGTGGTTGATGTTGCTTCATTGTTTTCATTCATAGTTGCATGAGGTACATTACCAGGATCTCGCTGCTGTGAATCATATTGAAACAGGATGTCTGTTTCTCTCTGTAACGATATGATATTTTGTCTGCTGTCTTTGACAGCTTGAGTATGTACCTGGATGGTGTCCATCATGCATCATCTAATAATGCTGCGTAAGATTATGTACAAATAAATATTTTATTTATTCAGATTCTGCAATAGTTTTAGCTTACAATGCTGTAATAGACTGTTTTAATTATTATAATGTTTTTATAATTATTGTCCATTCACCTGAAGGTCACTAAAACTATTCTTGTCTGTTTTTCTGTTCAGTATAAAATTTGTAACTTCGTACAAAACACACTGTGCTGGTTAATAGGACCTTAATGAAAGCCCTTTTTGCTATATGTGTTTATTATGCCATCTTGTTTTACATTTCATTGCTGCAATAGAGCACAGTTTGGAATGAAAAAGTGTTGATTTGATTTCTTGTGTTGAGGGATTGTGTGATGTGTGGCATTGTGGCGTTGTTTGTACAGCTTGTAAGCACTCTTATTTCTTTAACATGAACTGGGGGAAATTAGACATGGTGTAGATGTACTTCACACTCAGTGTTCATAATCACTTTGAGTGGACATATACTGCAACGGGATCAATGACATCATTATCACTCCTTTCTAGCTTCCCTCCAGCATGTCATTTTGAGCTACTAACTCCATTGAGCACCACTGTTTTTTGTTGCACTTTTTCTGAGGTTGGAACAAAGGATCAGTTTTTTTGTGCTAATTGGTGGTCATTCAGATAGCTCTTCTTGCTGTCACTTACTCTGCAAACACTGTTTAGTAATTTAAAAAACTCTTTTAAGACCACAGAAAATAGCTCAGATGAAATAGAAACATCATCTGTAACACACTTTTTAATTCTGAATTTTACACTCTATTGTTGTTGCCTATCCTTATGTCCCCATCTTTTTAAATTAAAATGTTTACAAATATCTCCCTCAGCTCCCATATTTATCATTGCTATCATCAGTCCCTGGTGTATTTTTGTATACTAAATGGATTTAACCACATCCTTGGACAATATTTCAGGAACATATTTGGACTCAGAATCTATCACAATTTCAAGTTTGATTAGGAGAGACACAAGTATTAAGGAAATGTTTAAATTTGTGTCATATACGTTTGTTCTGGACATAAATGCTTTGTGCAAGGTCCAGGTGGATGAGACGTTCATCATATGTGATGCCTTCCAACATAAGTGATGCCTGTGTTGTTTCATCTGGAATCTAGTTTTCAATTGGCACTTGTATAATTTTCTTTCATTCATTTATTAATAGTTCTGTATAGTTCAGTGAATTCTATAACCTTCAGTTATAATGACTGTTAACTTTGTTAATCTTCTTTACACCTGTGACACTTACTGATTTCCAACTGCCTGTTATAGGCCCAAACATTTTTTATATTTAAATTTGAAATTCCTTCATTCTTTAGTGCTTTAGAACAGGTTGTTAATTGCGTTTTATTCTTTTCTACATTTACATAATTCTTGGAACGACAAACTGGATTTTTGCTTAGTCAATTGAATTCTGTCTAATTTCATGTGTGGTTTCATTCTACATCATACTAATAGTCATTTAAATACAGAAAATGTTCTAGGTAGTATTGTTGCCTATTGTACTACAACCATTTACATAAAAGGCCAATTTGCTGTAATGGAACCATGTAACATCACAAGAAATCACCTCGTCTCTTTTTCTATGTGCAGTATGTACTTCATTCGGCCAGTAAATCTGTTGCCATCAGTTTTGCATCTGTTGGTAGATAATTAGAGTATTAGTGTGTTTCTGGGCTCTTAGCCAAAATTAATGTATGCTGTTATATTTTCATAAATGTGAATAATGCTTGTAAATATTATATAACTAGTAAGCCTCAGAACAATATATAGTCTCTCTCACTTATTGACCTGGAAATGGGCCATTATTAATACAGAGTGCAAACACACACACTCAGAGAGAGAGAGAGAGAGAGAGAGAGAGAGAGAGAGAGAGTGCACGCAGTGCCAGTGTGAAATAAATTATCCCACTCGATTCTGTAAAGATAATTTTTATGAGAGACTGAAACCAGCTAAAGTAAACTTTATTTGTTTGTTGTTTGAAAAAAATAAAATAAAAATCTGTTGTGATGAGCCTAAGGATAAATTTAAGCAGCTCATAAAGTAAGAATGGGTGGACAAAACTCGTTCTATAATCAAAACTATTTTTGTAAATGTTGACCAAATCTCAGTATGTTAATTGTAAAGCATATTACAGAATATGTAATTGTAAAGGGCTGCTTGCTTGTGTGTGCATGTATATAATGGGGAAGTATTTGGGAGGGGTTTGTTGCTGTGTGATTTTTGAGAAAATTGGCCAATGTGCGTTATTTCTTCCAATTTATGTAAGATGATGAATCATATGTGAGCTTTGGAAAAACAGTCACAGTAACTGATTTGTAACAGTTGACTTAATATTATTGGTGATTTGTCAATCTTACTTTGTTGACTTGCTGGTAAGTGACACTGTTATTCCTTTCTCAAAACACTGTGCAGCAACATTTTTTAACTCCAGGTAGTGAATTGTTATTCCATGTAGATTTCCAGTATCCATACAACAAACACATAAGATGACACTTCTGTTGCTTGATTATATTAGCAAAAATATTTGCACTTACCCTTTACTCCCAGACATTTATAAGTTGCACTTTCTGTGACAATGGAAAGACATTATCCCATTGGTATCTTGTGTGCACTTAATAATACTCATTTTTGTGATCATATCCAGTGTTCTTTTACATAATTATTGTTACACAAAAATATGGATGTCATTGTTTTGAGTCATGGTAGAAAACATTAGTGCTCATTGTTTACACTTCATAATATCAAAATCAAACATTGTTATTAGTGTTGTGCTCATCATTTGTGCCCAATCATACTGTCCACTTTATTTCACGGGACTGCTGAATTTTAACAATAGTTTCTGTACATTAGATTCTGCAGCTTCTCTAAAATTCAAGAAAGAAATATTTGTGTTCCACAGCAACTTCTGTGGTATAAAAAGACATCTTTCTGAAGGTAATTTTAAGAACTTACTCAAAAATTTCTGGAAGAAAGGAGTCAACATGATAAAACCTTTGAGTAAAAGTTACCCAAGAATTGTTAGCAGTAGACCAAAAGCTTCAAATGAATATCTTTGTGCCATATCTTACAGTAGCTTTTGTGAGTATGATATTTGGATCTTTACTGACTGAAAACTGTTTCTGTCACAACACACAAAGTCACATATTTTTTTAATGACTCATTTAAATACAAGATAAGTGTCAATACAAAACAATCATTGAGTTTCTACTAACAAGAGAAACAGAGAAATTCACACTATGGAAGAATATGGAGAATAATTTTATGTGACAAACATAAAACTGCATGTCAGAAAAAAAGAGAGCAGATGCCAGTTACTATCTTAAAGTAAAAAGATAACGGTGGTGTTGCAAGTAGCATAAAGTTATAAAATACGGAGCTTAGAGATAAAATTTAAGACTGAAACCTGTTGAGAAGCTGTAGACCAGCAAAATCAATGGGAGGAGTAATGGAGGCAACTCACCATTTAGTTGAGATGTCAGTTGGCACATAATCAAGACTGACAATGTTACTAAGCTTTCATGGTGTCTTGTCATAGGAACAATGCTGACTGCCTAGCAATGTTCTCTGTCTTGTGTGTGCACTTACTGACAGCTATATGGTAGACTGTTACGCTTACTCCTACCATTGTTGATATTCCACCAAGGACTTCGTATTACCATAAGAAACAGAAAAAATACACGTGATTAGAAAGTAATTTTTTGAAGTTTATTATTTGGAACTTTCTTCCTGTTGTTCCGCAAACATATCAAACGGTATCAAACTGTCTTTAAGAACTTGCAATAGAAACCAGTATTACTGTGAGGTACCTTCTTACATGTAAATATTTCTAGTAATTGTGTTTTTATTTGAAACTAAACTAAACAAAGTAGATGTACAAAGATTTTGTACAAAAATATAGTATGGAAATGTGTTGTGGCAGTTTTATAGTGTTAATAGGTACAAAACTACTTACAGGTTGTGTGCTGTCCTTATTTAAATAGTACAACTGTAAAAACACTTCTGTTTTTAGTATAGTTACAATTCAGAAGCTTCTCTTAATAATTCAATTACAAAAATACTTTTCATATTGTGGATCCCTGGTGGTAGATTGATGTGTTAGAAAAACTTAAAACATTTTTAATTAAATTTATCGTCTTTCAGGTATACCTTTGACTCTGTTCATTTGTGATTCAATATAATACCTGATTAAAAAATGTCCAAGCAATTCTGCATGTTGCTGCCGTCTAGTCTTGTACAAGTAATGGGAGCATATTATATTAACAGGATATGCCTGGTGTTACCAATTGGTGTACATTATAGTGATCTGAAATTTTAGCAGTTGTGCGGAATGTCTCTGATTGTGGGCTTTTCTAAGAGTCATAAATAATGTGTACAATATACTTTCAAAGTTGCAGTTATTTGTCTACATCTGAAACTTTATTATTTGGTCTCACAAAACAGCATCAATATTTTGAACAGTCATGGACAATTCATTAAATAGCAGAGAGGAAATTATTGTGGTTATAGCTGCTTCTGTTTTTAAAAATGATTGGCAGTCTGAAGTGACTTATTTTGTGATAGCATTTCAGCAACAGACAGGTTTTGATTTTTTTAATCCCCCCCTCCCTCATGTAGCTTTGCTGAAATATTGCTACCAAGATACAGATATTGTCTGTGTGATTATCTATTTTAAATGGTTTACTGTTATATGAAGAATAAGTGTGTACATTTTTGCAGAGCAGCCCATTCTGACTAGTTTGTGCAAAAGCATTCACTTTATGTACTGTTCGAACTGCCAATTAACTTCCACATTTCCATACTTGTCTAAATGTAAATGAACTAGTTGCCTATCATTTGTAAGTATGCAGAGTTTTCAGTTTAGTTGTTTAATGTCTTTTTAACCATTATGTAATTAAGGAATGGTGCTTGCCAGAATGGTGCTCATAAATACAGACTTTTAGAAACCAACTTTGATCTTCTGTTCTAACTTTTTTGTACCAAAATTGTATTTGTTTCTTTTGTGACTTTTTTGTGTTTTATGTACAGTAGTATCCAGTTATTGTGAATCCTCACTGAATAAAATCTATTTTATTAAAGATGTGACAACATTTGTGGTTTCATTTTTTCTTTTAGTCTTGATTTTTAGGTGTTAAATCGCTGTTTGATATGCTATCCAAAGCAATACTGTGTAGTAATCAAGATTTAATGATTCATGAACAAAACTGACCTTATCAGCCAGTTAAATAATTATAAAGTGTGTGTTTGAAAAAAAAAAAAAAAAAAAAGTGAAATTCTGTGTGTTGTTCAGAGTAATCTTCTTTAAAGTTTTTTTTGAAATATTTCCTCAACTAAGAAAGTGACTAAGTGTGGTTGTTGTTTGCTTTTGTTGATTATCACTCCAGAGTTATATTTAATTTGGGAAACCATGTCGGGAGAGTAAGATAAGTCACCTGCGATGTTTGTATCATGTTTTTGAGGATGTTGTAATCATGGATGACTGGTGTAACATGTAATTGGCATTTATTGAAGCTCAGACATTCTTTTCTCACCACATACCTTAAGGGGCCCATCCACCAGTGACAGATCATAACAGTTTGCTGCCAAGCATGCAGTCTGTCTGTACATCACGCGTGTTTAGGGAAATCACAAACTGCAGTGATGTACCACTGATCGCTTATGGTACCCAACAGTCCGATGAATACTGTGTGGCAGTATTGCTAATTGTCTGCTGCCAGTTTGTCTGTCTATCAAGCATGTTTATTTCATGTGTCTGTGGCTCTGTGGAGTAAGGGCTTATAGATCAGAATTTACACTGTCTGACAAAAACATTGGAGCACCCAGAATGGGATGGGGAATGTGATGTTTTATTTCAGAGATTATTAAATTGAGTCTAACTTACAAAGAACTTGGCAGTGTGAGCCCACATATCAGTATGACATTGCACTCCCTCTACTGTGTATGCATTCCCTTATTTGATTGGCAAGGGTGTATCCTCTCCTGAGGCAAATGTTGACAGTTGATGTAAAATGTCCTTTATGTCCTGGGTACTGGCACTGCGACAGAGTTGACATCCGAGTTGGTTCCACACATTCTTTTGAGGACAAATCTGGGGTTGTTGCTGGCCGCAGGAGTACCTCAACGTCTCACCGACAGTTCATAGAGAGACATGTTGTGCCGACAAGCGTTGTCCTGTTGAAAAATAGCACAGTTTTGTCACATGAGAAGTAAGATAAGGACACAGGATGATCATGACATACTGTTGTAGCATCAGTTACGTGAACCTCTACCAACAGTTACATATTTACTCGAATCTAAGCCGCACCTGAAATTTGAGACTCGAAATTCAAGGGGAGAGAAAAGTTTTAGGCGCACCTCCAAATCGAAACAATGTTGGTCCATTGTAATATAAGACACAATTTAGGCCGAATGAATGACGATACACCTACAGTAGTTTGGTTCGAGTCGTGAGCTTAGCAGTTAAGCTATACCAGGTAGCCATTGCTATGCGTCAGGCACTCCGTCCATATTTATACGGGTACCCTTCCTTTTTCATGTGCTTCGTCTGGTTTGAATTGATTGCTTATTTTTCTTTGATATGATAAGTGCCGTTCTCTTTGTTATAGGTGTTTATGTCACTCTAAGCTAAAAATGTATTACTATACTGTGTCACGCATTGTTTGTTGCATTCTGTGTTTACGGCCTGTCGCCGCTAGTGGCATGGCTTGCTTTTGTGCGTGCTACCACAGAGAGAGAGAGAGAGAGAGAGAGAGAGAGAGAGAGAGAGAGGAATGAATCGTCTCATTAGCGAAACAATGGCAAGAGACTGCTATTTGTTGTTACTTACACTGCTGCTTTCTTTGATAATGATCAACAAGAACCAAATAATAGAATGCGTATGATAGAAGATGTTCTGAACGAGAGTTTAGCGAACATTTTTCTCCGTTTGAAAATCTTTGCAGACGCCTCTTTGGTACATTACATTCTGCACAGAAATTAGACTCATCTTAGATTTAAAAATCTAGTCAATTGCCGTGCTTCGTTTCTGACTGTATCACTATTAGGCACCAGAATAATACGAATATAAACATGACATGCTATGATATGTGTATTCTTCCGCATTTGCTGTTGTCTCACTCTAGTTTCGTAGTTTATTAGGCAAACAGGTTTTAAATGAGACAACAGCAAACACGAAAGAATACATGGTAAAATGTTTATATTCGTATTATTCTTATGGTGAAGAGAATACTGCATGTGATTCACAATTCATAAAAGTTCCTATTAGCAACCATCTCTTCTCACAGGTAAGAAAAAAATTCAGAACATAGAGTTGGCCATATTGACAAACATCCCAAACAGTCTTGCCAGTCGGATTTTCGTAGTACATTGAAATGCTGCTAAATTCGAAGATGAACAATACTTAATTTGTATTTACTTCATTGGATAGTGTATGAAAATGCAGTGGTCGAAACTCGGGGCAGAGAAAAAAAGCTCATCTTCCACCTTTTTTTTTTTAATTTATTTACTGACACAGAGGTTTTGGCGTCAGTATTTATCTTCGTGCCTGCAAAGCATGCCTGTGTAGCGCTACATACATTTGATGGCAGAAGTTAGTTGTGGCGGCACCTACCAACATTTTTCAGAACTTTCGCTTACTTTGCACTCGATTCTAAGCCGCAGGCAGTTTTTTGGATTACAAAAACCAGAAAAAAAAGTGCAGCTTAGATTCGAGTAAATACGGTACTTGAAGATGTACTCAATGGCTCACCACACCATGACATCACTGCAGTGCCTCTCGAAAACATTGGAAGAGTGGGACCTCTCCCCAGGTTGCTGCCATGGTCAGTGACAATTGCAATTCCTCAATGAACATAGTGCAAACACTATTCATCAGCAGTCCATGCTTCCTCATCATACCACCACTCCAAACACTGAGATTTGTGTTGTGTTTAACGACAGTCTACACATGGAACTAATTCCCTACTCCAGCTGCTGCTACTCCCAGACAATGGTTTGGCATGATACAGACTGTTGCCAGGAGTCCATTACTTGTTCTTGGATGGCAGGCGTAGATGTGAAGGGATTACAATGTGCTTGGGGCACAAATGGGGATCCTCCCTTGTGATAGTTAACCAGAACTCTGACAACAAGTATGCCTGCCCTCCTATTTGTATGTAGCCCAACATTGGGCCACTGTCACATCCAAATACCCCAAAAATCTGGATATTGCAAGATTCAGCCAGCCAGCCAAATGGAGATTCACAGTGAGACACCTTTCAAACTGTCAGATGCTGATAATAATGTCTCATATGAGTATGTGGTATTTCCATGTGTTTCTCAGTGATCACTGAACAACTGATGCTGTTTACATCATACCAGGTCTGGTAACACTAAATGCACACATCACTAATGCTCTCTGGCAGTCATTATACCTGTCAAAGAGAATTGCAGCTCCAGCCGTTTACACTGCACAACCTGATTAAAGGGTCACTTTTTCAAAACACAGTAGTTGTCACCCATTACCATGCAAAAGTTTAGAATTTGGCTCTAAGGTGCCCACAACATTCCTCTGTAATGGTGCAAAAGTGTGGCGCAGTGCGACATCAGCCTCAGGCCGAACTATGCTTTATAATGGTGACACAGTGGCACCAAATTTAGCCACAATTCTGGTCAACACCATTGTCAATGAATCACATCATGGGAAGATCGTCACACCCCCTTTTACCCAGTGTTGAAATCACATGGTTTTATTATGGGTAGCATTTGACACAACGCTACTCAGAATCGACATGAGAAGCCCTCTCGGGAAATGGCATAAAGGGTGTCAGTGAAACCCTCCCTCCCCATGTGTTGATAACCACACATTTTGTGGTTGAAATCAACAGTGCGAAGAGCAACAGGACAAATGTTGACAAGGCTGCCATCCCCCCCCCCCCAGCAATTCAACCATTCAACCCCACTGAGTATAGATTTAAGTGTCAGGAAGCTAGACTTATCTTAGAAGCAAGATTAAGAAAAGGCAAACCTACGTTTCTAGCATTTGTAGACTTAGAGAAAGCTTTTGACAATGTTGACTGGAATACTCTCTTTCAAATTCTGAAGGTGGTAGGGGTAAAATACAGAGAGCAAAAGGCTATTTACAATTTGTATGAAACCAGATGGCAGTTATAAGAGTCGAGGGACATGAAAGGGAAGCAGTGGTTGGGAAGAGAGTGAGACAGGGTTGGAGCCTCTCCCTGATGTTATTCAATCTGTATATTGAGCAAGCAGTAAAGGAAGCAAAAGAAAAATTCGGTGTAGCCATTAAAATCCATGGAGAAGAAATAAAAACTTTAAGGTTCACCGATGACATTGTAATTCTGTCAGAGACAGCAAATGACTTGGAAGAGCAGTTGAACGGAATGGACAGTGTCTTGAAAGGAGGATATAAGATGAACATCAACAAAAACAAAACGAAGATAATGGAATGTAGTCTAGTTAACTTGGGTGATGCTGAGGGAATTAGATTAGGAACTGAGACAATTAAAGGAGTTTTGCTATTTGGGGAGCAAAATAACTGATGATGGTCGAAGTAGAGAGGATATAAAATGTAGACTGGTAATGGCAAGGAAAGTGTTTCTGAAGAAGATAAATTTGTTAACATCAAGTATAGATTTAAGTGTCAGGCAGTCGTTTCTGAAAGTATTTGTATGGAGTGTAGCCATGTACGGAAGTGAAACATGGACGATAAATAGTTTGGACAAGAAGAGAATAGAAGCTTTTGACATGTGGTGCTACAGAAGAATGCTGAAGATTAGATGGGTGGATCACATAACTAATGAGGAGGTATTGAATAGAATTTTGGAGACGAGGAGTTTGTGGCACAACTTGACAAGAAGAAGGGACCAGTTGGTAGGACATATTCTGAGGCATCAATGGATCACAAATTTAGCATTGGAGGGTAAAAATCGTAGAGGGGGACCAAGAGATTAATACACTAAGCAGACTGAGAAGGATTGCAGTAAGTACTGGGAGATGAAGAAGGTCGCACAGGATAGAGTAGCGTGGAATCTGCATCAAACCAGTCTCATGACTGAAGACCACAACAACACAAGGACATCATGGGGTAGCCATCTACCCCACTGAATGTCACCTGACCCCTTTGGAGTGTACTGTGACCGTAATTTTTGCTCTTCCTGTGATATTGTGACATCCTTTAGCAGAAGAACTTGGTACATATCTTCTGCAACTCCTTTCATCAAGTGGGAGATTTTGTTGACTTGTTATGTTAGGATTCATGAGGTTACATAAAGCCAAAGCATTCTGCATGTATGAGTGTCATTTCCCCATGACATTGGGCCCTGTTCATAAATTGTTCTTCCGCAAGGCACACTTGCTGCTGATTGCTGTTATCTTCAATTCAGCCTGGATTTTGCCACAGCTGTTGAGCTTCTCTTTAGTTGTTCTTGAACCACTGCTGGGCTCTGCCGTTCAAGTAAAAGTACACATTTGCCAAACATATGACTGCTCTGAAACACCACTAAAAGCTGTCAGGAGATTGCAGAAAGAGCAGCAATGAAACCACTCCTTCCTTTGGGGCATTGATTCCCATCATTCTGTATTTGGCTACTCAATTGAATCCTTTCAGGATTTTTGTTGGGCCTTGACCGGGATCTCCAGAAAAAAAAATTGATGGATGTCTTTTGTTGGGCCCTGACCAGGATCTCCAGAAAACATTGATGGATGACAATGCCTTATGCAGGCCATCTGTCTCCTGAGGATACAGATCTAAGGAATGATGTACTGCTTGTATTTCAGTTCCTGGACATGTAGGCGACAGCTTTTATGTTGCCTAATTGGAGCTGTGGTGATGTACATGTTTTCAGGTACCTGGCATCTCCACCAAACTATGTCACATTGAAACCACACTCTTGTCCAGATCCGAAGAGAGGGTCATCTGTGAAGTACAACACTTAGAACAAACCAAGTTAATTACTGATACCAGCATACGGCCAGAACAAAAGTAACCTCTTCAACAGAGAGTGCAACTACTAATCGAACATTCCAGAATGTTGGTATTTTACAAACAATTAATATTCAGTCAGGCTCATGCTTTCAGCTGATATACGACTACAGAGCGGCAAGACGTGTCTATCTTTTTCAGTGTTTTCATTGTAGTATTTTTATGAAATTTCATGTGTGTTTTCCTGTTTAAGAGGTTTAATCTCGCAGTTTTGTAAGTGTAAATTCATTCAGTCTGTAGTGTAATTATTGCTCACTGAACAGCCAGCTACATAGCTCATATCTAGAATTCTGTCTGTCATTATAGTATACTTCTTCAGTTAGTCTTGCTAGGATGTGTCCATGCTGTGTGCAGACACAGGAGGAGCTGGCCACAGTTCATGAACAGCTGAATGCAGTTTTGGCTATGGTCAATTTACCTGCAGGTTGCTGCCTTAGGGTGTAGAGGTGATGCAGATTGTGGGTATCGCATGGGACTCTACAGGTGTCACTTGTTTTTTCCCATGGGCTCTGCTTCCATTGCACCTCCTAGTGCAACCAACATGGTGGATCCACCCTCACAGCAGGGAGAGTGGCAGGTGTTAACGCATTCACGTCACCCATTCACACTGTGAGTGGACAGGTGACCGCTCTTTCAGCAGGGTCGAAGTAGCCACATAGGAAGGGGGGGGGGGGGGGTTAGTTATTGGGAGCTACAATGTCAGGTGCATTATGGAACCTCTTAGACAGATAGCCTTCAGGGCTGGAAGGAAAGCCAATGTGCACTGTGCACATCTGCCGGGGAGGGCACATTAGAGATGTGGGGGTGGCTTTGCCTGTGGCTATCAAGTGTGCAGGGTGCAGTCGTCTGCAAGTTGTTGCTCATGCTGCCACCAATGATGCCTGTCGCATGGTTTCCGAGGCAATCCTCATTCGTGCAGGTGGCTGGCAGAGGTGGTTAAGACTGCTGGCCTCACATGCAGGGTGCAAGCAGAGCTTGCAGTTTTGCAGCATTGTTCCCAGAGTTGATCAGGGTCCTTTGGTTGGGAGCCAAATTGAGGGTTTCAATCAAAGGCTTTGTCAACTCTGTGATAGTCTTGACTGCAGATTTCTAGACCTGTGTTATCATGTGGGAATTTGTAGGACTCCCCTTGATAGGTCAGTGGTGCACTACAAAGGAACTAGCTACTTGGGTTGCAGAGTACTTGTGGAGTGCGCATGAGTGTTTTTTAGGCTATACAGTAGTTTGAGATGCTTTCATGAACACCTTCCAGTCAGTATGCAGCAAGGGAAGTCGTGGCATTCCGAATAAAGACTCTTTGACTGTGATAATTTTATCAGTAAGTTGTCGAAGTATTCATAATAAAGTTCCCGAATTTACTGCCCTCCAGGGAAGTTCTTACATTCAAGTTGTTCTTGGGACCAAGAGCTAGCTGGAACCCAAAGTGGAAAGCTTTGAGATATTTAGCGAGTTGTGGAACATATATCAGAAAGTCAGATTAGAGACTACAGGAGTGCGAGAGTCCATTGCAGTTGGCAAAAATATTGTCTGTAGGGCAGACAAAGTTGAGTGTGACAGTGAAGTTATCTGGTCGCATATAACAGGTGCAGGTGAAACCAAATTAAATGTCGTATGTTTTTACCAGCCACCTGATTCTGCTGTGACAGTTCTAGTGCCATTCAAAGGAAGTCTAGGGTCAATAGCATGTAAATATCCATATCATGCAATACTAGTTGGAGGCGACTTTAATCTACAGAGGATGTTCCACACTCTGTTCAAAAGAAAACGCACAAATGATAACAAGCAAAGGTTAGTAGAGATTTGGGCATCTGCGAAAAGATCTACGAGTGAAGCTTACAACAGCTAGCACCGCCACACCTTAGCAAAAGATCTCGCAGAGAACCTGAGGAAATTCTGGTCTTATGTAAAATCGCTACCCAGGTCTAAGGCTTCCGTTCAGTCCTTTGTTGTCCAGTCTGGTGTGGAAGTTGAAAATAGCAAAACGAAAGCCAAAGTATTAAAATTCACATTCAAGAAATCGTTCACCCAGGAGAGTTGCACAAAGATACCATCATTTGACCATCGGACAGACTCCCATATGGATGACATAGTAATAAGCATCCCAAGCGTAGGGGGAAAAAGCAGAAAGATTTGAAAGTAAATAAACCACCAGGTCCAGATGGAATTCGTTCGATACTACAAGAAGTACCCTACAGCATTGGCCACTTACTTAGCTTGCATTTATCATGAATCTCTCGCCTGGCACAAAGCCCCAAGCGACTGGAAAAAGGTGCAGATGACTCCAGTATATAATAGGAAGGCTAAAAGAATGGACCCGCAAAATCACAGACTAATGTCCCTAAATTCTGTTTGTCGCAGAATCCTTGAACACATTCTCTGTTTGAATATAACAAATTTTCGTGAGACTGAAGTTTATGTCCATGAATCAGCATGGTTTTAGAAGCATCACTCATTTGTAACTCAGCTTGTGCTTTTCTCACATGATATATTGCAAACTATGGATGAAGGGCAACAGGCAGATTTGATACTTCTAAATTTTGGGAAAGTATTCAACGAGGCACTCCATTGCAGGATGTTAATGAAGCTACGGGAATATGGAATAAGTTCACAGATATGCGAGTGGCTCGAATACTTCTTAAATAATAGAACCCAGTACGTTAAGAGAATCTTCCAGCGGTTCTTGGTAGGACAACATTATAATAAATGAAAAGCACCAGTTTGCTTTTGTTCTACAATATTACTTTTATTATGTTAATCGGTTTTCGGCTTCTGATTATGGCCCTGTAAGCCAAAAAACGGTTAACATAATAAAAGTAATATTGTAGAACAAAAGCAAACTGGTGCTTTAATTTATTAGAACCCAATATGTTGTCATCAATGGTGAGTGTTCATCAGAGACAAGGGTATCGTCAGGAGTGCGCCAGGGAAGTGTGATAGGACTCCTGCTGTTCCCTATATGCATAAATGATTTGGCGGGCAGGGTGTACAGGGATCTGCGGTTGTTTGCTGGAGATGGCATGCTGTATGGTAAGGTGACAAAGTTGAGTGACTGTAGGAAGACAGGCCTACAGGATGACTTAGACAAAATTTCTAGTTGATTTGATGAATGGCAGCTAGCCCTAACTGTAGAAAAATGTAAGTTAATGCAGATGAGTAGGAAGATCAAACCTGTAATGTTTGGTTACAGTATTACTAGTGTCCTGCATGACACAGTGAAGTTGTTTAAATACCTGGATGTAATGCTAGAAAGTAATATGAGATGGAACGAGCATATGAGAATGGTGGTAGGGAAAGTGAATGGTCAGCTTCTGTTTATTGGGAGAAATTTAGGAAACAGTGGTTCACATGTAAAGGAGACCACATATAGGATTCTGGTGCAACCTATTCTTGAGTACTGCTTGAGTGTTTGTGATCTGTACCAGGTTGGATTGAAGGAAGACATTGAAGAAGTTCAGAGCCAGGTTGTTAAATTTGGTGGCCAAGCAGTTCTAGGCACTTCAGTCCGGAACCGCACTGCTGCTATGGTCGCAAGTTCGAATCCTGCCTCTGGCATGGATGTGTGTTGCCCTTAGGTATAAGTAGTTCTAAGTCTAGGGGACTGATGACCTCAGATGTGAAGTCCCATAGTGCTTAGAGCCATTTGAACCATTTGTTAAATTCGTTACAGGAAGGGTAGAACAACACGTAAGTGCTACGGTGAGTTAGTTGGTTGCACGTTCTATTGATCAATCGCACAGTACGGTAGCCGTTACGATGGGGAACGTGTCAAGTGCACAAGAAATGCACATATGAAACAGGATTTTTACAGTGTTAAAAATTAATATTTCTATTATTTACCCCATTCCCTTAAATGGCACAACATGCATACACTATATTTATAGCTCTATTTATTCCTATTCAAGAATTCATCTATGGTATGGAAGGAGATATGATTTCAATTAATTTTTGAAACTATTACTGCTGTCTGCAGACATTTTATTTCGTCTGGTAATTTGTCAAAAATTTTTATAGCAGCATATTTTACCTCTTCCTATGCCAAACATAGGTTGAGTAGAGGATAATGTAAGTCTTTCTTTTTTCTGGTATTATAATCATGAATGTCACTGTTGTTTTTAAACTGGCCCAAGATGTTGCGAACAAATTTCATTAGTGAGTAAATGTACTGTGAGACTGTAGTAAGAATTCCCAATCTTTTAAAAAGATACCTACAAGATGTGCAACTATGAACCGCCCACATTATTGTATCCACTTTCTTTTGAGCAGTGAATACTTTTTGTCTAAGTGTTGAGTTATCCCAAAATATTATTTCGTATGACATCAGAGAGTGAAAGTATGTTAGCTTACTAATTTCTATATCTTCAAAATTAGCAATTTTTCTGAGTGCAAAAGTTGCTGAACCTAGTCACTTTTTGAAGATCCAACATATGAATTTTCCAAGTAAGATTCTCTATATACACACAAAAAGTTAGTATGCTCTACCCTGTCTACTGACTTGTGTTAATGTGTTATATTTATTGAAGGAACTGTACTTTTTGCAGCAGAAAATTGGATGTACTTTGTTTTTTTCAGAGTTTAGAGCAAGCCCATTTGCAGAAAACCAATTAATGACTTTTCCAAAGACCAAATTTGTATCATTTTCAATTGGAGTTTCTTTTACTGGATTAATAATGATGCTTGTATCAGCAGCAAACCATGTCAGTTAAGCTTCTTGTTTTAGATAAGAAGGGAGGTAGTTCACAAAATATCAAGAATATATGGGGACCCATGATTGAACCCTGTGGAACATCTAATGTAATTTCACCCCAGTTAAATGAAGGGCAAACTTATTTAAATAACTTGACCCATATAAAGAAACTTTTTGTTTCCTGTTCTGTAGGTATGATTTAAACCACTCATGCTATTCCATTTATACGACGTAATTGTAATTTCTGTAACATAATGTCATGGTTCACAGAATCAAATGCTTTGGACAAGTCACAGAAAATTCCTATTTGTGACATTTTACTATTTAAAGACTATTACATGGACAGTGAAATTGTATATTGCAGTCTCAGTGGAACAGCATTTTTGAATTCCGAACTGTGATTTATTAAGTGTCCCATTACTGTTGCGATGGCTGACCACTCTCGAGTACATTACTTTCTCGAAGATTTTTGAAAATGCTGTAAGCAAGGATACTGGCCGATAATTATCGACATCTGCGGTGTCCCCCTTTTTGTAGAGAGGCCTGACGATGGCATATTTTAACCTGTCTGGGAAAATACCTTGAGTTTGTGATGCATTACATATGTGACTCAGAACATCAGCTATAATTGCTCCACATTGTTTTAATATCTTATTAGAGATGTCACCTACTCAAACAGAACATTTATTTTTCAAAGATTTAATAATTTTACTTATTTCACAAGAGGTTGTTAGGTGATACTTAATCTGACTAAAATTTTTCAAAAATGACTCTTCCATGTATGCCTGGCTTTTTCTTTTGAACTGTCCTCACCAATTTTTTCTCTTACACTTAAGAAATGGTTGTTAAATGCATCAGCTATTTGTGTACTGTTGGTTAGGATGGTCTAATTCTCTTTAATAGTAATACTGTCTACCCCAGTGGTTACTTTTCCTGTCTCCCTTCTAACAACATTCCATATTGATTTTATTGTTGGAGTTGTTAAAGTCTTCTATAACATACATATTTATTGATTTCCTTACGATTTTTCTGAGTCTGTTACAATAATTTTTATAGTGTAAAACTACTTATGGATCTTTACTATTTCTTGCTGTTCCATACAGTTTTCTTTTTCTTTCTGATGTCACTTTAATACCTGTAATAATCCAAGGTTTCTTTGAAAAGTGTGTGGTGTTACACTTAGTAATTTTCTTTGGGAAACAGTGTTCAAAAAGGGATATAAATTTATCAAGAAATATGATGCATTTATCATTAGCATTTGGCTCATTATATACATCTCCCCAATTAACATTTCTTAAACTTTCTCTGAAGTGCTCTATAGATACCGGGTTGAGCAACCTCACACTTTTACTCAATGGTTTCTGAACTGTATACCCTGTTAGGTTTTGTAAGTTATTCGGTTGTACATCATGCTCTGACAATCCATTTACCACAGGGAAAGCATGTGCTTGTTTTACATCCTCTTTCTGTACAAATACATTATCTATTAGAGTGCTACTGTTTTGAGCTATATGCGTAGGGAAATTGACCACTGATTCTAAGTTATATGTTATTAATAACACCTTTTCTTTTTGTCTGACAGACAGCATAATAGGGAGTCAAATTTTTTTTATGAAGAGCATCCAGTCTCCTAATGGGGACCTGTACACTGTTGCTAATATCAATACTACATTATCTAGCTGAAGTTCACATACACAAACCTCAAAGTGCTGATCAACACAAAATTCCCTTACTTCTACAGTTTTATGTTTATACCCTTGTTTTATGAAAATGGCAACTCCTACTTTATCCATCCTAGATCTACAAGTGTAAGATGCTAAATTATACCCATTTGTACTTGACACTATCCATCCCCACAGTTACGTGGTGTTCAGGCAGACAGAGTATACCAAGTTTAAAAGTAGGCAAGCTTTCAGGGCCTGTTGCTGCTTCTTCCAGCAGAAGGGTTGAAGGAGAAGGAAGAGAGGTGAAGGAAAAGGACTGGAGAGGTCTCGGAAAAGGGATAGATTTTGGAAAAGTCACTTGGAACTGCAGGTTAGGGGAGACTTGCCGGACGGGATAAGAAGGAAAGACTTGATTGCTGGGGACTGCACCGGACAGATTTGAAAACCTGAGAGCCTAAATGTGGAAGACAGGGTAACATGCAAGACAGATATAATGGCTAAAACATCGTGTATGTGTTAATAAGAACGTAAAGCTAAGTGCTTTGTACATAACAGTGGTGGGAGGAGGATGGCGAAAAATAGACAGGTAAGAAAATGGTACATGTAGAAAACTAAAACCGAGAAGAAAGGAGTAATTACTGTGAAGAAATGCTGAAATGAAAGAAATTAACATAAATTAAGGCCAGGTGGGTGACGAGAAGCAAGGATATGGAGCACTAGTTCGCACCTGCAGAGTTCTGAGAAGTTGGTGTGTGAGAGAAGAATCCAGATGGCGTGTGTGATGAAACAGGCACTGAGGTCGTGATTGTCATAGTATCTTTGTACATGTAGAGGTACTCCAAAATAGGCAAACATAAGATATTTCAAAAACTTTCTGGAAATAATCTTTGCTATCTGTCGGCTATGTTACTTTATTGGACACATGATCAAAAACTTTTGTTGATGCATGTTGAACTCCTTTCTGAGTTTTTTATTTTCTTTGAGTGTTGTAGGTATGGATATCACTATTTTTACCCAAATTGTGATGGACTATTTAATATGAATTTAATTTGTATAACTCTTTGAAGAGGTATCTACAAAGACATATATTATGCAAAGACATATATTATTCTTATTGCTCACTTTCATGTGATGAGTTGCCACAGAAAATTATTTCATAATATGTTATTGAGTGGCAATATGCAAAATATATTTAGAACTTAACTTGTTTGTTTCAAAGATTAATAATTATGCAAAGAGCACAGAGCAAAGGTCGCTGAACTTCATTGTATGAGCACCTCAGAATTTCCAGTTCAAGTTTCCATCAAAACGTACACCCAATAATGAGCATTTTACCCTGTTTATTGTCCCCCTGCCCATGTGTTGCATCAGTAGTTGTGTGTGCAGAACTGAATATTGAGGTGTAACGGATTTCTAAAATGTAATTTGCTCCACTTTTATCCTCTTAGACAGACAAAAGGTATTTATGGAAACTGACACATAGTTTAGGTAGTTTGGAAGTGTAGGCCCGCTTATGCTTTCACGTGAAACACTGTGCACGCCCTCATTTGATGTATGCGCAGATAGAGACAAAATGAAGTCAGATCAGCAAAGTGTGATGACAAATGCACGTCTTTACCTGCTGTGGAGGCCCACTTATGCCTTCACATCATGGCTTGGTGGTCCCTTGGAAGTCAAGGAGAAAAGGGGCTCTAGCAAGAATGGAAACAATTCGCAACTGAATAATCATGATGAGAACTGTCATTCACTCATTAACGTCACAGAATTACAGAGAGAAGCTAAAAGTTATGAGTGATCTGCACCATACACAGTGTGAAAGTGAACGTGCAGTGGAAACATTGCTATTGTAATACAGAAGAGTTATCACAAACTTGATCACATTATTTCAGTATCTTAAATGGATCAGAGCTCTCTTTTGGCTTGTGCCCCAACTGCAAAAGGAGAATTCACATGGCATGAGTGTTAGTGCTTAACGGGTCCACTGACAAAATTAATTTCGAGAACTGAAACTGCAGATCATAAAGTAAAGTTGACACACACATGAAATCAAGTGACATATCATGTATGGAGTTCCGTCCCATGCCACCATTTGCACTTCATTTTGGTACCCTAGTGCAGGACACGAATTAGTGGTATGAAACAACAGAGCATTTGTGATGATAAATAATATTTGTCACGAATTTTGATGAAAATAGTAGGAGACATCACCAAGAGCAACCCAAGTCAATACACTACACATGGTCGGCACCTGAATAGGAAGGGGAAAATTAAGTTTCTCTATTAAGAGAAATTGTAAGGGGGGCCACAGTCACACAAGGGGGTGATCGCTGTGGTTAATGGGTCAAGGCAGACAGGTATTTTAGGTTAAAGTTAAAGTCCAGACAGATAACAATCAAGACAAATAGAGTAAAAGAAATTTCACGTACAGCAGATAGAGGCAAAGCTAAGTGCAGTATCAATTTCCTTCATCAAAATATCAAGGAGTAAAAAATAAAGTAGATGAGCTAATAGTGTGTTTAGGTGATATCAAAAATAAGAACGAGATTGATATACTCTGTCTGCCTGAACACCATGTAACTGTGGGGATGGATAGTGTCAAGTACAAATGGGTATAATTTAGCATCTTGCACTTGTAGATCTAGGATGGATAAAGGAGGAGTTGCCATTTTCATAAAACAAGGGTATAAATACAAAACTGTAGAAGTAAGGGAATTTTGTGTTGATCAGCACTTTGAGGTTTGTGTATGTGAACTTCAGCTAGATAATGTAGTCTCAATATTAGCAACAGTGTACAGGTCCCCATTAGGAGACTGGGTGCTATTCATAAAAAAATTTGGCTCCCTATTATGCTGTCTGTCAGACAAAAAGAAAAAGTTATTAATCTGTGGTGATTTCAATGTAAACTTTCTAAGTAATTCTGATAAGAAAAGTGAACTGGAAGTGTTATTAATAACATATAACTTAGAATCAGTGGCCAATTTCCCTACGCATATAGCTCAAAACAGTAGCACTCTAATAGATAATGTATTTGTACAGAAAGAGGATGTAAAACGAGCACATGCTTTCCCTGTGGTAAATGGATTGTCAGACCATGATGTACAACTGATTAACTTACAAAACCTAAGAGGGCATACAGTTCAGAAACCATTAAGTAAAAGTGTGAGGTTGCTCAACCCGGTATCTATAGAGCACTTCAGAGAAAGCTTAAGAAATGTTAATTGGGGAGATGTAAATAATGAGCCAAATGCTAATGATATTGCATCATATTTCTTGATAAATTTATATCCCTTTTTGAGCACTGTTTCCCAAAGAAAATTACTAAATGTAACACCACACATTTTTCAAAGAAACCTTGGATTATTACAGGTATTAAAGTGACTTCAGAAAGAAAAAGAAAACTGTATGAGACAGCAAGAAATAGTAAAGATCCATAAGTAGTTTTACACTATAAAAATTATTGTAACAGAATGAGAAAAGTTGTAAGGATTAGTAAATCTTATGAAGGCTGAAGGAGAGGAATTAAAAACTTAAGTACAACTTAGAAACATAAATGCAAGAATTAATAGCACAACAGAAAGAAATTATATCTAAGGAGAGGAATTAAAAATATTAGATGGGTTGTCTAATAGTATTACAGACGAAGTAGAAGCAGTAGAGGAGGAGAGTAGATAAAATTTCTTATTTAGAAGTGACCTTAGTATAGTTACCTAAGGAGTTACAGACTAAAATAGAAAAACAAAGCAATTTAGTCCAGAACCAGGGTAAAGATAATCTAAAGAAGTAAATGATAAGAAGCAATATTTGGAGGAATAGTCAGCACAGGAATTTGCAAGCATATGCAATCAAATCTCAGAAATGGAAGGCTTGGTAGAGCCATTAGAACAAATTATGCCAAATGCTTTGACTAGTTTAGAGAAAACTTGACAAGAACCTATTGAACAAAAAGTACAAGGAAAAGTTAAGTCTGCTATCATTACCTCAAAATTTTTGGGCAATACTGGTACTGTGAGCAAACAATAGGATTGTGTGTGTTGGAGTGAGCTTACTAGAGTGTAAAACATTCATAAATCTCACTCTGAAAAATATTTAAGCATTAATGAATACTCAATAAAACATTTAAGCTTAGAACATAGTGCGTGTCAGACTAGTTGGACTGGTTTTAAGTGCGAGGGCAATAAGCGTATGAATATGAATGAACATAGGACGGGGTACCCAAAAAGAGCTGGAATAACATTGCCGTGGGTGGAGCTTGTGTAGTATGCATTTCTGCCTCTAGATGTGTATAGCGCAACTCACTGCCAGTTCAATGTCACCTGTGTTGCTGACCTGGCTTGTTTATCTGCAGTGATTGTTTTTGCTAGCACCATTTTGGTCTTGTTTCATTTTTTATGATGGCAAGTTTAAGTGAACAATGTGCAGCTGCAAAATTCTGTTTCCTGCTGAGTAAAAATGCTGCTGAAACTGTTTTAATGTTGAAATCAGTTTACCAAGATTACACTATGCCAGAACTCAAGTGTACTAGTGCTTTGCTTGATTTTTAAATGGCAACATGTCGATTGATGACAAACCTCATTCTGGACATCTATCAACTGCCTGAATCAATGAAAGTATTAAAAAAAAAAAAATTGAGCGCTTGTGCTCACAGACTGTTGACAGGCAATTGATCAACTGTCAGAGATTACTGAGTTATCTTGGAGCTTGGTTCAGCAAATTTTAACAGAAGATTTCTTCCACCATGACAACAAACCTGCACACACACCCATCTCTGTTAGTTTTTAGCTAAAAATGGCAGTATTTAGCTGCTCCATGCACCTTACTTGCCTGACCTGGCTCTGTGCAACTTTTTCTTATTTGCATGCATGAAGGGGAGCATGAAAGGACACTGATTTGACAACATTGAAGAACTGAAGGGGGAAAAAAAATTAGGGAGGAGCTGTCAACCATATCTAAAAACAACTACAAAAAATGTTTCAAACAGTGGAAGCACTAGTGGGACAAATTCATTAGTTGTAATGGACAGTATTTTGAAGAGGATAAGGGTTTTTTGTAAACAATTTGAAAAAATATAGCTTTTAAAAAATTATTCCAGGTGTTTTTTTTTTTTTTTTTTTTTTGTATCGCCTCATATTAATAGAACAGTAAGGTACGAATATGTGTTACATAAGTTGTTACATTGGATAGGTATGCTACATTACATAGATCTAAGGTATTTACTAGTAAGAGATGTAGTGTTTAGTGTAACGATTGAAAGTAGAGATGTAAGATATAAATCTATCTTATCTTATATCTGATCGTGGAGGTGGTTATTGTTTATTGTGATTAGGACACCTAAATATAATTTCTGATGTAGCATGCCTCACATAAACCAGTGACAGAGCCGGAAGAACTTCTGATTATTCTACAGGTTATTTAATAACAGTTATACAATTATACGAGATCTGTTCAAAAAATTCCAGAACATTCGTAATTTCGTGGCAATGGGGTGTTGGAGCAAAATATAGCTGGCATCCTTACACATGCCTGTGTTTAATATATAACTGGCAGGAGTTTCATTGTTGTATGTCTGTTACGTATTGTTCAGTACTGTACTGTACTGAATAGAACATTGTGTCACACAGTTTGGGAATTTCGAGATGGCAGAGTTAGAGAAGCAAATGAGTGTGTATTAAATTTTGCATGAAACTCAAGAAAACCTTTGCAGAGACACACCAATTGATGCAGGAAGCCTACAATGATGAGTGCTTCAGCCATACTCAGTGGTACGAATGGTTCACACGGTTTAAAGTGGAAGTTAAAGATGACCCTCGTTCAGGACACCCTTCAACATCTACCAATGACACTTGTGTCAAGAATGTCAACAACATTGTGCATGCCAATCAAAGACTGGCTGTCCGAGAGATTGCAGAAGAATGTAACATTTCAGTTGGATCATGTCATGAAATCTTGGGATGCACTGTGTTGCCGCCAAGTTGGTCCTATGGCTCATGAGTCAAGACCAGAAAGACCTTTGCTTCGCAATCTGTGAAGAGCTTTAGGATTCCTCAAATGAGAATGAGATGTTCCTTAAGAGAATCATAACTGGTGAAGAGAAACTGGTCTACAGTTATGATGTTGAGACCAAGGTTCAATCTTCACAATGGGTCAGGACTGGTTCTCCAAGACCAAAAAAAGGTTGTAAAGGCAAATGTCAAAGCCATTCTGATAGTTTTCTTTGACTTTGAAGGATTAGTTCATTATGAATTCATGCCACAGGGACAAACAGTTCATCAATGGTACTATCAGGACATGTTGTGATGCCTGCAAGAAAATGTGACAAGGAAACGGCCTGAAATGTGATAGAAAATTCATGGCTCTTGCATCAAGATAACACCCCTGCACATTCATTCCTGTTGCTGCAGGAGTATTACACAAAAAACAAAAACACTGTGCCGTCTCATCCTCTATAGTCTCCAGACCTGGTCCCTGCAGATCTTTTTATTGCAAAGTTGAAAACCACATTGAAAGGATGAAGATTTGCAGTGATATGCAAGATAAAAGAAAATTCACAAATGGCACTTCGCACGATCCAGCAAGAGGTGTGTCAAGACTGTTTCCAGAAGTGGAAATGGTATTGGGAGCAGTGTATCAATTGTGGTGGATGGTATTTTAAAGGACACCATGCATAATAACTAAAATGTAAGCATAGGAAAATTTTGTGGACAAAATTCCAGAAGTTTTTGAAAAGACCTCTCATTTACATGCCTTGTGTAAAGTTAGCATTATTTTTCTTATTTGTTTGTAAATGAAAAAGAGGAATTTAAAAGGATTAAGTATTTATGTAATTTAACAAATGTTATTGTGTGTTAAACTGTTTTCTCTGCCACAGCTGAACATTTAGTGTAAACCAGCACTGTTCATTCAGAGACAGGATCTAGACCTAAAGTTAAATAGCCATTGAACTAAAGAAAGCTCTATAGTTCATTTTAAAGCTGTTAGCTGAAATTTTATTTATTTTTATTTCTTACCTGATGCTCTATGACCTTATTAACTATTGTATTTATTAAATGGTCAGTTAAAAATAAAGGAGAGCTTGTGAACTACGTGATGACTAAATTAAGCAGTGCCTTCAGTTGTTAAGAGTCAGTTGTTAGGTTAAGTGAATTAAATGCGACTACTGGAGCTGCAAGCATAACACAACTATGTAATCTGTGCAATGTATCGATTATATTGCATTATTATAATTTAAATGTAAAGAAGAGGCAAGCAATTTTTAAGGCTTTGTTTCTTGCAGATGCCAGAATCGATCGAGGTGTTTATGTAATACTACAATGTTAAAAAAAATGAATCCCCAGGAGAATCTGTGATCTTTCCAAATTTGTTGGATTGATGGCTGTTGGGTATCCCCATTAACTGTCTTAGTATTTCTCATTTCATTTTCTCTGTAGCACTTGCTTCTACTCTTATGCCCTGTGGTCTTTAACTTAAATCTATCTTCCACTATTTTATAATGTATTGCATGCACTAGTTTCAGCCATTCTGTTAACAGAGTGACTTATAATAGTTCTCTTGTAGATATAAGAAACAGATACAGTGGTCCTACATGATAATACAGATTGGATTGGATTGGATTGGATTGTTTGGGGGGAGGAGACTAGACAGCGAGGTCATTGGTCTCATCGGATTAGGGAAGGATGGGGAAGGAACTCAGCTGTGCCCTTTCAAAGGAACCATCCCGGCATTTGCCTGGAGTGATTTAGGGAAATCACAGAAAACCTAAATCAGGATAATACAGAATCCACATATACCAGATGTGGGGGGGTTATGATGCATTGTGGTGAATTTTGTATGACTTTTTATGTGGGAGGCTACATGTAATAATCCAGTAGTAGCTTGTGGATATGGTGATAATAGACTGACTGACTTGTAATGATGACTGCTCGACAAACTACATCCATGGTGTTACTCCGTACCTTCATGCTTACCATAGGGATATATTAGGATCAATTTATGAGGCCTGTACAAGTGAAGCCAACCGGAGTTAATCCTCTTGCATCTTGGTGAGGAACCCATCAGGGAGGGGATCCTGCAGTGAGAGTTTGTATGGGATTCTGTCTTTGGGGCTCTATCTTTTTCCTTTTTTCAGTCTCAGTAAACAAATTCTTAATTTTCATTTACTTATTTCAATAGGAGTACCTATTCTATCGTCACTCTTTCCGCATTCACATGTTTCTACTGTTGAAACCCTTCTTTTCCACAGACCACATCATGGTCAGTACAACCTGCTAACATAGGATAGCATGGGCAGTAACACATGTATGATGATAAAACAAACACACATGGAAACCATAACCTAAGTAATGGGAAGTATGACATTCTAACGGAAAAAAAATTAACATAAAATCAAGGATTGATTAGGTGTTAAGTAGATGGGTCTTACCTTATAACTATGGAGAAAAGTAAATATAGTGCAAGAGCAAACTTACAGTTATTCTCAATAGAATAGGTTTGTAATATATAGTGTGGGTATTCATCTCAAGAAGTGAAGAACAGAGTATGTTGTCATGTATTACTGGTTGCATGAAAGGTGTGCCAAAATAAACTTAAAACACATCAGTGACAATTATTCTTTGACATGTCTCAGTTGTTTACATTTCGAAACATCCGAACTTGAAAAAGCAGTGAAAACAAAAAGCGAAATTATAAAGATATTACAAGGTGATATTGAGGTGTTGAAAAGTGAAGTCTTGACTTTAAAGTGTGAAAATGATAAATTATTATGAGAAAAAGAAGTCAGTGTGTCCGAAAACAGGAAACAAATACAAAACAACTTTGCAAAAATTCGTGTAAAAGCCCAAAAACTGCAACAAATCAATACCCTGAAAACTCAAGAGCAAGTATAAGCAGTAACGACAATCAAAATTTTAAGCCTAATGTATCAGTTGTGCACAATGATTCACCGATAACTTCAGTAACCCAAAATCCATCACACAAATACAAGTGGAAATCGGTAACATACACTAAACATGGCTCAAGTTTCTATTAATAGGCAATTCGTTACTGAAAAATGTCGCTGTTCCAGGATGCAACATTGATGTGCGGCCTGGAATTAGAATGCAACAGTTAAACAAGCATTTCAAAAATATGGAAAACTTCAAACACAATCCTGCAGAAAACGGACTCAAACAAAACTATTGTGGTGTGCTAATACACGTTGGGACAAACTCAATAAAAAGTGGCAGTGAGGAAGAAAACGCCAAGGAAACAAGAAACTTAATTTGCTCAGCCAAAAGTGTCTATAAAGGTTCCCAGCTCCTAATCAGCGGAATAATAAAACGAAGATCTGTAAGTGATCAATATATCTGCAAAATAAACTATTCCATAACTGCTTAGGAAAGGATGGCCTGCATCTAAATAGATTGGGGTCTCAAACACCCAGTAGAATGTTCACAGATGTTTGCAAGATAATAAGAAGCAAGGGAAACTAAAATGGCTTGAAAGGGGTGAAAAACTGGAAAAAGTAGCTAAAATGTCCAAAAATAAGCATCATCCAAGAAACACGAAAGGACAGAACACAGACATAAAAATTGGTTTTCTAAATACTCAAGGGCTGAATGACAAGGAACTGGTACTAAATGATTTTTCATCAGTGAATAAATTTGACTTCTTGTGTTTAAGTGAACATTGGGCCACTGAAGCCGAACTTCCATTCTGTAAATTAGAAAATTATAGTCTATTAAACAGTTATTGCAGAAGAGTCCACAAGAGAGGTGGTGTAGCAATCTATGCTGACACATCAATGGACTGCTTAATTGATACCTCAGATTTAGATTATCTATGTGAAGAACTGAATTTTGAGGCCACTAGTATAGTTATTAGTAGTATGAAACTAATAGTAGTATCGTTGTACTGGTCTCCCAGTGGTATTATTAGTGTTTTCTTAGAAAAATTGGACATCCTCTTATGTACACTTACTGAGAACAAATGTACCAACTATGACATTGTAACAGGTGGTGATCTTAATTCGGATTTTAACATGTTGACTGATAAATGTAGTGTTAGTGACCTGAAAAACCTATTGTGACAGTTCAACCTACAGTATACTAACTATAAACCTACCAGGGAACTAGCATGTTTAGACAATATATTTCTTAACTTTAAATATGCCCAAGATCAATGTGATGTAACAGTGTTCCCTTTTTCAGACCACAAATCAGTGTATTTAATATATGCAAATAGGATCAGCTCTGTCACTCCTAGTGATGCATCATCCAAATAAAAAATGGTGACCACTAGGCCAATGAGTGAAAGAAAAATTGATAAGCTTAAGAAATCTCTTGCAGATACAGCTTGGTTTTTCCAGAAAAATGATAGTAATATTTGTGCACCAAAAAATGCAACAGATAAGATAATATTTAAACACTTTTTTTAACTCATTTCTGCAAATATTCAATGACAGTATTCCCATCAGAAGATGCAAGATAACAGATAGTGGCTGTAAAAAAAGGGGGTCAAAAAAGAAAAATTCTTGTTATTCAAAAAAGCTGTCCAATATGAAGGGTCATGTAATGACTCAGCTAGATACATACAAAAATACTATGACTGATAATGCAAAATCCTCAAATGCAAAATGTAGAAATGATTATAAAAAAGCAGTTATTGAAGCAAAAAAGGCACACAATGTTCAATGCATTGAGAGTGCTAACAATAAATGCAAAGCTGCTTGGAATATCATAAACAGCATTGTGAAAGAACAACAAAAGGTCAAACTCAGCATCTCTGTACAAGATTTCAACGAGTATTTTATTAAATCTGTGGAGGAATCAAGCAATCGTATTAGTAAGCCTAATGTAAGTGCAGCTGAACTATTAGAAAGAAACTATCATGGAACAGCCTATGACAATATTCTCACTTTCTCTGAGGTTACACCAACTACTATTTTAAAAATAGTTAGGAACTTCAAGTCATTAGATAGTGTTGATATTTATTACATGTCATGCAACTTGCTGAAAAAATAATTGATTCTATTGTGTATCCATTGATCCACTGCATAAATAAATGTATATCAGGGGGCTACTTTCCAGAGGAGCTGAAACTATCTAGGGTGGTCCCTGTCTACAAAAAGGGTGACAAAGACAACCCTGCAAGCTTCAGACCAATATCAATTGTTCCAGTCTTGGCCAAAATAATGGAGTATATCATATACCATCAGTTGTCAACCCACTTCGAAAAACTTGGAATATTTAATGTATCACAATATGGATTTAGAAAAAAAATTATCAACAGCTGAAGCAATAGACTACGTAATTAAACATATACTTAGAGTGTTTGAGGAGAAAGGCTATGCTCAGGCCACTTTTTTTGACCTGAGTAAAGCATTTGACTGTGTAGGACGTGATACACTGCTAGCGAAACTCAATTTATATGGCATCAGGGAAAACAGCTTAAAACTACTAACATCATATCTCCAAGACCGTAGGCAAGTTGTGTGTATTGGCTCAGAAAAGTCTACTGAGAAACATACTAAGATGGGAGTTCCGCAGGACTCTGTCTTGGGACCATTTTTGTTTTTGGTTATGAGAATGACTTCCCCTCCTTTATAAGTTCCAGTACGGTCCTACAATTATGACCTAATTAAGCTAAAAGATTCTGTGGACAATACACCTGCCCAAGCAAAATATTGGTTTAAGTCAAATGGTTTTCTCCTGAATGAGAACAAGACACAAAAAATGTTATTTAGCCTAAGGGACAAAAGCCCTGTTAATGATCCCAGCTATGCAAAGTTCTTGGGGCTATACTTAGACAATAAATTGTCCTGGGAACAACACATAAAATATATTAGTATCAAACTGTCCAGAGTAATTTATTTATTAAGATGTCTTATAAAATACATACCAGCAGCCTATGATAAGACTTCGTATTTTGCATTCATCCAAAGTATTGAGTCATATGGACTTATTCTCTGGGGAAACTCAAGCCATGTTCAAAATATAGTACGTCTGCAGAAGAAAGCAATCAGAGTCATTACATGGTCCCAGCATTAAGCACATTATAAGCCCTTATTTGCCAAACTCAAAATAATGACTGTTATAAATCTGTACATATACCAAGTGTTAATCTATACAAAAAATAACCTACATGAAGTAAAACGTAGAAATAATATCCATGGTCACAACACGAGAAAAACAAGTCAATATATACATCATACTGTAGACTAGCAAAGACAGTCAATAGCTACGAGCTAGTGGGCCACAAAACATTTAATAAGCTTCCGCAGACAGTACAAGATCTTCCAGAGTGTGAATTTAGGAAAACATTAAATAAATGGCTTGTTGCCAACCCCTTTTATGAATTAAAAGAATTCTTGGAGTGGGACATTGAATTGTAAGTCAACAATGCTTTATTATTCTGTTTATTAATGTAACGATTGTGCTGTACAAAAATTTGTCTATTGTGCAAAAATTTGTCTATTGCTGTAATGGCCTAACGACAATAAATTTATCTTATCATGCGAGTTTTTGGCATGCTGATATTCTAGTCTAATTTGGATCAAAGAACATTTCCAGTATTTAACTGAAGATACTCGGTAAATTGCTTCAAGCCATTGGGCATGCCCAGCTACTTCTGCTCCCACACCTTGCCACACGAAGTATGGTTAAAAGGACAATAATAGAGGCGTGACAGACTCAGCTGCTGCTATTTCTCATTGAAGGATAACAAATCGCAGAGGAGTTGTATTGCATCAAGGGGGATGCAGTAGAGTCATCAAACTTCGGCAAAAAGATAAAGATGGAATTGAACTAAAATCAAAGATACACTGACAGCCCAAAACATTACGACCACAGCCCACCACAGGAGTAAATACTGTCTGTTGGCACTGCAGTCACATATGCGGCAAAGAAACTATATAAGTGGAGCAAAAATGGGTAGTGATGATATGGAACAGGGAATTCTACTGACATAAGCAACTTTAACAGAGGGTATGTACGATGTAACCTCACACTCTCTGAATGGTGAAGCTGGTTGGGTGCTCACATGCTAATATCATCACCATGTATGGATAAAAGTGGTAGAAGGATGGTAAAACAACTAGTATGTAACAATGTGTTAGCTGTCCACGCCTCATCACAGAACATGGAGATTGGAGGGTTGCTCACTCTGTACAGGACAGGCAGTGATCTGTGAAAGATCTGGTGCAGGCACAAGTGTTTTGGAGCACACTGTTCAGTGCACATTGTTGAATGTGGGGCTCTGCAACAAATGAACCCAATATGTTTCCATGTTGGCCAACAACAATGTCAATTATGGCAGCAGTTGGCACCACATCATAAAGATTGCATTATGGATCAGTAGTGATACATCACCTGGTCAGATGAATAACATTTCTTGTTACATCAGGCTGATGGTCGTGTCCGCTTACATCACCATCCAAGCGAATGGCTGCCCAATCCATATACTGCTACATGGACAGTGACTAGTGAAAGAGGAGGAGCAGTGGCTTCTTTCTGCTCACCTCATAACATATATAGCCTAAAAATAATTCCTGCAGTTATCAGTTTGAGCAGTTTAGCACTAGCCATAATTTTTTGTTTGTATACTTGACAGAAGTTGTATTTGAGTATCATGTATACCTTTCTTGTTTTCACAGATTAAGGTTCTGAAAACAATCTGCTGAGATTTGTTTTGGTGATATTGATTCTCCATTCAGTTTTTCACTATTGTCAAGAAGTCCATGTAAGCTGTAGCATTGACGTGTGTTCATCAGTATACTGACATTAGTTGAACCGGTGCCCTGGGTCTAAATGGCTGTTTGTACAGTTTTTGTTGAAACCAAGTTAAGAGCTTTCTCGGAATCTTTGAATGAATGTCATTCGAAGTTCTAATTAAAACAGAAATTTTGCTATAACTTTGGTCTCAATTTGTGAACAGTCTGCTTCTAATGCCTGCTTGTTTCTTTGGCCGATTTCTTATGAGGTAGAATATGTACTGCGTTGTTCCAGTGTAGGTAGTTACAACTAAGAATTTTGGTGGGTAGATTTGGGATTGAGTCACCCTGATGGAGCAACTGAGGTCCCCACATAACTGCTTCAGCAGTCATCATCTTAAATACATAACTTGCCTTTATTAAAGTCAAATGAGTCTTAAAAGCAATCAACAGTGAAATTGACTGAGCATACTTTAGGAAAATGAATTTTAAACAGCTGCCACTAATTATGAGCCACTAGCAACTTTTTTTTTAGCTCTATGATCTTAAAACAGCTGCCATTAATTGCCATTACTTATAAACCCACTATTACTCAGTAGACAGGAAAGATACAAAATTTTAAAAACAATTAACAGTCACTGAATAAGTGGCTACAGTTATCCAAAATTCACTGATCAGATTTATGCAAATAATTTTTAAACAGCTGATATTAATGATGAGCCCATTTTCATTCAGTGGACAACAAAATATGGAATTTTAAAAACAATCAACAGTCACTGATTAGGCAGCTACAGCTAGCCAAAATTCACTGATCAGTTTTTAACCAAAATGACTTTTAATAAACAGCTGCTATTAATTATGAGTGGTGGTTGCATGAGCTGCCAGGAGGGGAGTGGCGAGAGATAAGGCTGGAGTGACCTTGATGGCCTCATGCTAAACAGCATTAAAAGCAAGATTTAATGACAGGATAGAAAGATCCCAACATTTTTGGGACCTAGTATGAAATATCAAGGTGGCCTTCAAATTCCCATTCATGTGCTCAGCAAAGTATGCATCTCTGGAATTCTCTAGACGTAAATGCCAGAGCATTACCACTTACTAGGGTGCTCAGTGGTCCAAAAGTGGCAAAGATTTGGTAAAATGCTGTACAGAATGGCCACTAGTGACCCTGTGGCTGGGAATTATCCAGCTAAAAATAAGAAAACCCATCCCACCACTACCAAGACATAAAAAATTCCCCCTCATCAAGTACAAGGAAGTGGTTCTACATAGTCCACAAAGAGATAGCTCATGAGCCTGCTATCAAGAGTAGACTCGAGTAAACCCTTGCATGCATTATAATAGGCTTCCCTTGTTTACATAACTGACAACACCCCACTAACTGACGTATATCTTTACATTTAGAAGGTCAAAACACATGTCTAATTTTGGCCAAGATCTTACGGAAACCTAGATGACCATGCAGTATGGAGCTGTGAAAATACCCAAAGACAGTGAGAACCAATACCTGAGGCAAACAAATTTTGAATGTGCGGTTGCCCTTCCCCTTTTGACACACAATAACTTTATTAAGAACATATTTAACCATGTGCTTGCCAGTTAAAAGCCTGTTTTGTATTTGGAAAATATGAGACTCTTCTTCCTCCCTCCTCTTGAGAATGCAAAAGAGCTAAACAAAATGTGGAGATGTGGACTGCCCAATGCGCAACTCTACGTTTTTCTGAGGTGGGCCAATATCCAATTCAAGGCCCGATTATCAGTCTCGAGCACAAATTCCCTATGCTCTAGGTAGAACTTAAATTTCTCCAAGGTGAAGCTTCCCACTTATACATTAAATACAAGCTGCGTGGTGTGTAGGTGATAGGATGCAACTGCCCCCGATGTTCCTGGAGAAATCCCGTTGCTACCCAAGAATTGGATGTATGCTTGCCGAAATCCAGCGTAACTAACAAAGGAGAGTTCCTAAGGGCAGCTTTAATTGCCTCAAAGGAAGCCTGATGACTCTTTACCCAAAGGAAGCTCTTGCCTTTCTAGCATAAGTTATTCAAGGGGACCACCAGTTGGGTGAAATTAGCAACTAACTTCTGAAAGGAATTAGCCATCCCAATAAATCACATAAAATACTTTGATGATTTTACTGCATTCTATAATCCAGGCAACTTTCAGAAGACACCCATGTTCAAACTGTTGCCACAGTAATAAAAAATGTTTGGGTAATGATTATAGGTGTGTGTTTTCCATACTGATGCACATATGACTGTACTAACACAGCTTACCTGATAAAAATGTAAATATCATTTTTATTTATTTCTCCCTTATCAGCATTTCTCTATGAACATGTCTGCATAGCTGTCTGCAACATTAACTGTAAGCAAATGGTGAGAAGTCGTAAGTTTAAATATTGCTTTATTGGTCTGTATCTCTGGGACTTGAAACAAATATTTTTTTAATTTTGCCTCTGCTTTTTTCAAAAACCAACTGACACCATGCACACTGCATACATTTTCCTCTGAATATCACAAGTCAATTACTGCACACATTTACCAGCTCAATAAAAACTCATAGTCAATTATAAAATTAATAATTAAAAAGAAATAGACATTTGGCAGTCTTACATTATACAGACATGTTTGTCCAATTTTGCTGACTTCTTGTTTGTCACATACAGTGACAAAAAATCACAGTGTTTATTTAGTACATTCCCATGCAGTAATGTGGTGAAAAAATGAATGCGATATATTTAAGAACATGATACAAATGTCACAGACATAGGACTGTGTAAATTATAGGTGCTAAACTTAAAATACTTTGTGTTTCCTTGTTTTTCTGGCAGGCACAACTGGTAGCATTAACTATATCAATAACCAGAGTCTGATAAAATACAAATTTCAAAAAATACTAAAGCACCACAGAATTTCTTGCATAATATATAGCTCTGCTTTTAAGATAATGAAGAGTAGCTCATTAAAATATGTGACTCTTTTTTCATACACTACTATTTCACTTTCCAAAATGAAAGGTGTCTAAAGCCATTGTCTTTTCTTTCTTCGTAGACCTCAGCTGTTAGTACACAACAAAACAACAACAAGATATAAAAATACAAAATTTACAACCAAAAATTTAAAACTGAAAACTAACACTACACAGAATATTTACAGTCAACTCACTTGTTTAAACAGGTTATGTTACAGTTGTTTTAGAAAGGGAGAAGCTGACTAAACTTTCAGATTAATAAGGTTGTCCTGTATGCCTTTTGTTGTAACCCATGAATTCCTTTCTCCAAACGACGACACTTCTACATATGGGAATACAACATTTTTGTATTTATTATGTGTCTAAGCTAACTCGGTGAATAAATGAACATTCACCGTCTATATCATACATCACAAAACAAAGAATATGCCAATTAACCTTTCAAAATTGAGATAAAACATACAGAAGTTATTAAAGAAGTTTGTGAGAACATTACCTGCATGACACAGAGTTCAAGAGACCATATTTCCTCTATCATAAAAGTTAATCTATTGTATTATTGTACCAACTATCCAAAAATACTGTCAAAAACATAAATATCAGCAATTACAATTCCTTATAAGTACAATTACACTGTCTATATATACACAGGAACAAAGTATCAAAGCACCAGCTTTTATGAAGAACACTTCAGTATAAGGTACACTTTCTGGTGTCCATTTAAAATCTAATCTCAAACAGCACAATAACCACATCAGGAAACCCTGGATGATTTTCAGTTCACTGGTACTGGCACTTCCCTTTTGTGTTACAATATAAATAAATAATTGAGGTATAACACGCAGTTTCAGTACAAGAAAATATTTCCAGCATATATACTCCCAAAACTAGTACAGGATTACCTGCAAGATTGGAATGTTTGGCAGGTGGGAGGATATAGTGTTTTATGTTGTTATATACACTAAGTATGTCAATTAACTATTCTTGTGACCTAGTATGAAATGCTTACGAGATTCAACAACAGTCATTCTGTATGTAAAATACCTTAATTCACTTTCATGGTCCTCAAAAATACTTGAGACTAAATTACAAATACTGTGCGTTTATAGTCAAGAGGCAGCTATAAGTTGCAGAGATATAAAAATAACAGCAAAGTGTACAATCTGAACTGAGTTTTGTCACAGCTTTGTTCACACAATTGTGTCTACCATTGTGTATGGAAGTTTAATGATCATTCTGCTCAATTTGGCATTCTAATTTCGTCAGTTTGTTGTCATACATTAGAATCTCCAAGTACACTAGACCGTTGGGATGAAGACAGTAAGCCAGTTCTCGAGTCACCAGTAATTTCGAGCAGTAACGTCTCATTGTCTAAAGAACCTGGATGTTGTGCACTAACTGACCTTGCCAACCTTTGTATCAGCTTTTCTTTGCGTTCTTTTTGTCGAGTTTGTTTCAGGCGTGCAAACTCATCATCCTCTGAACTATTTGTACTAGAACCACCAATGCTCACATCATCACCGTCTGCTTGAGATGTCCTTCCTCCAAAGAAGCTCGTGCTATCTCCTTGTGATGCAGGCTGACTAGTGAAGCGATCTACTCTTCCTCCTGGCCCAATCTTTGAGGAATCCCCATATCCTGGTGCACTCTTCACAGACATAATTTCTGTGTATGTTGTGCTTGAAGGAGCAGGTGAAACAGCAGCAGCTGGCATAACCACAGCTGATGCAGGAGCTGATGATGACAGTGGTGTAATGTTGAGATGCGGACCACTAGCCTGTAGTGAACACAAAGAGATGACAATGCTGCATTGTGAGCCATAGCTGAGTAAGTAAACTAGTTATTAAAATTAAATGAATAACGATAAATTGCAGTTACAGCATAAAATGTAACAGTGTGCAAATAATAAACTATGCACTTTGAATGGTGCTTTGTTTTTACATTACTGGATGAACGAGCAAAATATTTTTGATGATAATATTCACTCCATTCAGCATCATGAATAAATTTAATGACAGCTGTTTCTCTTTCCTCAAAGTAATATATTATGAATGTTTTTTTATTGTTACTGTTCTGCACTATGCATTTATCTGAATTGAAGATGATTTTATTAATAGAGGGGTTGCACAAGTCATTGAAAATCTGCATTATTCATATATAATGTTCAAATTTCATTGAGTGTACTGTGGTTTTTCTGGCAATACTCAATCATTTTTATATTTTTGGTTGCCCTAACCATTATGGAAGTGAAGCGTGCGTGATGAAAAGTATAGACAAGAAGAGAGAAGAAGTTTGAGACATGTGTCACGGAGAAATACTGAGAATTAGTTTGATAGTGAGATAGCTAATGAAGCAGCACTAAATTGAATTGGAGAAAAATGCTTTGTGGCACAACCTGAATAAACAAGGTATGTGATGGGGCATTTGGTAATGAAGGAACATATGGAGGGGGGAGGAGTGGTGGAATAAAAATTGCAGTGAAAGAACAAGGCTTGAATACAATAAGCAGGTTCCAATGGATGTAGGTAGCAGTAATTATGCAGAGATAAGAGACTTGCACATGATGAATTAGAGTTGCATGCAATCAGTTTCATGGCTGAAGATGAAAGCCATTACATAAATTTTTGTTTTTGAAGTTACTTAATTTAGTTACCTTTTAAGTAATGTTTTAAAATATTATTTAACTGGTCTCTAATAAAAAATATTTTCAATATAATAGAAGGAAACATTCCACGTGGGAAAAATTATATATAAAAACAAAGATGAGGTGACTTACCGAACGAAAGCGCTGGCAGGTCGATAGACACACAAACATACACACAAAATTCAAGCTTTCGCAACAAACTGTTGCCTCATCAGGAAAGAGGGAAGGAGAGGGAAAGACGAAAGGAAGTGGGTTTTAAGGGAGAGGGTAAGGAGTCATTTCAATCCCGGGAGCGGAAAGACTTACCTTAGGGGGAAAAAAGATATGTCTGCTTGTGTCTGTATGTGTGGATGGATATGTGCGTGTGTGCGAGTGTATACCTGTCCTTTTTTCCCCCTAAGGTAAGTCTTTCCGCTCCCGGGATTGGAATGACTCCTTACCCTCTCCCTTAAAACCCACTTCTTTTCGTCTTTCCCTCTCCTTCCCTCTTTCCTGATGAGGCAACAGTTTGTTGCGAAAGCTTGAATTTTGTGTGTATGTTTGTGTTTGTTTGTGTGTCTATCGACCTGCCAGCGCTTTCGTTCGGTAAGTCACCTCATCTTTGTTTTTATATATAAAAAATATTTTCAAGTTGGTGTAAAGAGTTATCAATGGTTACATAAAATTAAAGTTTGGCTTTGCATAAATTTTAGCTCAGTCACTTATATCTATTTATTGATTGTTTTGTTGCTACTGTACTTGATAAAGTCTTACCTGCCACAACTAACTTCTAACTATTCCACAGGCCACTTATTGAAAGATTTGCTCTTATCTGCCAAAATCTTTATCGGTATACAAATTCCAGTGCAACTTTGTTCCTCTACACATGGTGCAGAATTAGTAAGTAAATTATGTTGTAAAATTAATACACTTCAAGGTGAAGCTCCCCATGTAACCGAACAAAGAATCTAAATAGTGTTGAAGAGAGATCATACTTTATTTCATTACCTGCTTTGTAAATACTGCAAGCAAAAATACCCTCTCTATAACCTACCTGTACACTACGAGGAACTGCAACTGGTGCTGATGGTGGTGGAGGCCCTGGGAAGTGAGGCACACCACTTGCAAAAATTGTGCGAACATTTGGCCTCAAGTCTGGTGGCCTCATTGAAGTTACTGTTGACTGTTCATCCACTTCTTCTATGACTTGGTCTGCTATTCGCATACTCCCTCCCCCAGCAAATGGAGGTTTCAAACTAGCAGCACTATTGCTTTTCGGCATTCTTGAACCTGAACACAAAAAAGGCAATAATAATAATTTCTTATGAAGTGAAAGGCAGCGATTATATCATTGTAATCATGATCAAAAATGTTGCATATATCTAGAAGGAGAAGAAGCATAATCTAAAACATCCCTAAAAAGGAAAATGATGACCTTGTGATTACTGGTGAATCATCATTTTACTTGCTGTATCCAAAGTCCTTGAAAACATTGTCCATAGTCAACGGACTGAATACTTGTGACAAATCCAGCTTACGAGTCCAATATCACTCTAGTTTCGTAAATGCCGAAACACAAAAGCACTAATTACAGTTAAGTTATTACACGAAATGTACTATAGAGAACAATGACAATACACTTTGGGAAAGCATTTTATATGTCAATTTTGAAATATTGCTAAAACTGTGCTTAAGTAGTTTGAAGGTTACTTGAGGAACAGACAGCAGCATGTTCAAAAGTTGTCCTGGAAGCAAAAAAGAATTGATTTTAAGATTTAAATTGATAATGAGGTCATTAAAGCCAGAGGAAGAACTTGGGCCAAGGAAGGCTAGGGAATGATACTGACCATGTCCTTTTCAAAGGAACTATCATGGCAGCTACTTTAATCAATTTTGAGATGGTTAATATAATATGGATTGCTGGACTGGTGTCTGAGCCATCATTCTCCCAAATGCAAGTCCGGTCTCTTACTACTTTGATCACTCCCTGGGTGCCAATTCTCTCAGGAATGACACAGCAGTGAGTCCTGGGTTCACTTCTGTTCTCATAGTGTACCTGGAACTTCATATCAATTGCATCCTTCAGTAAAAATGATACTATGCCAATGTTTTCCAGCTTTATTTTAGTGCCAAGCCTAAAAATATCAACACTGCTTTTGTGCAGATGAATGATTGTGTGTCTTCTCCGTTTAGATGAGTGTAAAATCTGGGACTTAAATTAAATGCAATGGAAACTCATGTCATGTTACTATCCCATCAGAAAATAATTAGTCCCAAATTCTGCAAATAACTGTCTCCTAGTCTTCTCAACAAATTTCAATATTGTATCAGAAAATAATCAAGGGTTTGGATGTAACTTTGGAGGAGTACTTTAACTGGGCAGAAAACACTGTAGGAAGACCTTCAGTTCCCCAATTGCCCTCCAGAAGTTTCAGAATGTACATCCACAGGTTTTGAAATAAAAACTAGCGCATACGCTCATTCTGCTAAACCTCCACTATTGTGATGTAATTCAAGATGGCACAAGCAGTGAAAACTGTAGACAGTTTGAACTAACCATGAAAGCTCTTATACCTTACCTCTGAAACTATGTCCATTTGATCATGACAGTGTATCATATTCCTAAGTTAGCTGGCTGCAACCAGTCAAATTACATGTTCCTTAAAGTGCCTGCTCCCCTAGTACCTCGTATCACAGATCAAATACTTATCATCCCATCATAATCACAATACTAGACTTCACTTATCTGTATCCTATCTACTTCTCCATTGATAATGTCTGCCTCTAACAAGTTACATTGCACACAATTCAGTATCACAATAAATTAAAGAAGAACCAGAAACACTTCCTTTTCTCAACTAAAAAACGGGGGCTGAGAAGAGGAGTGGGGAGCTGTATGGCTGTTTCTCTCTTACAAAAGGTAAAGCAAATACTCGTACGTTTTCACCTCATGTCAGTTACACTACTTTCTCTTTTCATTTCTGTCACTCACTGAAGTTTCTTGCCTGTTCTCTTCATTAATTTTGTTCTAACAAGTTCTTCTGTTCCTCCCTTTGCTCATCCTAATATACGACAAGATCAAAAAGTAAAGGGAATTTTTATTTTTCTTAAAGAATCTTTATTTATTTGTCAATATCAACTTTGTCCGCTTCAAAATAATTCCTCTCAGGTACAATACAGTTGTGCCAGAACTTTTTCCAATCTTGAATCACTTTTGGAATTCAGTTTCCGTTATGGAGATCAGCTCCTTCAGCAATTCTATTTTTATCTCATCAATGGTGGCAAAACGATGTCCTTTCACAGTTCTCTTCAGTCTCAGGTATAGAAAGGAGTCCTTAGCAGCCATATCTGGTGAATATGGTGGCCGAGGCAACATAACAATTTTGTTTTTTGCCAAATAATCATGAAAAAGCACTGTGGTGTGAGCAGGAGTGGGAGCATTATCGTGATGCAATTTGTGGTTTTGCCATAATTCTGGGTACTTTTCCTTGGATTGCTTCACAGAACTGGCAGTTAACTTCCTAGTTGTTTTCTTTATTGACCATACTGCCATAAGGCAGGATCTCATGATGCACTATCCCATTGTAATCGAAGAAAACAGTGAGAAGGACCTTCCCATTTGATCGAACTTGTCAAATTTTTTTGGTCTTGGCTTTTCCATCAGTTTCCATTGTGATGACTGTACCTTTGTTTCTGTGTCATACCCATACATCCACATTTCATTACCTGTTCTAACATCCTTTAGAAATTCTGGACCATTGTTGAATTCATTCGAAAATTCCTGCGTGATGTCTATGCGACATTGTTTCTGGTCAACACTCAACAATTTTAGAAAAATCTTTGCTGCTACATGTTTCATAACCAACTGTCTGAAAAAAAAACTGCATAGCACGAGCCAAAGTATATGCTGACAGCAGCAGCAACCTCTCTGATAGCGATATGGTGATTTTCAAAAAGCATTTTATTTACTTCTTCCATACTGTCATCACTAATTGATGTGCTACAGTGTCCATCGTGGTCATCGTCATCATCATCATCTTGATGCTCTTCGAAACATTTATATCACGCATAAAGTCTTGTCTTACTCACAGTAGATTCCTCAAAAGCCACAGTCAACGTTTCAAATTTGGTGCTGCACTTTATTCCATTTTTTCAACCAAAATTTAATGCAAATTCATTGATCTACCTATTCTGATAGTAAGAATTTGCTGAATACTCTAAACCATGCTCAACCCTTTCGACTATCAACAATTAACTAAATATTCAAAGCAGCTGAAAACACAAACACACATCAGGAACATGTATACCAACAGGATAATCTTCTTTTTTCTTTTCTTTTTGTTTTTTAATTGAATGTATAAAGCCTGCAAATATTAAAAAATTCCTATTACTGTTTGGTCACACCTCTTATATCATTACCAGGGCCCACTGCAGTAATCTGCTTGCCTTTACTTTATTCATATTAGTCTACTTTTCACACATTTTTGTAATTTTTTTAATAGCTAGTACTGTTTCCACTATATTACAAAGGTCTCGAAGAGTTGGATTCGCTATAAGTGCCTTCATGAATTTAATGTAAAATATGAAGAATACCTAGTTAGGTCCAAATCTTCCCAGAATAAATAAATGATCAGAAATGAATGAAAAAGTCTCTGTAAATCTTAAAACTTCTTTCACTTATTATCAATGCATCACAAATTATCAGTGACATTTTTAACAAGGAAATTTTTAATTTTACACCATCTAATTGGTTCAGTTACAATTCACAGTTTAATTGAAAACTTTGGTTTACAATCCAAAACTGAAATTGTTTGTTGTTGGGAATGTGAATGGTCCTGGTGCATTAATACAGTGTATCCTTTGTGTGAAACAGGCTTCTCTGGAACTTTACCTCAGTAAGGATACATAATTGAAGTAGTGAAGAAATGATGAGTTAATCGAAGTGGTTGAACAATTTAGGTGTTACAGGCAGTAATTTTTTCTGTTAAGAGTGCTCTGACGGGTGACAAAGGTCATTTGAGATAACAGATTAGGAGAAAGAATCTTGACGATTCCTCCTCTCCCACAAAACTACCCCTCTGAAATTTTTTCTCTACACTGATTTAGCACATTTTACAACTTTGTAGCTAGATTTAATATAGTTTTTTTGAAAAAAAAATTATGTTAATAAAGTACACTGATAAAAATATAGTACACTAAAAATTAAAAGAGTAACTGGTGAAGTAAGTTACTAATTGTTTTACTTTCAGTTGAAAAAAAATACATTTGTGAATTTAAGTAACACCACATAAATATTTCAGTCACAAAATAAAAACAGGAAAGATTCATCATATTACATCAATTGGCCCTTAATCACTTGATAAAGGAATACTCAAAATGAACCAAACATTCATCATGTAAGATAACATATTTACTTGCTGACACATTTAAAAACAAAACAAATAAATAATTAAGTATTTAGCCACAATTATTTTCTCCTATGCTGAAAAATATCAAATATGAAGTGACAGTAAGGGATGTGTTGAGCAGACAGATATTTTGTACTACACTTTCTTTCATCACTTGTGAGACATAACAAAAACAAACAAAAACACACACACACACACACACACACATATATATATATATATATATATATATATATATATATATATATATATATATATATATATATATATTAATGTGTTTCATCCACTCTACAATGCTTGCATGCTATAGAATTCTAAGAAAGAAGACAGCAATGCAACCAACATACCAGCAGAGTTGCCAGCACTACCATCTGGAATATTGGCAGGGGCAGTTGTGGTAGTGACAACTGATCCAGTGCCACTGCCATCACGTGAAAACAGTCTCCTGAGAACAGATGTCACAGAGCCCACACGGTGAATGGAACTGGCCAGACTTCCAACGTTGGTGTTTATGCTTGATGCTGAACCCGCAGAGGTCATTCGTTCACGAGTACTAACACGACTCAGGCTCCGTTTTCCACCAGCAATAAAATGAATACCACTATTGGTGTCGTCAAACTGTAAAGGTGAAATGATAAACATTTATTCCATACCAAAGTGAATTTAAAATAAACAATAATATTATTTAAACTTACATATTCAACAACAAATTTATTGTTTAAACTTATAGATTAATACAAGATACACAAAATTTATTTCTACAAGCCTATTCAGACCATTAATTACAATTGTTTCAAAAAACATGCATTCACAATACAACCACATTAAAAGAAATAAAGAACGAAAGAAGAAATAGTAACCAAAATGAACGTAGTTTGGAAGTACACAATACCATATGCACTGTTAATGTCCTTGGCATGCTGGCCAAAAGTGGTTCAGACATTGCTGATCAAGTCTGTAGCACCCTTCCTGAAGTCAAAATGTGTGAGTAGGGTAGGGTTTCTACTATGGTAGACTACAAGTTTCAACTGGTCTCTAGTTTGCTGCATTTGATTCATGCCAGCTGATACTGCAAGCTGCTCCTTTCGATTCATCACAGACTCCTTGAGGTAGGCATCAAAGAGGCAGGAGGGCTGGACAAGAAGTTTGAGGATCCTGTCCCAGTGCTGCACAGTCCTCAAATTACTCTGAAGAGTGATAGGTATTCAACAAATGTACATGACACCAGCCCACAACAAGACTGACCCACCTCCCTGCCTTGAAACAGCACAGCACACCTAGGAAGTGCAATAATACCTGGCTACTGCCACACTCATCTGGCATTAGGCAAATCCTACAGGTAAACCCATGCTGCTGATGTAGATTCTGTTCCCAGTATTCCCTTGTCCTCCTTATCCACCCTCCACAGTGTTAGGAGGTTCATACTGTTGTTCTTAACAGACGTCTGAAGGCCAAATTTGTCATATGGAGACAGTTGTGTACCGTCCAAGAAGGCACCAAGCAGCTTTTTTGCGTTCTCATCGATGCACCTATAAGCCATAATTTGTAGGTAAATGTCATCAGCTGGTGATGATGATCACAAATAACAAGTAAAAGGCAGATTTTCAATATTTTAAGTTGCAGGCTATGGGTTGAATGTTTGAATCACATCACTGAGGTGTACCACAATTTGATGGGCCACGTCCTTACGCTGACAACCCTCTGTTATATAAACAGACAATGTACACCAGTGTGCACAAGCAGTATTGATCCATTCATGGCTGATGACATAGGGGTTTCTACTGGATTGCAGTGAGAATTTTAGCTTACTTTTACTTCTGTCAAACAAAAGTCATTAGTCATTTCCTGAGGTCAAAGGAGCGACAGAGTACTATGAGGAGAGCGAGCAGGGGGCAGCAGCACAGTGCAAGTCTTAAGTGCTATGAAAAACTATTTTTTTTAACTTTTCATTAGATTCATAAAAAGCTAACATCTACAAATGACAGATACAGAAAAAAGTAATAAACTTAAAAGATTAAAGATCAATGAAGAGAGGCTATCATAACAAGGGAATATTGCTAACCATAGCAAAAAATATATATTAAATGAGGCAGACAAGAGGAGCAAGGAAAAAAAATTACAATCTCTCACATGTAATAACACAAAAATTTGTTTCATCAATAAAAACCTTGAAAAACAGTGTCTATTTGACTGATTTATAGTTTATGAAACACACGTAAGGATTACTCACATTATGGTCTCCCCCATCCTCTGGCTTTGCCAGTAACGGTTCTGCCATAGATTTTGGCACTTCAATGTTGGCTGTTGATGGCTGAGGATGTTGTTCTCTGAATGGCTCTGATGCTATTGTGTATGGCAGCTGGGCTGGAAATATCTCATCCCAATACTGATCTCTGATCAGCTCTGGATGCTCATGATGCATTTCATCAACTATTAGGTAGGACACCTGTTGAAAAACACATTAATCATAGTGCAAAGAAAAGAGTATGGTTCCTGCTGTACATAATCTAGTTGCCAAAACTGATAACTTCCTAATGTTAGTAGAATTATTCACACACACACACACACACACACACACACACACACACACACACGTGCGTACGTCAGCACAACACGCAATGCTGGGGCTGCACTTCTGCAGGTTGATTGGGGTGAGTAATTGTATCACATGGGCTAGTGGAGAATAGGATGCGAGGGTTGGTTGGCGGAATGGGGCTGATAGCTTAGATGGACGTGGACAGATGCGTGGGGCAAGTACGCAAGAGGAAGGGGGCAGCCTGTGCATGGAATAAGTGTGTGATACATGGGCACCAGCACCAGTTAATTCACACAGTGCAAGAGTGGACTGAGACAGGTTGACTTCACTGAGGAAGAGGATGTGGATGCAGGCTGAGTGAAGTTATAGTCCTGGTGCAGGATGGAGGTGTGTGTGTGTGTGTGTGTGTGTGTGTGTGTGTGTGTGTGTGTGTGTGGGGCAGCGGGGCTGGTGGAGGCAGAGGTCAGGAGGATAGCAGAAACTCCTATCCCATGTAGTTGAGAGTAACTTGTATCTGGTGGTTGTATACCATCTCTGTTGCAATTTCTGCACAGCATTTTATATGCGCATTACTACCAACAAGCTGTCCACCTAACCAAATGGCCACTGGCAAACTACGACCAAGAACAAACTTTTAGGGGTCAATAGAAGGAACTGCTAGTCCTGAATCTAGTAAGTTATAGTCTCATCACCTTATCTTGAATGCAACGCATACTGATAAGTAATCAACAGAAATAACTGTTCTGTGTAAATTGTTTTGTGTTATGGTATTTATGTTCTTTTCTTTGCATTAAAAAAAATGTAATTCCTCTTCACAACCGACTTTTGTGCACTGCAGGAACCCTTCTGTGCCATTGGCGCAGGTGTCACACTCTTATCCCGTATACCTGCTCCCCCCTCTCACCTGCTTTCTTAAGCTGTTGTATCTACTGGTTCCCTCCGAGCACTCAGCCACCCTTCCCGAATCCTCCATCCAACTCCCTCCCTTCCTCTCCTCCTCACCCCCTCCACACGACTACAGTTTACCCGTGGTTTTGTGTGTGTGTGTGTGTGTGTGTGTGTGTGTGTGTGTGTGTGTGTGTGTTGGTGGTGGTGTGGGGGGGGGGGGGGCATGCACTATTATTCTGGTTAGCAAGTTTTCAGTTCTGTTTCTTATGCCTTCCTTGCTTTGACTATGTGCAGAAAGAGAGAGCATATTGAAGAAAAATCCAGTGCTAATGATGAGAAGGGAAAAGTAGCTTTTGAGGAGGTGGGTGCGGGTATTTCAAGTGCATACAGAATGTAGGCCATAATTGCAGGTATAATAATCAGACAGAATTGTACAGGTCAGTACAAAAGGGGAGGGGGGGGAGGGAGAGGAGGAGGGAAGATTTAAATTCTTTTGCTTTTCTGAGTTGCCTTAAAAACAAATTATTTACTTCACAAACACAAGTAAGAGCTTTCACATTTAAAAGTCAAATTGTGTAGCATTCAATCACGGTTCAGTTGGGTGCAGAATCACACAACAACTTTCTCCCATTGTATCAGATAGAGGAAGGGAACCTTAAACCAGAATGATTAGATTACAATCCTTCCAAATTGTGTAGAAGCTCTAGCTACTTTGCATAGTGACTATATCAGGGCAAGGTGAAAATTGTGTCATGTGCACAAAAGGTAACATTGACACTGATAAAAAAAATTGTTACATGGGTACATATTGTACAGTAATATAAGTCATGTAACAATGCAAAAAAATTGTTACATGGGTACATATTGTACAGTAACGTAAGTCATATAACAACGCAATTTATGGGACAGTTTTGTTTATACAGCCTTTTAAAGTACTGTAGCTGTGTTGTATGTGTTTCTTTCAAAAATTTTCATAAACTGAAACACAGTGCCGAAAGAATATTTATTGGGAGTACGCACCTTATTTTCAAAAATAAAGAAATCTGCAACTGAATTCAATATGGCTGTACTTGTTGCACTGATTATCTAGAAAATGTTGTCACTAAACTGCAACCACAGGGAAAATATCAGGAAATCACACAAAATGACATTTGATGTTTAAAGATTGAATGTGTATAAATTAACTGACAGTGTAGATGTACCAGCTAAGAGTAATGAATAATTAACAAGAACAGTGTGCAAGACAGGTACCAAAATTGGTAAAAGCTGAACTAAATTAAACACAAGTAAAAATTTAAACTTTCAGACTGTTTTAAAAACAATCCAAGTGATTTTGTGCTACAATCTGTTAATAAGGGTTACAAATCAGAAGACAACTGTAATCATAGCAGTATGAGAAAGGATATGGCCCTGACCCAATGAAAAGAGATGCTGATATCATTTGTCTGAAAGGCTATGGCAGCATTTCCTGATGTGCATAAGGCAGTCTTCTTATCGATTATATTATATGGGGTCGAGCAATTGACCTCCATTGTTTGATAAGTTACCTTTACTACAAAAAAATATTTTTACAGTCTACCGGGACTTTGCATTATTATAACATTAATCAGGGAGATGTTTCTGAGAATTTACCCTTGCAGCACAAGCTGTATAGAAGCAATTGAAAAACCACAAGTCAAGAATCTCTAGTCACTTGGCTTTTCACAATACAGGAGCATACTTAAAATCACACAAACAAAGCACAATGGCTAAAAGTTCAAATTTTTTGTTTTTACACACGCAAAGTTCAAATTTTTTGTTTTTACACACGCAAAGTTCCAATTTTTCGTTTTTACACACGCAAAGTTCCAATTTTTCGTTTTTACACACGCAAAGTTCCAATTTTTCGTTTTTACACACGCAAAGTTCCAATTTTTCGTTTTTACACACGCAAAGTTCCAATTTTTCGTTTTTACACACACACAGTTCCAATTTTTCGTTTTTACACACACACAGTTCCAATTTTTCGTTTTTACACACACACAGTTCCAATTTTTCGTTTTTACACACACACAGTTCCAATTTTTTGTTTTTACACACACACAGTCTAATTTTTTTTACACACACAGTCCAATTTTTTTTTTACACAGTGCAATTTTTTTTACACAGTGCAATTTTTTTTACACAGTGCAATTTTTTTTACACAGTGCAATCTAGCCACTGTCACGAACGCTGTGATGATGATCATGATGAAAACACAAACACCCAGTCCCTGGGCAGAGAAAATCTCCAACCCAGCTGGAAATCGAACCCGGGACCCTGTGATCCAGAGGCAGCAAGGATAGCCACTACACTACGAGCTGCAGACCTGACCAGACAGACAGACTTGCAGGGCTACGCAGAATGGAATATGATCACAGATTATTGAAAAGCTTTGGTCATCATTTTCCTTTTATTGTGCCTTCAGTATTTCTTCACCCCACCCTTTCGAATCAGTTCCGATTTTTACTACTCTCCTACTTACAACTACCCCAGTCCTTTCACTACTTTCTAAAGAAACAACATTGCTTCTCAAATCTTGAGACACCGTGTTTCGCCTTTTATGTTGCTGAGGAAGACTATTAAAAACAGTTTAATTGAAACTCGTAAGTATATTTTTAATTTTAATATTTATGTTAATAGTTTTAACAATAATATATGTTTATTAACAAACCTGCAGGTTTCTGTCCACTAACCAGTTGACTTCAAAATCATCATCATCTTCACCAAAGGGGTTTATCAAACTCTCAGCCACTTTCAGCCATCCCATGTAGAAAAAAAACTGCACAGAATTTAAGGAACATCAGAAAGATTTTACAAAAAAAAATTCTGTCAATAATAACCATAATTAAATATTTTAATAAATAGTGGAGTTATCACTTACTTGCAATGTAGTGAAAACTGGGAAGTACAGATCAACATTATTCATATGTTTGTGCAACGGATGTGACTGATCGGGTATATCAAGCCACTGACGTCCCATTACACAAGTTATGAAGTATGAGTAAACTGCCAAGGTGACCACCTGGAATAATTATACAGGGTATCCATAAATTATCTTTACAACTGCAGATCTTCATAAACTTAAAACTATATTAGATAATAGCAACTGGTTTTGAACATGAGATGAGTTAGTTTTTTTTTCCACATGCTGCAGATTTCACAAAAAACAGGGTCAACACAAGTGTGTAGCCTAGTTCAGAGAGATTAAGCCCTATACACAAGTGCAACAAAACTGCCATACACAGTATGGGAGGGAACCAACTATTCAGGTTTGGCATACGACATTTACTGAAACAGGTAGTTTCATGTGTAAACATGGGTCACTAACCTGTTTCAGACACCAAAACAGATTGAAGTATGACAAGTGTTTGCGAGGAGTCCAATTAAGACAGTGCATTGTGCAATTACGAATTGGCATTAAGTGCAGAAAGCTTTGCATAAGAGGTTACATCTTTATGTTTAGAATGTGCAGTTGCTTACGTTGCTCAAGCCAATGGACAAACCTAAGCATGAATAAGTTGTTGTGGATATGCTAAACAAGACTGACACAAAAAAATGATTTTTTGGAAAATATTTGTTTGTCCAATAAGTCAACTTTTCATTTATTTAGCAAACTGAACCATCATACTGTTCATGTATGGGGATTAGAGTGTCCTCAAGCTATACTTGGAATGGAAAAGAAGTTTAAAAATTACATCACTGGTTCATTCTTTTTAATTGAGTCTACTATCAACAGTGTATCAATATGGTCTGACATTTTATTTGATTGGTTTAATTTCTGGATTCTAACTATTCTTACTTGACAACTCCTGATCATAGGGGGGCAGCATACACAAGTGTATACAATGAAGTATGCTGGTAGCATATTTTCATTTGACAAATGTCAGATTTTATCATTACTAAGTGTGTTTCCCATGTGAAATTTTAGTTACTTGTATCTCTGAAGAATATGGGTTTAAATCCATCGTAACCGTGGTCTAAGGTTGAATAAAACCACCTTCCATTGCAACTGACTGGCTGCTCTGAATTCATCTACTAATAATAGAATATTATCAGGCAAGATTCAGAAACTAGAGAAGTGAGTATTGAACTGAAAGGTTACACACAGTTGACTACTCAGATTGAAAGAGCATTTTAAAAGGTAGTCATAAGTAAATAAAGGTAAAATGGATGAATAAAACTGAGGTCTGGCGAGTCAAACATTAGGTGAAGGGTCATGAGAAAGAGAGAGAGAGAGAGAGGTAAGGTATTACTGTCAGTGGAAATGAGGACAGAGCAGATGAAAGGAAGATGTGACGAAACAGAGAATAAATAATCTCCTGAAGTAACAAGCTTGTTTCTGATATGAGTTGTCTGTTCGAGTATTCAATGTAAATGATGTTCAGTCACAAGGATAAGGTCAATGTATGCTTCAATATTTGAAGTAGAGATGGGCAGACAGCTCCCAAATTGATTCAAAGAGCCAGATATTTCTAAAGAGTGGACAATGGATGATTCAGAAAAAAAATGAATGGTAGCTCATCTGATTTCTCTGGCAGCTGGAATGAGAGGGATGAAAATTCTGCACTAGGCTGCTGCAGCAGCCTCCACCCCACATCTATAATAAACATTTCCCCCCAGGTACAAAAAATGTGTTATAGACCACATGGAGAAGTAGGTATGCATACATTATTAGTACATGAAGCTTTTATTGTCCATGAAAACAGAAAATAAGGAAAGCTCCTTTTTTTCAATTTATTGGCTTTTGGGCAGTACCCATTCAGCTATCTCAATAGTAATACTAATTAGGACAGCATGAAAGCAAGCGCAACTCAACGCTCAGTCTTCGAGTGGGCGGGGGTGGAGGGCGAATATCTCGAAACCATTTGGGAATCAAACACTGGGCTCCTTCCTTTAACATTCCGACTCATTGACTGTGCAGCTACAGAGGCACAGTGCTCAAGAAAAATATATTACAGTGGAAAACACTTCCAGCATCACGTTTCCACTCTTGATTTCAAAAGAATACCTCAAATTTCAGAAGCTCAATAAACGCTTACATACTTTTGAGTCAGTTGTTACTTCTTATCCTTTGACTTAGCATCGCACTCAGAATGTGTTGCCAGCTATTATAAAAGCTGCTGTCTTCATCCAACGTTTTGTTGGAGTGTGTCAATAAGCGAACCAGACATCACTCCCCTCACAACAGCTCAGGCTCCCTACCACTCTTACTGATAGGACCTTCTCACTAGCTCACTGCTCCCTATCATCCTTTGCAATTGGATTGCAAGGTGGCTCACTAGCTCTTTGCTCGCTCGCTCCCCCCCCCCCCCCTCCCACTCTTACTGATCAGATTGCAACATAGGTCACTGCTTTGCCCCCTCTCTCATGGACGAGATCGCACTGAGCAGACCACATGGCGACTTTAGGTGTCACTCTGTTTGCTGGGCTCTTGGCACAGTGATACAGCTTGCAACTTGCTTTCTTGACTGAGCACTTCTCCATCCAAGTTCAGCTCTTTATTCTTTGTATCCTTATTTGATTTGTTACAATCGTCATCTTCTTGTGTTGTTGCTGTTCTGTTTTCTTGTTGTGTGAATGTTCTTGTTACATGTACTGGTATGTCTCCTCCTATGTCTATCGCATTTATAGTTGCCGTGTTTTTGTTCTGTTGGTAGCTCCGCAGGTTTTAATTACTTTAGGTGAATAGGATACTAAATATAACAGTATGTATAACATGTAATTATTTTTACATGCATGATAGTCCATGTATCAATATCTCAGGAGGAATGATCGATATTCAGAGATATGACAGGAACAATCATTTGAAGCAAGAAACTAAATATGGACATATGCCCTATTCCAAATGGTTTTCTGAGATGGAACACATTTACTTTTGTACATTTTTCCTGAAAAACATTAAATCTGTGGACTATAGCGAGAGCTTGTCACAGTATTAAACTAAATTACATCAAATTATCTTTAAACTGGCCCTATTCATTTTTTCTCAAGGACTTACTCATTGCATGAAAAAGAGCAAGAGAATACGGAAAAATCTTGCACAACATGCATGTGTAGAGATGTACGTAAGCCAGTTTGCAGTAGTTTCCCTGACTTGATAGACCACGTGTCCTACATCAAGTTATTCGTCTACACTACTATGGTATGTTGTAAATGATGACAATGTACTGAACAATAAAAAAATAAGTAACAATGTACATTAAATACAATCTATCTCCGAAACCATTCAGAATAGTACATGTGTCCACATCAAGTTTTTTTGCTTCTAATGACTGTTCCTGCCATATCCCTGAGTACAGACCATTCAGCCTGTGACAACCTGTACATTACATTTAATTTTTTACTTATTCACTTAATCTGAACAGATTAAAGCCTTCAGGAGTCATCTTACATCAGGCTAGAGTTTTGTATGTAATTACAAAACTCAATTTCTTAAAAAAAAATTATAATATTTTTAATATGATATCTCTTCTTCTTCTTCTTCTTCTCCTCCTCTGCATGTATTAGGCATTTGTCTGTTATGCCCTCTTCGTTGAAACTGTTGATCTTTCTCGGTCTTCCTAAATGTCTTCTGCCCACTAGGTAATAATTATCACTAATTTTGATAGCCTGTCATCCTCCATTCTTGTGACATAATCCTTCAAGTTGTTTCTGTATTCTTTAACCTGCTCATTCAAGTTTTTCACTCTCAGTACTTTTCTGATGTCTACATTCACTCTGTCAGACATTGTACCCAGCTACTCACCTTAAAAATCTGATCTCTAGTGCTTCTTTTTGATGGGAACTAGTATTTCTGCTGTGTTGTTTAGGCAAGTGCTTCAAGGTGTAAGGAGCAGTAGTTATTATGAGCAGGAGTGGGTAAACAATATGATTGATCATTTGGACTGTGACTCTGTCCTGTATAGTAAATGCTGAGCTAAAGAATTTTGCAACAGTATTGTCAGTTCAATAAAGAATTTTTTGCAACTAAGACCATTTGCCTCTGTGACATAATCAGTATGTCTATGTTTTCTTTACTGTTCAATGAATGTTATTGTTAAATCAAGTACTGATTCAATTCCTTGTTTGGGACAATAGGATCAGCTACAGTTTCTACTTTGCCTACTCTTCCCTAGATCACACAAGCTTTTCTATAGCACATCTGTTCTTTGTTTTAGGTTAATGTATTGGCATGTCTTGGTTATCATTTCTCCCAGATTCCATGGAGCTTCTCTTTTCTCTAGGAATGGTATGGAAGTTCTCTTGTGCCTCCACTGCCAGTTCAGTTACACTGATATACCCAAGTCTCTATATTTTGGCGCAGTTTATTCCTTGAATACTTTAGAGAGTAATTCATGGAAATGATAATATGAGCTTATATTGCAGGTACAAATTTCTTTGCTCATGGATTTTGTGGCAAATATATGTATGGAGGCCAGATCATAGGCTGCATTATGGGTAGGTGCAAGCTGAAATACTGTTACATTTGAAGAAGAAACTAAACACTTTAATTTCACAGTGAAGGGGTAGAATATTTATGTTAGTGCTCCTAGCATTATTTGTATGCTCCCAAGATTAGATTAGATTAGATTTACTTTCATTCCAATCGATCCGTAGTGAGGTGGTTCTCCAGGATGTGGAACATATCAGAAAAACAACAATACATGATAAATATTTACAACTAAAACAAATAAGCTACTGTACCATTCCACAGGTCCCAAGCGGAATGATCGTCATTTTTTAATGAACACTACATGAAAGTCATTTTACAAATACTGATGCACTGAATTTAAAATAAAAAAGTTTTTTATTTATTTATAAGGTAATAAAATTGTAACACAACTACTATAATACTTATTTACAATGAACACATTACTGCACTGAAATTGCGCAGAAGTTATATTGTACTTTATATATATATATCCAAAAACAAAGATGATGTGACTCACCAAAAGAAAGCGCTGGCAGGCCGATAGACACACAAACAAACACAAACACACATACAAACACAAAATTCCAGCTTTCGCAACCAACGGCCGCCGCGCCAGGAAAGACAGACATATTCAAAGGCAAAGAGTTTGGGCAGAGATGTCAGTCGAGGCGGATGTGCAGAGGAATAGATGTTGTTGAATGACAGGTGCGGTATGAGTGGCGGCAACTTTAAATTAGCGGAGATTGAGGCCTGGTGGATAACAGGAAGAGAGGATATATTGAAGAGCAAGTTCCCATCTCCGGAGTTCAGATAGGTTGGTGTTAGTGGGAAGTATCCAGATAACCCGGACGGTGTAACACTGTGCCAAGATGTGCTGGCCGTGCACCAAGGCATGTTTAGTCACAGGGTGTTCCTCATTACCAACAAACACTGTCTGCCTGTGCCCATTCATGCGAATGGACAGTTTGTTGCTGGTCATTCCCACATAGAATGCATCACAGTGTAGGCAGGTCAGTTGGTAAATCACGTGGGTGCTTTCACACGTCGCTCTGCCTTTGATCGTGTACACCTTCCGGGTTACAGGACTGGAGTAGGTGGTGGTGGGAGGGTGCATGGGACAGGTTTTACACCAGGGGCAGTTACAAGGGTAGGAGCCAGAGGGTAGGGAAGGTGGTTTGGGGATTTCATAGGGATGAACTAAGAGGTTACGAAGGTTAGGTGGCCGGCGGAAAGACACTCTTGGTGGAGTGGGGAGGATTTCATGAAGGATGGATCTCATTTCAGGGCAGGATTTGAGGAAGTCGTATCCCTGCTGGAGAGCCACATTCAGAGTCTGATCCAGACCCGGAACGTATCCTGTCACAAGTGGGGCACTTTTGTGGTTCTTCTGTGGGAGGTTCTGGGTTTGAGAGGATGAGGAAGTGGCTCTGGTTATTTGCTTCTGTACCAGGTCGGGAGGGTAGTTGCGGGATGCGAAAGCTGTTGTCAGGTTGTTGGTGTAATGGTTCAGGGATTCTGGACTGGAGCAGATTCATTTGCCACGAAGACCTAGGCTGTAGGGAAGGGACCGTTTGATGTGGAATGGGTGGCAGCTGTCATAATGGAGGTACTGTTGCTTGTTGGTGGGTTTGATGTGGACGGACGTGTGAAGCTGGCCATTGGCCAGGTGGAGGTCAACGTCAAGGAAAGTGGCATGGGATTTGGAGTAGGACCAGGTGAATCTGATGGAACCAAAGGAGTTGAGGTTGGTGAGGAAATTCTGGTGTTGTTCTTCACTCTGAGTCCAGATCATGAAGATGTCATCTATAAATCTGTACCGAACTTCGGGTTGGCAGGCCTGGGTAACCAAGAAGGCTGCCTCTAAGCGACCCATGAATAGGTTGGCGTACGAGGGGGCCATCCTGGTACCCATGGCTGTTCCCTTTAATTGTTGGTATGTCTGGCCTTCAAAAGTGAAGAAGTTGTGGGTCAGGATGAAGCTGGCTAAGGTAATGAGGAAAGAGGTTTTAGGTAGGGTGGCAGGTGATCGGCGTGAAAGGCCTCACACTTAAAGTTCCCATCTCTGGCTGCAACCCTTACTTCCATCAGTCCCTATACCAGTTCCAAACTGAACAATCCATTGCCCTCACCCACCTAATCCTTCACCTACACATCAACTCAGCCAATGAACACACCCGTCAACTCCTATCCTTAATAAACGTCCTCAATCTTTCCTCTCCCACATCCACACCGGCTGTTCAGAGCATCCTCCTACAGGCCAACCGCAAATTAGAACAGCATGCCACCCTTCACCTCAAAAAAACTATCCAATCTCCTGGTTTCCCACCTCCGGAAAGGCAACTCACTCACCCATCACAACCTTTCCAGCAAACCTCAACCTCCTCTCATTGCACACAAACCCAGTCTCTCCCATCTACTCAATCTCCCACTTCCAGCTCCACTCCCTCCAAAACCTCAAAATTCCAATCAACACAATCTGGAACCACAACACCCTAATTCAGTAGTTAGCCTTTCCTCCAAACCTCTCTCCCAATCCGAAACCTCTGTCCTATCCAAAGGCCTCAACTTCAGCCCCACTCCCAGATTCAACCAAACAGCCCTTGTCAAAGATTTACTGTCCTACACTCGTACTCTCTGCTGGAAATATCACTTTGCCACGAAGAAAAATGATCCTAATCCTACTCCTAATGATCCAACTCCCCAAGACACTATCCAAATTGAACCCTGCCTGGAACAGTTCCGTCCTCCGTCACAGCGGGACCCACCTCCTCTTCCTCAAAATCACCCTCTCCAAACCTTCCAGGAATTTCTGACTTCCAGCCTTGCCTCTCAATTCTTCTTAAAAAACCTTAATCCTACTCCCAACATCACCACCGCTGAAGCCTAGGCTATCCGTGATCTGAAGGCTGACCGATCCATCGTCATTCTTCCGGCGGACAAGGGTCCCACGACCGTGGTACTTGATCGTCGGGAGTATGTGGCTGAGGGACTGCGTCAGCTTTCAGACAACACCACATACAAAGTTTGCCAAGGTAATCCCATTCCTGATGTCCAGGCGGAGCTTCAAGGAATCCTCAGAACCTTAGGCCCCCTACAAAACCTGTCACCTGACTCCATCAACCTCCTGACCCCACCGACACCCTGCACCCCTACCTTCTACCTTCTTCCTAAAATTCACAAACCCAATCATCCCGGCCGCCCCATTGTAGCTGGTTACCAAGCCCCCACAGAACGTATCTCTGCCTACGTAGATCAACACCTTCAACCCATTACATGCAGTCTCCCATCCTTCATCAAAGACACCAACCACTTTCTCGAACGCCTGGAATCCTTACCCAATCTGTTACCCCCATAAATCATGCTTGTAACCATTGATGCCACTTCCTTATACACAAATATCCCGCACGTCCAGGGCCTCGCTGCAATGGAGCACTTCCTTTCACGCATTCTATGTGGGAATGACCAGCAACAAACTGTCCATTCGCATGAATGGACACAGGCAGACAGTGTTTGTTGGTAATGAGGAACACCCTGTGGCTAAACATGCCTTGGTGTACGGCCAGCACATCTTGGCACAGTGTTACACCGTCCGGGTTATCTGGATACTTCCCACTAACACCAACCTATCCGAACTCCGGAGATGGGAACTTGCTCTTAAATATATCCTCTCTTCCCGTTATCCACCAGGTCTCAATCTCCGCTAATTTAAAATTGCCGCCACTCATACCTCACCTGTCATTCAACAACGTCTTTCCCTCTGCACTTCTGCCTCGACTGACATCTCTGCCCAAACTCTTTGCCTTTCAATATGTCTGTATATGTGTGGATATATATATATATATATATATATATATATATATATATATATATATATATATGTGTGTGTGTGTGTGTGTGTGTGTGTGTGTGTGTGTGTGTGTGTGTGTGTGTGTGTGTGTGTAAGCGAGTGTATACCCGTCCTTTTTTCCCCCTAAGGTAAGTCTTTCCACTCCCAGGATTGGAATGACTCCTTACCCTCTCCCTTAAAACCCACATCCTTTCGTCTTTCCCTCTCCTTCCCTCTTTCCTGACGAAGCAACCGTTGGTTGCGAAAGCTAGAATTTTGTGTGTATGTTTGTGTGTCTATCGACGTGCCAGCGCTTTCGTTTGGTAAGTCACATCATCTTTGTATATATATATATATATATATATATATATATATATATATATATATATATACACACACACACAAATACTGAGAAATTCATCAATGGAGTAGAAGGAGTTGGCCACCAATAAATCCTTTTGGCTTCTCTTAAACTGAATTTCATTGGTTGTTAAGCTTTTTATGGCTGCTGGCAAGTTATTGAAAATGTGTGTTCCTGAATAATGCACACCTTTTTGTGCAAGACTAAGTGACTTTAAATCCTTGTGAAGATTACTCTTATTTCTAGTATTGATTCCATGAATCGAGCTGTTGGTTTGAAAAAGTGATACATTTTTAATGACAAATTTCATTAAGGAATAAATATATTTGGAAGCAGTAGTTAGTATCCCTAGTTCCCTAAACAGACTTCTGCAGGATGTTCTTGAGTTCACACCACATATAACTCTTACTGCACGTTTTTGTGCCCAAAAACTTTAGCTTGGCTTGATGAATCACCCCAAAAAATAATCCCATATGACATTATGGAATGATAGTAAGCACAGTATGCCAGCTTTTTCATTTTTATATCCCCTATGTCTGACAAAATTTGCATTGCAAACAGAGATTTGTTAAGACGCTTCAGCAGTTCTGTGGTGTGCTCCTCCCAGTTGAATTTATTATCAAGCTGTAATCCTAAGAATTTAGCACTGTCTACTTCTTCTATCTTCTTGTCATCGTACGTTGGACATATACTCGTGGGACACCCCTTACAAGTTCTCAACCACATGTAGTGTGTTGTTGCAAAGTTTAGTGACAAAGAATTGGCTAGGAACCAGTGATTAATGTCCACAAATATTTTATTAACTGATCTTTCTAAGACTACACTTGATTTGCTATTTATTGCAATGTTTGTATCATCGGCAAACAAAACGAACTTGGCATCTGGTAATGTTACTGATGAAAGGTCATTGATATACACAAGAAAAAGTATGGGCCCCAAAATGGAACCTTGTGGGACCCCACATGTAATTAGTTCCCAGTTGGATGATGCCTGATAGCTTGATACATGTCTCTTTCCTAATAACACCCTTTGTTTCCTGCCAGAGATGTAAGATTTGAACCATTTTGCAGCATTTCCTGTTACACTATAATACTCTAATTTACTTAAAAGGATATTGTGATTTACACAGTCAAATGCCTTTGACAGATCACAAAATATACCAGTTGCATGCAATTTCTTGTCTAATGAATTAAGCACATTTTCACTGTAAGTGTAGATAGCCTTCCCAATATCAGAACCATTTAGAAATCCAAACTGTGACTTTGACAGTATGTTATTTGAGATAAGATGGTTATAAAGCCGACTGTACATTACTTTTTCGAAAATTTTTGAGAATGCTGGCAACAGTGAAACTGGACGGAAATTTGATGCTATTTCTTTAGCTTCCTTCTTAAACAGTGGCTTAACTTAAGCATATTTCGGCCATTCAGGAAATATTCCACTGATAAATGACTGGTTACACAGATAGCTTAATACGTTACTTAGCTCAGTTGAATTGAATTTTGAAATGTCAGTTTTGAAGCAGGCCATCCCGCCTACTTTTGGAGGTCTGTAGAAGAGGCATATTAGGAAAATTTTCTTAAGAGATTTGATATTTCCGAACATATATTTCACTTGTTTGTCTTCATTTCTAACGGATGTGAGCAGCACAGTTAGGGATAAATCATGGCGTTGGTATGCCACTACTCCATCTATTACTGCTGTGGTGTCTTCAGACAAAGGAGTCTCTATTTAGGGAACTGGAGAGCAGGCTTGACTTGAGACGGGTTACCACTTTCATTAGAAGAAAGACATGGATGTCGATAATCTGAAATATATGGCAAAGTTCATCAAAATGAGTTGAAAGAGATGGCCAATTGCGTTCTACAGTAACAATAGACAAACTGGGATAACATGTGGCTGCATGAATAGACAAGTTTGTAGCTCCTTAAGCACAGGCTTTAGAGTTCGTCCGCACTGCTTTTTTCTACTCTTCATCCACACTAGACTTGGCCACTGTTTCTATGTTTCCATACAGTGTATCGATACGTGGAACTGCTTCAGTGTTTCGGAACGGTTGTGGTTCGCTGTTTCGAAACAGTGGTGTTTCATTCCGCCCCTGTCTCGGACCAGATTCGATCTCGAGCCAGACACAGAAACTGTATCGTTGTTTCAAAATAAGGCTGTTTCAGTCCACCTGTGCCTGGAACGGACTAATTGTATCGAAACAGTGATGTTTCATTCCACTCTGTGTCGGACGAGATACGGGCTCGGCACAGGTACTGAAACACAACATACCACTTCATGAAACTCTTGAAAGAGTGTCGAAATCTTTTTGACAAGCAGTAGCATGAAGCTTAAGATATCCGAAAATAAAGCTTCGTTTCTAGATGACTGTCCTGTTTCGAAATGGCGTACCATCTGCTTTATAAACACTAACCAAACAATAAAACAACGCATACTATTCACATTCAAAATAATAAATATGTGAAAATCATTCAGTTAAATTAAGCTTTTATAACATACGCTTCTCTGTTCATGTACAGTAATCATATTAAGAAACGCAAGTAAGCCTACAACATTTTGAATAAAAAAAAGGCGTAGAGTGATAGTTATTAGACACATACATAAATTTGATGTAGGTATAATTGCAAGCAATCTGTTTGACAAATCACTGATAGTGTAATGGTGTACTGCAAGTGCTGGAAAGCATGGTGAATTTGTAGTAACAGTTCGAAACACCTTGAAAGACACAAAAATTTTCCGTTATATTTTGTTATTTATTCGAATTATTTGGCGTTATTTGTGAGTCTATAGTCACTGTGCCTATTATCCACAATGATTCCCCTTGTGTAGATGGAAATTAGCAGGATGGGTATATTACCCATACTAACGGAATGTGTGTTTCTGCAGTTTGCTCCCACCTCCAGTTCCGTTCGTGGTGGTTCTTCTGTCTTCAGCTATGGCTGTCCTCAGCCAATTGAAAAGTATGAAAGTCACGCGACACGAAAGCAGCGCGTTTGCTGCAGGAAATACGAAACTGCCAAGACGCCTAAGTGATAGTTTCATACTTTCTGCGACATGATTAGCGCTCTCGCACCTCATTTGTGTTTATATGGACATACTTATACAGTAGACATTCAAGATGATAAAATGTGTAGGTTTATTAGAATACAAAACACAAACTGTTTCACTGTTTCGAAACAACGTATCGGAACATTACATTGTACTGTTTCATTTGTTTCGAAACAGTTACGTGTTTCAGTTTGCCCATCTCTAATCCGCACCATTATTCAGCCATCTTGTTTACACGCTATGTAGCCCAAATTCGGATATCACATTATTCAAAATTTTTATCTTCCGGCAGTGAAATCATCGCATGTTATCAGGCTAGTCTTCGCAAGTTTCTTAATGACCATGACTGTTTCAGACCTTTTCGTATATGATACAAACTTCTCGATTGTGGGTCTAGACTTCACAGATTGCAACATTCTACATCCTGCTCTATAACTTCAGACTACAGAATGTGCTGCACATATATTTGTTCTCGCTTTAAGATCTTACAATTCAAAGTGGCTACAATAATAGTAAATACTTTAATTTTATCAATTTACCTTTCAGTGCTGCACAACAATATGTCATCCACATTGCATTCGCCTCGAAGAATTACGAGCGATGTTCAGTAACATTTTACCACAGTGGAAGAAAAACGAAAATGCCGCTACTGCCAGCAGATAATTGTCATGGTGTCTGGCTCATCACTGCACCTGAAGAGACTTATGGAATTTAAGAATACTACATTATCTTTGGAATGACGTGCATCAGGAAACCGATCACAATCGATCATCAGTCTATGAAGGAATTTGAGAAATTATTTCTCGTAAACTGTCCTCACTGATATCTGCTTCCACTTCAGGTTATCCTCCCAGAAAGGCGAATAGAGCCTCAAGCTGTATCCAGTCCATCAGTGACGTCATATTGTGGACCAGGTCCTGATTTATTTCCTTTTGTGGTGCCCACACCCTCAACTACTTTTCATTTACAACAACCAATAAGTAATTTTTTTAATACTATAAATCCACTCACGTTAAATGAAGGGCATTAGATACGCAACTTTTAAAAATTATTTGCAGAGAATACCATTCTTTCTCTATGGTTGAAGAGGCAGAATTTGGTACATGCTTTGCCCAAATTATAATTAACCACGTCGAAAACGTTGTCAACCTCTTTAATGCCCAGTTTGCATCATGAGTTATTACGCACTCACTACACATTTCACAGCTGTGGAGAATGAACTTAAGTAATGCCTTTTAGAATTCTCACAATTTAAAGACAGACACAATGCAGAAAACATATATAACTGGGCAAAGTCAATTTTAAAATCATTTTCATAATGACAGAAAATGTGTCAAATATGAAATGAACTGACATCTTTCTGAAACCTCCACATATCTCATGCTTTGCACCTTCTTTAAACCTCACTGCGTGACACGCAATTCAGAAGTCCTTACAGAAAACCATTAACAAGGTCAAATGAGTTGTTACGTTTCTTATGGAGAGACCCTTTGCTTTTAGTAAACTTGGTGAAATGCAAGAAAATTTGAAAGAAGACTGACAGAAACTAAAACAAGATGTCCCAACCAGCTGGAACTCTACTTATGAAACGTTGCAAACATTTACTTTCAATGGAGATCCCACTATTTCTTGCCTCCCCATTTTAGGTGGAAAATGAATCACCTTAAACTTAAAAGGAACATACAGGGAGATAATGAACAGGCTTTACAGGTTTTGCAAGTTTTTGATGAGGTAACCAAACAAGTATACTCAGAGAAAACAGTCTCACTTTCAAAAATGGAAATCTTGCCAAGATTAAAGGAATGGCAACTAAAATCTCTCAAAAGACAAAAATAAAGAATATCCTCAATAAATAGTCATTGGTTGATAATTCGCTTAAAGGGTTATTTGAGTGATTTAGGGTTATCTCCAACAAACAAGAAAATTGCTGTAGCTGTGTATCAGTTGGTTCCAAAAATATTATATATCACAGCAACATCAGCAGCCTGTGAGCGAGTATTTTCAAAAGTAGGATAAATGTTCACTAAGAAGAGAAAGAGACTCACATTGACTAAAATGGGTCAAATTTTATTTATAAATGACAATACGGATTAATTTTTCCTTTGTGGGAACATACATAACAATACTGATTGTAGGTAACTACTGCAGATACACTTCAGTTACAGTTGTCATAAATTTTGTACTTTTTTCCAATAGCAGTATTAAAAAAATAACAAAAATCAGTCTTGATTCTTAAAATTTTTCTACTTAATAAAGAATATTTGAGATTTTGTTGTAGAATTTATAATTTTCACCACAGACGAAATTTAAAACTTTTGTATCTGAAAATTACTAGGGACATTACACTAAATTATTACCCTTCTTTCAGATAAAAATACAAGTTTAGTGTCCTGAATTCAAAAGGCAATGTACCTTCCTCTCACATTTTTGTCAGTGAATGGTGAATGCTGAGTCATAAGAAAGAGCTAGTTCATTACAGTTAGTAACCAGTTCTGATCCAATCTCTGAAAAGAACAGATTTTCCAATCTCTATTTACAACAGGAATTAAAATGATTAGGTGGCGAAGTACTTGCACCATGTAAGTAGAAGTTTTTTTTCTGCACACACTCCACAACAAAGTAAAAGTTTTATAGCGATAAACATGAATTGTATGAATGCAAAATTTACACGAGTGGTGAGGGGGGGGGGCGGGGGGAAGGGGCGTGCGAGATCAGAGGCGGGGGGGGGGGGGGCCGAGATCAGAGGCGGGGGGGGGCCGAGATCAGAGGCGGGGGGGGGGGCCGAGATCAGAGGCGGAGGGGGGGCCGAGATCAGACGCGGGGGGTTGGGCCGAGATCAGACGCGGGGGGTTGGGCCGAGATCAGACGCGGGGGGTTGGGCCGAGATCAGACGCGGGGGGTGGGGCCGAAGATCAGACGCGGGGGGGGGGGCGAAGATCAGACGCGGGGGGGGGGGCGAAGATCAGACGCGGGGGGGGGCCTGAGATCAGACGCGGGGGGGGCCGAGATAAGACGCGGGGGGGGGGGCAGAGATCAGACGCGGGGGGGGGCCCGAGATCAGACGCGGGGGGGGGCCCGAGATCAGACGCGGCGGGGGGGGCCGAGATCAGACGCGGCGGGGGGGGCCGAGATCAGACGCGGGGGGGGGCCCGAGATCAGACGCGGGGGGTGGGGCCGAGATCAGACGCGGGGGGTGGGGCCGAGATCAGACGCGGGGGGTGGGGCCGAGATCAGACGCGGGGGGTGGGGCCGAGATCAGACGCGGGGGGTGGGGCCGAGATCAGACGCGGGGGGTGGGGCCGAGATCAGACGCGGGGGGTGGGGCCGAGATCAGACGCGGGGGGTGGGGCCGAGATCAGACGCGGGGGGTGGGGCCGAGATCAGACGCGGGGGGTGGGGCCGAGATCAGACGCGGGGGGTGGGGCCGAGATCAGACGCGGGGGGTGGGGCCGAGATCAGACGCGGGGGGTGGGGCCGAGATCAGACGCGGGGGGTGGGGCCGAGATCAGACGCGGGGGGTGGGGCCGAGATCAGACGCGGGGGGTGGGGCCGAGATCAGACGCGGGGGGTGGGGCCGAGATCAGACGCGGGGGGTGGGGCCGAGATCAGACGCGGGGGGTGGGGCCGAGATCAGACGCGGGGGGTGGGGCCGAGATCAGACGCGGGGGGTGGGGCCGAGATCAGACGCGGGGGGTGGGGCCGAGATCAGACGCGGGGGGTGGGGCCGAGATCAGACGCGGGGGGTGGGGCCGAGATCAGACGCGGGGGGTGGGGCCGAGATCAGACGCGGGGGGTGGGGCCGAGATCAGACGCGGGGGGTGGGGCCGAGATCAGACGCGGGGGGTGGGGCCGAGATCAGACGCGGGGGGTGGGGCCGAGATCAGACGCGGGGGGTGGGGCCGAGATCAGACGCGGGGGGTGGGGCCGAGATCAGACGCGGGGGGTGGGGCCGAGATCAGACGCGGGGGGTGGGGCCGAGATCAGACGCGGGGGGTGGGGCCGAGATCAGACGCGGGGGGTGGGGCCGAGATCAGACGCGGGGGGTGGGGCCGAGATCAGACGCGGGGGGTGGGGCCGAGATCAGACGCGGGGGGTGGGGCCGAGATCAGACGCGGGGGGTGGGGCCGAGATCAGACGCGGGGGGTGGGGCCGAGATCAGACGCGGGGGGTGGGGCCGAGATCAGACGCGGGGGGTGGGGCCGAGATCAGACGCGGGGGGGGGGGGGGGCGAAGATCAGACGCGGGGGGGGGGGCGAAGATCAGACGCGGTGGGGGGGGCCGAGATCAGACGCGGGGGGGGGGCCCGAGATCAGACGCGGGGGGGGGGGGGCCGAGATCAGACGCGGGGGGGGGGCCGAGATCAGACGCGGGGGGGGGGGGGCCGAGGTCAGACGCGGGGGGGGGCCGAGATCAGACGCGGGGGGGGGCCGAGATCAGACGCGGGGGGGGGCCGAGATCAGACGCGGGGGGGGGCCGAGATCAGACGCGGGGGGGGCCGAGATCAGACGCGGGGGGGGGGCCGAGATCAGACGCGGGGGGGGGGGCCGAGATCAGACGCGGGGGGGGGGGCCGAGATCAGACGCGGGGGGGGGACCGAGATCAGACGCGGGGGGGGCCGAGATCAGACGCGGGGGGGGGGCCGAGATCAGACGCGGGGGGGGGCCGAGATCAGACGCGGGGGGGGGCCGAGATCAGACGCGGGGGGGGGGGCCGAGATCAGACGCGGGGGGGGGGCCGAGATCAGACGCGGGGGTGGCCGAGATCAGACGCGGGGGTGGCCGAGATCAGACGCGGGGGTGGCCGAGATCAGACGCGGGGGTGGCCGAGATCAGACGCAGGGGGGGGGGGCCGAGATCAGATGCGGGGGGGGGGGCCGAGATCAGATGCGGGGGGGGGTGCGAGGTCAGTCGCGGGGGGGGGGGGGGGGCGCGGTCAGACGCGGGGGGTGGGCGAGGTCAGGCGCGGGGGGGGGGGGCGGGAGCAAGTTGGAACTCATCCTGTTATCTTTCATTCCTGAAATTCTCGCCCCGCCCCACCTCTGAGCTTTATCCTCCACTGGTCTCTGCCCTCAACCTGTGCATGCCCTTCCCTGCTCCCACTCCAGTACTGCACATGCCTCCTGCCACACAAACACACCTACACATTGCTCTGCCCTTCTCTACTTCCTTCCCCGAGTACAGCCTTTGATGCTGCACCCGGTGGCCCTATCCCTTCCCCACCACATCCCTGCATGCTCTCACAGTTATCACTAGCATATTTCCCCAATTCTACCAGGCTAGCGCTACCCTTTCCTTTCCCAACCCACACCTCTTCCGTATTCCCACTGCCCATCCCATTTTGATTGCTGTTGACACAGACACTGTCTGCCCTTAATGGTTAGAGATGACAATGGTCATTTTTGTGCGAGTTTTGCTTGTGTGAATGTGTGAGAGTTTCTATTTTTCGTGAAAGTCACTGATTGACAGTTGAATTTCCGGTAACCTTTTTTGTTTTTTGCCTATTTGCAAGTCAACACCACCTCCATGTGATGAGTTGCAATCCTTCCATGTTCTTGTTATTCCATTCTGGACTTTCTATTGTTTGATTACAGTAGCTCTGTATGAAATTACGTCATTCCATCCAGTACTTTGCTGTATGCAGTGTAAATTCTCACACTGCGTGTGAATTCTCGGAAAGGGTGAAAATCGGATATCACGCTGTGATATAGTTGTCTGTTACAGAACACTCATCCGCAGCTCGTGGTCTTACAGTAGCGTTCTCGCTTCCCGCGCATGGAGTCCTGGTTCGATTCCCAGCAGGGTCAGGGATTATTCCTGCCTCGTGATGAATGATGAATGGGTGGTGTTGTGTCGTCTTAATCATCATCATCATCAGTCATCCCCATCACAGTCGCAGGAAGGCAATGGCAAACCACCTCCACTAGGACCTTGCCCAGTACAGCGGTGCGGGTCTCCCGCATCGTTCCCTACGCTCCTCTGAGTATGGGACCTCATCATCACCACCACCACCACCACCACCACCACCACCCTCAGTGCCCACCGTATTATTTTGGTGCTCACAAATATGTATTGACTCTTTTCTCTCTATTTCTACCATAAGGAAATGGGCTGCTGAACTGAAATGAGGCCTTGCAAGTGCAGCCCCATCAGAAATCTAAGAAACAGAGTATAATGTTATCTTTGAAAATCAGGGTACAGAGATGTGAGTTTGTAGAGATTTAAAGAAAGCAAATCTTCTACGATCTGCAGTAGAATTCCACATGACAAAGCTTCTACAAGATTGGTACTGTGCTTGCTCACATCGGATTCACACGACATTTCTGAACAGTGCTTCACGCATTTTTGTAAATAGAAAAGCATGTTTTGCCTCCTATCTGAAAATGGATGGTACTTGAAGTCACCACTTCACAACATCACGACATTAGTGATTTGGGATCTGGAAAGATTTCTGTCAATCGACTAGCTTCAAAAACATAAAAAAATAGCTCAGGAGTATCATTGAAATATTCTAACGGATCTTGACTGAATAAAATAGAGAAGAGGGGTGGTGTGCGGAAAAAATGCACCTCCCACAAAAGCGGAATCTGAGCTACGAAATGTCTGAAAATCAGATGTTTCGTAGTTCTGGCTCCCTTACACTTCCAACTTTCCCCAAAACAAAATGCGCTTCTCGCACGTCAGCGTCTTTCGTCTAGCCGAGAAGTGATTGCAGTTGTAGCTGAGTATTTTGAGCCCTCCCCCAGGAATACAGTAGAGATGGAATAATGTGAGTGGAACACCGTCAGATGAAGTGAACTTATGTTAAAGGAGATTATGCTATAAAGTAAAAGGTTTTTGTAAACAAATTTTCATACTCACTGTAAGGCTGAGAGTTTTTCAGACCACTCTCATAAACGAGACAACAGGTAATAGAAAGTAGACCGCTTTGCAAAAGAGATTTCTCCCTAGTTTAACATGTGAATAGAACGAAAGTGTTACGAAGCATGTGCCGGTCGGTGAGAGCGAGTCCAGTTATAGCTGCTGCATACCTGCGTGTAGACGAGGGGGATGCTGATGGAGTCGTAGCTGAGCAGCAGGCCGCACTGCCCACGGAACTTGTTCAGCTCGTCGATGATGGTCTTGACAGCGAAGTCATCCCGGATGCGGCCCTCTTTGCGCGCACGGGTCACGATGCTCGCCGCCCACACGATGGGCAGCCAGTGCTTCGAGTGGCGCGGGAACTTCTCGTTGAGATCGCTCATGATGGCCTTCTCGTTCTCGTTCAGCAGGCCCGCCTCCACGAAGTTCTGCAGTGTGGGGAAGCGCTTCTTGACCCGTGGGCTGATCATGCTGAACACCATCGTCAGGCACAAGCAAACGTAACGCATTATAGTACGCCGCATCACACGGCCGCGTTCGTCCTGCAACAGACAACACACTTTGATTTTTCTCAATGTACGCTGAAAAACAACAAAGCGCACAACACAACTTGGTACAGTACTTTTCTCGTAGGATGCTGGGAACATCGCCAGCTACCACTCGGGCTGCTTTCTGGTGTGAGGTAGGAATCAGAGACGGAAGGAACCTCGCCTGTTCTTCGCTGGGTAGCAGCACATTCGCATCATCACTGCATTCACGATGTCTACTACAATGTTACATCGCTATGACGTTCTATATTGCTTCCTAGCCAAGAAAGGCAATAGTTTGGAAACGATATGCACCGGCTCGATGTCAACCGCCTTCACCGATTCCTACGCTGGCGGAAAAGTGCATGGCTATATCGTGCTGTTGACTTTATGCTCAATGAGGTGGTGGTAAGCCGCTTGATATAGCAATGACGCAAAACCTGGGATTTACCTTTACTATTACAGAACTGACAAACCCAGAAAAAAATGAGAGAATTTGGGCAGAAAAATGGCTTCTTCTAAGGCAGAAATTCGACCACGTTTTATTATTGAAGGAGTCACGATATGACTGTTTCCGAAATTCTTAAAGTATGGAAGAGAGAAGTTTTTTTTGAGCTGCTAAACCTCGTCAAGCAACGTTTGACGGAAAGAGTATATTGTAATCAGAGAAGCCGTAAGCTGTGGGGGAAAGTCGTACCTGTTACGGTTTCTAGCTACTGCCAAAACTTATTAATACCATTAATTCACTGCAGCTGGAAACGACGTCATTTACTGGTGCCTTTCGAAATGCATAATGGTAAAATGAAACAAACGATGTTCATGTAAACATTACGTATTTATGTACACATGTAGCGTAACAGATATTCCCTTGACCTAGGAATTTAAGGAACTCATTTCAAGCTAGAAGTAAAAAAGGTGTGTGTGTGTGTGTGTCACACACACATCTGTTAATAAATAAGGCTGTACATATACAACAAATTAAGCACTGAGAAAGTATTCCAATTGCAAAAAAAATTCTGTCCTTCATAGCAGACATTCCAAAATAAAGCAAGTACTTCATTTTCTGCCTATCTTATTGACAAAGAAAATGAACTTCCTGCAGGAGTCCGTGAATATTTTATGAATAACATAGTCTAGATCACTTACTATTTTTTTTTATTTTTTACGACGTTTCAGCAACTACCATCGTCAATATTAAAAAGTTTAAAACTTATGAAAGCAGGTTCTATGTCAACACTAAAAACTGGATCAGACAGTTCTCAGTACCGACAGAACCTTCTGATGTTAGCTGTAACCTTCCTGATATCTGATAATGGGAGTAGCGAAACGTCGTAATAAGTGAAGCTTAATAATCGATCTAAGCGGTTTTATCACAAAATTGTGCATATCTATTGGTATACAGGGTGTGGTAGATAAGTAATGAGACTCAGTCTAGAAAAACAAATTTATTGATCCAATTTGTACAAAATGTTAATATTCTTCAAAGTACTCGCCTTGGGCGTCGACACAACGTTGCCAGCGCGTTTTCCAAGCTTCATAGGCCCCACTGTAGTCCGTTTGAGTTATCCCAGTTAGTGCCTTCGTGACAGCACGTTGGATGTTCGGAATATCGTCGAAACGATGACCATTCAGGCATCTTTTGACCTTCGGAAATAGGAAGAAATCAGGAGGACTCAAGTCAGGGCTGTATGGTAGCTGTGGCAAAACTTCAACTCCAATTCGGGTCAAGTAGGAGGTCACGAGGAACGCTGTGTGCGCCGGAGCGTTGTCGTGGTGGAGACGCCAGCGTTGAGCAAGGTCCTGTCGCTTCCGTTTGACGGCTCTGTGCAATCGCTGAAGGACTTCTTTGTAGAATTCGGCATTGACAGTCTTCCCCTGAGGGACAAACTCTTTGTGAATTAATCCCCGCTTGTCGAAAAACACAATCAGCATTGTCTTGATGCAGGACTTTGACATTCTTGCTTTCTTCGGCCGCGGGGATGCCGGTGTGTGCCACTCCGAGCTCTGGGCTTTCGTCTCCGGGTCGTACTGGAATGTCCACGATTCGTCGCCTGTTACTACGTTGTCTAAAAAGTGTGGATTATTTTCCAAATCATTCAACATTTCACGGCAAACGTCCACTCGTTGTTGCTTTTGTTCGGCGGTGAGCACTCGGGGAACCAATTTTGCGCAAACTTTCCTCATCATCAAATCTTGCGTAACAATTTGGTGAACCGTAAATTTATTCACGGAGACCTCATCGGCGATCATTTTGAGACTTAAACGACGGCCGGAGTCCAGGAGTTCTTTCACTTTGGCCACCGTTTCATCCACACGACTCGTTGAAGGGCGTCCAGATCGTTCCATGTCTTCAACGGATTCCCTCCCGTTTTTAAATTCATTAAACCACCGGAACACTTGAGCTCTTGATAGGGAGTCTTCTTTGTAGGCCTCCGTAATCATAGCAAAAGTTTCCGAAGCAGTTTTGCCCAAGCGAAAGCAAAATTTGATTGCATAGCGCTGTTCTATCGAGCGATCCATCTTCAGCGTTTTCACAAGTGTCACGGGCACACAAACAACGTAATACGCGAGGCTCGACCCTCACTGCACCAGAGCTCCGACGCGACTGCGAACCGGTTCTATTGTTAGCTCAGATCCCCCACCACGTGACGTACAGGTGGAGACCGCCCCACGAGCGACTGGGGCGCCGCGCGGCGGTCAGTCTCATTACTTATCTACCACACCCTGTACTCCTGGGACGACGTATCCCTTATAACACAACAGGACGGGCGATCTAATTTGAAATAGTGCAAATGACCGTGTAGTTCAAGTGCTGACTTCATCTCGTCATGTTACACGAATTAACTTCAGTGTGTTAGTTAACAGTGATTAATTTCATACGTGGGATTCTGAGGCAAAAACATAAATTTGCTGTCCACTTCGAAATCAATAAAATTTTACTCATACACTGGTACTGTACCTTTACTTACACGCAAAAAGCAGTAACAAGAAAATCAGAGAAACAACATAAATATCGTTGCCACAAATATATAGCACTAATTTTACTTAATAATTAGTATGCATGCTCCCAGAAATGCATTTACTCTACACAACATTAGATATAGCTACGGTACAAAACTGCGAGACTCATATAGGATTATTTTTCATAGTTCACCGTTTTTTAAGTTAACAAATGGCCTAGGAAAATAAAAAAGGGATCAAGAGAAAGTTTCTGAATTTTTACAAAGTATGAAACGCTTATCATTGAATTGTAGCTACAATCTTCCTCAGCGTTATTCCAAAACTTTGCACGTCTGTCGGTTGCCGTTTTACACTGATTTCTCACTCACTGCAATCGAGGGTGAAATTTAAAACCATGACACTGCTTACGGATAAGCAAGATAACGCGAGGAAAGGCTAGCATTCACTTTGTTTTGCAAAACTGGAGGCAATTACGTGTAGTAATTGTTTTGCATTTCAGTAACTGAAGTATCTCAGATACTTCCTGATGACGACAATGACATTGCGAAGCACTTGGGGATTTGATTAAAATATGTATAAAGAAGGTAATCTTAATAAGGTACGATTCGTGTAACTCAAAATTAAATGCGACCTGTGCATAAGCTATCTGATAAAAACTGCTACATAAAATATAGTTTGTTGGAGGGTAGACACCGCAATCAGGGAAAAAATGATTGTTATTTATTTGGTTATTGCATCCTACTACAACAGTGGCTCATGCGTAATGTTATTACAGTGACTTTGAAGATAAGCTACGGTAATGATCAGTTCCTTCGTTGTTGTTGTTGTGGTCTTCAGTCCTGAGACTGGTTTGATGCAGCTCTCCATGCTACTCTAGCCTGTGCAAGCCACTTCATCTCCCAGTACCTACTGCAACCCACATCCTTCTGAATCTGCTTAGTGTATTCATCTCTTGGTCTCCCTCTACGATTTTTACCCTCCACGCTGCCTTCCAATACTAAATTGGTGATCCCTTGATGCCTCAGAACATGTCCTACCAACCGATCCCTTCTTCTAGTCAAGTTGTGCCACAAACTTCTCTTCTCCCCAATCCTACTCAATACCTCCTCATTAGTTACGTGATCTACCCACCTTATCTTCAGCATTCTTCTGTAGCACCACATTTCGAAAGCTTCTATTCTCTTCTTGTTCATACTAGTTATCGTCCATGTTTCACTTCCATACATGGCTACAATCCATACGAATACCTTCAGAAATGACTTCCTGACACTTAAATCTATACTTGATGTTAACAAATTTCTCTTCTTCAGAAACGCTTTCCTTGCCATTGCCAGTCTACATTTTATATCCTCTCTACTTCGACCATCATCAGTTATTTTGCTCCCCAAAGAGCAAAACTCCTCTACTACTTTAAGCGTCTCATTTCCTAATCTAATTCCCTCAGCATCACCCGATTTAATTTGAGTACATTCCATTATCCTCGTTTTGCTTTTGTTGATGTTCATCTTATATCCTCCTTTCAAGACGCTATCCATTCCATTCAACTGCTCTTCCAAGTCCTTTGTTGTCTCTGACAGAATTACAATGTCATCGGTGAACCTCAAAGATTTTATTTCTTCTCCGTGGATTTTAATACCTATTCCGAATTTTTCTTTTGTTTCCTTTACTGTTTGCTCAATAAGTTCCTTCGTACATTTTTAATTTTACATTAGTTAGCATAATAGACCGTCATATCGTTTACTTTTTAATGAAATTTATTGTGCCGTCCCTTTTTAATGGAAAGAAATTTAACAGCTCGTGCCTCTCTACCAAATTTCTGCCTGACTAAAGAAGTAATCGATTTATCGTCTTTGGAACAAGGAGCGCTTCGGCAATTTTCTGCCACGTATGTTTTTGTTCTGAATTTTGTGCTGTGAATCTGATGGATCCCACAAGCTCCCTGGAGTGGTCAGAAGAGTATGTAATGCTGCTAATAGAACGATGTAGATATCCATCGTTCACGCAACCGACGTCAAAAAGAGCAAGACAAATGTTCTCAGTATATATTACTGGCACGCCCTGAGGGATACCTTCGTTTTAAAATGCAGTGGCGTCTTAGGCACCCTTCGTGAGCGCATTCTGAAATGTTACGTTCTTTTCAAAACAAGACACCGTAGGGGAAGATGGGCTGACATTAGGACCTTTTAGAAACACCATCTGAGAATATCTGAACATAGCTCTAGAAGATATTTCTCCCCACGCAGACAATGTATCATCTAAAGTTCATAGAATATGTACACACTTTTTTTGAGGACAGAAGAGAGACTTGTGCGTCATCTGAATAGCGATAAGGCACTTCTACTTGCTGATCGTAGGAAAGTATACGAGGGACATTGCTTACAAAACACTCGTGAGACCCATCCTACAATATTGTTCAAGAGTTTGGACCCATACCAAAATAGGATTAAAAGTTGATATTGGATGTACACAAAGATGAGCAAATCGAATGGTCTCAGGTTTGTTTCACACGCGGCATAGTGTCACAGCGATGTTGAAAAACCATTAACTGGTAATACGTGGACGATAAGTGTCAACCATCCCACGGGAGCCTACTAACAAAGTTTCCAGAATAGTATTATTAGTGAGCAATCTAGATCCTCTGCTTATCGCTGCGTATGGCTCGCGAAGACGAGATCAAATTAATTACAGCGTCCATAGTAGCGTTTACGAAATCATTCTTTCTATGCTCCATTGGTGAACGGAAAGGGAAGAAACCTTGACATGTGGTACAATGGGACCTACCCTCTGCCAAGCAGGTGACAGTGGTTTGTGGATGTACAGACAAACAAATGATTACAATTTCAGAAAAAAATGGATGATTTATTCAAGAGAAAGAGCTTCACAAATTTAGCAAGTCAAGACAACAAGTGGTCCTCCTATGAAAAGAAACAGCAGCATCGACCATCACTTCTCGTTGTCAGACTGTTAGGCGTGAGATTGCACCGCTGTCTGGGGCGTCTTCAAACATGCATTCGCTGTTCATCGGGGTTTACTTCGAAGCGTGTCTCCTCACCGGAGACAATTCCACTCCAGTCAATGAGATTCTAGGCGGAAGATGTATTGAATCGTATTATTTTTCTTTCTTTTCTTACATATAAACTATATGTAAACTGAATGAGCTGTAAACGAAAGACACCGCCGAAAGTAAACTAAGGAGTTGTTCTGTGCAAGGATAGTGTTTTGATGCATCGTTAAATATCTGTACGAAACTGAGTTAGAAATGCGCTCTTCAATTTATTAATTCATTTATCTTCACCCTTTTGTTTCGGGAAGTGGTAGCGTACGGACGTATACTTCGATCCGTCGTACCAGCATTGTTAAAAATGTGTGTTTTAACCGTTCATTAAAAGTCTTAGGAAAAAGTTATTAGAAAAGGAATATTTATTCGCACGGTCGTAAGTTCAACTCATATCTGTTCATCACTTCAGTCGCCTGCATCAAGAGGTTCGGTGCAGACAAGAATCTAACGCAGTATCTGCAGGAGTGTTCCTGCATCGCCATTGTCACACTCAACACTAAACATAGCGGAATTAATGTAAAGGTAATGACTAAGACTCGATAAGCACCTACTGAGCTTTCTTTACTTATACTAAAATTATTGTGCTACGTGTGTTTAAGAACTTGTAGACAGACAGGCAATTTCAATGGTTGCGGTGATTATTTGGTACCGCACACTACTGGAAGCAACAGTACGTGACGCAAATTACGTTTATTGACATTGAATGTAATGATATTCAAGGTCTGTTGATATTGGTATCAGTTAAAGTTCATCCAATGTTGTCCACAGATTCATAAATTACCTTCAAAATTTTCTCAACTATTCTTTCCAATCAATTTTTCAAATTATTCAAGCAATTATTAATCCATTTCTACACTCCTATTCAAAGACATGTCTAGAGACTCTCCGAACAGTGGTGGGATATCAATGTAACTGTTGCCCGCAATAGGCCCAACAACCAACAATGATAGTTTGGGGTGCCATTTCTTATCGTAGCAGGACCCCCCCAGCTCACTGCGAGAGTTTCTACTGCTTGTCTTCGTACTTGCCAAACCCTAACTTGGCTGGCAATGTCGCCGGATCTCCCCCAATTGAGAACGTTTGGAGCATTATGGATAGGGCCCCTCGTGATTTTGGCGATCTAATGCGTAAATTGGATGAAATTGCCACGTTATCCCTCAGGAGAACATCTAACAACTCTGTCAATCAATGCCAAGCCCAATAACTGCTTGCACAAGCGCCAGAGATGGGCCAATGCGTTACTGATTTGCTCAATTTGTGCAGTTCTTTCCCTTGAATAAACCATCCATTTTTTCTAAAATTGTGATAATTTGTTTGCCTGCACACCTACTCACATCTGCCGATTTCTGTCCCAACCCTTCGTGGTGCATCGTTTTCTTTGTCTTAGATTGTACATTGTATTGTTCATCTGAAAAAAAAAGCTTCATATGGACAGATGCCATGTTCCGAAAGGTTTCGGAGATACAAACATTTCATGTACATTCGCTTTGGACTAGTGGCGCACGTATGTGTCTTACCCTAATCACGTGGTAGTACACATCATCAGACATTACGCCATTAGATTTTTGTTTATGAGGTTGGATGAAGTCTGAGGTGTACAAACAAAATTTAATATGCAAGATGAACTGCTTGGTCTCATCATGAACGCTGCTGCATGCAGAGGCACTTTGACAAGCAACGCAACATGTTCTCTCAGAAGTGCACAGATGCACTGACGTTGAAGGTGTGATATTCAGATATTTATTGTGAACTGTACAACAGCTATATTGTGACGTGTACCTTATTGTTTCATGGTGAATGAGTTAAAATACGTATTTTTCAATGTATATTTTGTAAAGCACGTGTTGTAATGTTTACTAACTGCTGTACATGTACATGCAGAAGGTGCAACAGGTCTACTGAAGAGACTGCTTACACCACACTTGTCCGCCCTATTCTGGAGTACTGCTGTGTGGTGTGGGATCCGCATCAGGTGGGACTGACGGATGACATCGAAAAACCTCATTAGAAGGGCAGCTCGTTTTGTATTATCGCTAAATAGGGGAGACAGTGCCACAGACATGATACGTGAATTGGAGTGTGTGAGGTAACGGGCGAGTTGCGCCTGGAAATATTTGGAGTTGCCGTAGCCGCATGGGCCGCTCGGCAGGCCGAACACGTGGTGCCGGACGTTGGCCGAAGCAAGAGGGGTCCAGCCGCATGACTAGGAATTGCATGGTGACGCTGTGTCGATGAAGGAGACACGCTGGGAGTGCCAAAGAAGGCAGACTTTGTGAAACCTTAATGGCAGACATTTCACAGTTCGTATAGAAATTAATAGTAGCCGGATGAATCACGATACCTCAAAAAGAAACATATACATTACCATTATTTGCACGACGATTCTGATGGTATAATCAGATTTTCAATATATTTATTAGTTTAAAGTTTAGTATCTGACTGTAAATTACAGAAGTAGAAGAAGAATTTGTTAATTTGTAGTTTCTTACAAATGAATGTCTCTTTGTCGTAGCTCTTGAATAAGTTTTGTTTGTTTGTGGGTGGGTGTTCCTCCAGAAGCGTGCATAGCGTCGGAAGCAATGAGTGTTTTTGTCTGACTGCTCTACAAGCGTACGTACACACAAACACACACACACACACACACACACACACACACACACACACACATGGAGGGAGGGCTAGGACTGGAGCAACTTGCGTCATTTGGCAGCAAATGAACCGTGGCTGTAAGTTACAATCACGGCAGCGGCTTGGCGCTGTTCAGACAACCCAGAGAGAACCGGTGGCCAACCAGTCGATTTAAGTTTCTCTCTTCCGAGCGCTATGCGCCACTTTGGACATTAAGTGTTCTGTTAGAGTAACTTGAAAAGGATTAGAATACACCAACATCTACATCGATACTCTGCATGTCACATTTAAGTGCCTGGCAGAGGGTTCATTAAACCACCTTCACAATTATCTATTATTCCAATCTCGTATAGCGAGTGGAAAGAACAAACACCTATATTTTGCCGTACGAGCTCTGATTTCTCTTATTTTATCATGGTGATCGTTTCTCCCATGTAGATCGGCGTCAGCATAATATTTCCACATTCGGAGGAAAAAGTTGGTGATTGGAATTTCGTGAGACGATTTCTCCGCAACGAAAAACGCCTTTGGTTTAATGATGCCCATCCCAAATACTGTATCAATTCAGTGACACTCTCACCCCTATTTCCCGATAATGCAAAACAGATTGGAATTTTGCCGTCATACTTAGAAGCCGTGGAAGCTACTTGTATGGGCGATCATAGGAAAAAGATCGGACAGACGAAAGTACGGGAATAATGGAATATTTTAGCACGAATTGAGTTACATCAGTTGTAGGGAGGTAAAATGCATGGATGGACATTACGTAAATGAGATTTTTTAATAAATCGGGAGATATGAAAAGAAACACGTTTTATCTATAGCTTATTTACCTTTCCCCGTACTTCACCTGCAGTGTGTTCGGTGGCACCAAAATTACAGTTTGTTGGTAAATTGTGTTTGATTAGCTGCGCAGAAATGTTTTCCGTTTAAGTCCTCTTTTAGCCGGCCGGAGTGGCCGTGCGGTTCTGGGCGCTACAATCTGGAGCCGAGCGACCGCAACGGTCGCAGGTTCGAATCCTGCCTCGGGCATGGATGTTTGTGATGTCCTTAGGTTAGTTAGTATCTGACTGTAAATTATACAAGTAACACCCAGCAACGAATTTCCAAAGTCTAAACGGTTCATCTGATTTCTTCGATCTACATGTCTTTAGACAGCTATTAGTGTAAACCAAAATTGGTATGAATTACAGGCATGTAACTTTAATAGTACACAAGTTACCAGAGGTCAAAGTGGCTGATTACTATCGATCGCGTCAGGCCGTAAGTACTCCACAGTTCCACGAATGAACGGTAGCAGCATGCTTATAAATATATTTATTCATCTATGTCTTTGTTTATATCCAATATACACTATTCATGAAGAAATTGGTCAAGTATTTACTGTGTTTTAGAAAGCACATAGACATTAAGGCTACTGGCCTACCTTTTGTTCTATTCCTTTGATATATGTTTGTTTAATTTGTTTATGTATTTAATAATGTGTGTTAGAGAGTGTTCATGGTCCAGCTGTAGGAACATTTACTTAATTTCAAGTCATTTAAATGTAAATCTCGTATTTCGTATGCGTTTCAATATGTTTGTGAGTGTACGTTGGCTTTGAGACATGGAGGGAGCACTCTAGCCAATCACAGCACCTGTTACTAAGAGAGACGTACGGAGGTTGGGGAGCAGCATCGTTTCCGGAGAGGACACGAGGTAGTTCTGAGCAGTGCGGCGCGGGGGACAGTCACACAGGACACGGGGAGTCTGAGACAGTGCGGCGCCAGGGGTACGGCACATGACATGGGAGGTGCCGGACGCGATGATGCGACAGACGCAGGGTCGCGTGCAGACTTGGAGAGTGTGGAGCGGTTTGCGCGTGGTCACGGCAGATAGAAATAATTCGGAGTGCCGACTTGTGCACGTGTGAGATTTCCGTGGCTTCTACGGTGAAGACGTAGTTTGCGTTTAGAAGTGAATATCTCGCGAGCTATGTTGTTGTTCGTAACTAATTACGTGCAGTAGGAATCTATTGTTTCCCTGTTATTCAATTTTATTTTATTTAACTCCTAGACCATCGACATCAATAAGTGTTTTGCAGAAATATACCGCTTTCTCAAAAGTACTTCTACTAATGTACTCATCATTTAAAGTCAGTAAGATAATACCTGCAGATTTTATTTAATTGCAATCTTTCATTTATAAATTTCTACATTACATTCGCAATTGCCGAGTGATAGGAACCTTCGACAATTCGATTGATTTGTATATTCTTATTGTATACTGTAGACTCAGCAGTATTTGGCCTGTAATGCGGCAACTACGTATCCCAGCCTCTAGACAACGAAACCAGCCAAAACCTTTAATATTTCAACTTTAAGTCAGAGGGTACGTAGTTGAGGGCCCATCACCTCATTGTATTTGAAAGCCCGCAAGTGGCAACTATTAAAACAAAGGCGTTTTTCGTTGCGACAGGATCTTCTCATAAAATTTCAATCAGTTTTCTCCTCCAATTGCGAAAACATTCTGTTGACACCCACCTACATATGGAGAAATGATAATCACGATAAAATAAGAGAAATAAGGGCTCACACACAAAAATTTAAGGGCTCGTTTTTCCCGCACGTCGTTCGAGAGTGGAACGGTAGAGCGACAGCTTGATGGTGGTTCACTGAACCCTCTGCCAGGCACTTTATTGTGAATAGCAGAGTAATCACGTAGAGGTAGATGTAAACCTGATGAAGTACTGAATATAAATAACAATGTGCATTAATTATGTTTTATCTCTGAACTGTCCGGCCCCGGTAGCTGAGTAGTCAGCGCGACGGAATGTCAATCCTAAGGGCCCGGTTTCGATTCCTGGCTGGGTCGGAGATTTTCTCCGCTCAGGGACTGGGTGTTGTGTTGTCCTCTTCGTCATCATTTCATCCCATCGACGCGCAAGTCGCCGCAGTGGCGTCAAATCGCAAGACTTGCACCCAGCGAACGGTCTAGCCGGCGGGAGGCCCGAGTCAAACGACCTTTTTTTTAAAAAAAAAATAATCTCTGAACTATTCGGAATAGGTCCTATTACCGTATGAAGTTTTTTGCTTCAAACGATCGTTCCTGCCATATCCCTGAGTACTGACCTTTCCTCCTGGAACATCTTGTATGTAGATGTAAAGTGTTTCTGTCTACTTGTCAAAACCGTATCCTGTTTGACGGGTAGGAGCCGGCTCTTCACAGCAAACAAGGAATGACAGTGAGTTAACTTAGGCCAATTTTCGTTCTCTTCTGGCAATTTAATCTTGCAAAGCTACCTTTGAAGTGGGCCCAAGAAAGCACGGCACTGTGGTGATACTGTAAGTAAGCAAATTGTCCATAAAACGAACAGCTTCGCCGTTTTGCCAACGAAACGACAGACAATGCAAAAAATCGAGCTAACTTTGTGTTCGATAGATTTGTAATAAATTTGCGAATACTTTCTGGTGTTTATAGCTGTTGCAGACTAAACAGGGCACCATCTGACGGATTCACTTTTATGTAACTAAGGTATCAAGGAACTGTCCACGGACAGTGCAATTTGTCAATTATTCTCTGGCACCAGCCACTCATCACTTTTATCTAAGTGTGAAACTTGGTGCAATTATAAACACGAGGCAATTCTGCCCTTAAACTGTAGTTGTATGTGCGTTTCCTGCAAAATCGTGAACTAGCCAACTTTACTTCCTTTGTTATAAAGGGCTGCTATAGACGTTCATTTGTTTTCCAAACTCTACATTCTCCTAAGTATTGCACGTACAAATATGATTGATGCATGACTAGAACTGAAAAATCTGCATTTTCACTTTAAAAATTTTCTATGAGTATCTCCCATTCAGATAGGCTGGACTGTGAATATCTGGGAAATGATCTACTTGCGTAGTGGCAAAAGAAGCCAATAAAACAGTTTGCAGTAGATTAAAAAAATTCCGCGGTTGGTTGAGACAAACTGGAGAAAGTTTTACAGCCCCTTTTAGATCAACATTTCTCACAGTCCATATTGATTATCAGGTTAAATAACACTTAACATTCGCTACGGAGAGATTAAAAGAGGACTTTAAAAAATGGTTCAAATGCCTCTGAGCACTATGCGACTTAACTTCTAAGGTCATCAGTCGCCTACAACTTAGAACTAATTAAACCTAACTAACCTAAGGACATCACACACATCCATGCCCAAGGCAGGATTCGAACCTGCGACCGTTGCGGTCGCTCGGCTCCAGACTGTAGCGCCCAGAACCGCACGGCCACTCCGGCCGGCTAAAAGAGGACTTAAAAGGAAAACATTTCTGAGCAGCTAATCAAACACAATTTACCAACAAACTGTAATTTTGGTGACACCGAACACACTGCAGGTGAAGTACGGGGAAAGGTAAATAAGCTATGGATAAAACGTGTTTCTTTTCATATCTCCCGATTTATTAAAAAATCTCATTTACGTAATGTCCATCCATGCATTTTACCTCCCTACAACTGATGTAACTCAATACGTGCTAAAATATTCCATTATTCCCTTACTTTCGTCTGTCCGATCTTTTTCCTATGATCGCCCATACAAGTAGCTTCCACGGCTTCGAAGTATGACGGCAACATTCCAATCTGTTTTGCATTGTCGGGAAATAGGGGTGAGAGTGTCACTGAATTGATACAGTATTTGGGATGGGCATCATTAAACCAAAGGCGTTTTTCGTTGCGGAGAAATCGTCTCACGAAATTCCAATCACCAACTTTTTCCTCCGAATGTGGAAATATTATGCTGACGCCGATCTACATGGGAGAAACGATCACCATGATAAAATAAGAGAAATCAGAGCTCGTACGGCAAAATATAGGTGTTTGTTCTTTCCACGCGCTATACGAGATTGGAATAATAGATAATTGTGAAGGTGGTTTAATGAACCCTCTGCCAGGCACTTAAATGTGACATGCAGAGTATCGATGTAGATGTTGGTGTATTCTAATCCTTTTCAAGTTACTCTAACAGAACACTTAATGTCCAAAGTGGCACATAGCGCTCGGAAGAGAGAAACTTCAATCGACTAGTTGGCCACCGGTTCTCTCTGGGTTGTCTGAACAGCGCCAAGCCGCTGCCGTGATTGTAACTTACAGCCACGGTTCATTTGCTGCCAAATGACGCAAGTTGCTCCAGTCCTAGCCCTCCCTCCATGTGTGTGTGTGTGTGTGTGTGTGTGTGTGTGTACGTGTACGTACGCTTGTAGAGCAGTCAGACAAAAACACTCATTGCTTCCGACGCTACGCACGCTTCTGGAGGAAAACCCACCCACAAACAAACAAAACTTATTCAAGAGCTACGACAAAGAGACATTCATTTGTAAGAAACTACAAATTAACAAATTCTTCTTCTATAGGTCCCACCCCCAAGCTGTGCAATTTCCGCTAAATTGCGGTTGCGATTGACCCAGATTTCTGATGGTGAAAAAATTTCACCTTCGACATCCATCCGATAACCAAGAGAAGTGCACCTGGAATGCTAACATGTAATATTGATCATGTTAACCAGTTCTTCGGATGGAGACATATTGTGTTATTCCATAAACATAGCTATTTGGCAGCACCAGGTTTCACTTTCTTCCTTCTTTCAAACTCTTCCTGAGTCACAGAGACAACTGAATGTTACTTGGAATGGAACTAGAGTGACGTGGAGCAATGTTATACATTTAAATATCTTTGAGTAGTCCTGAACTGAATTTTATATTTCCAGGAAAATCGTAAAAATCATCAAAAAGGAATTTCTCAGCAGGTAAGATTCCTCTTCGCGGCATTGTCAGCTCTATATTCTGTAATTGTATATTTTCATTTCTATGTAGCAGCGTGGCTGACATCCCTTAGTGTATGCAAAACGGATGAGCAATGCAACAAATGAGACCTGTCGAGTCATCGTCGGATACTAAAAATCAGTCTGTACATACCATCTGAAACAGCACCACTACCAGTGAGAAGGGATGTTGCAACTAAAATTGAGGTCACCCAACTCATTCACAGCGCAAGACATCCACAACAAGATCACCATCCGCCAGAGAAGTCTGTTAACAACTACTAAACCGTGTAAAAATGGGCCATCAATAGCAAAACGGTGATCAGCGACACGCCAGCGCCGCGGGAAATAATAGTAAGGGCGTATGAAGAGCCCATGACAAGAGAGGATCACATGGAAAGCCCTGAATCATCTTCGTACAGACTTGGCAAGATACGTCTAGGGCGCCTGAATCTCCCATAATATACTGCATTCGGTGTCCATCATCTTGCACCCTTTAAAATTTCTAACACTTGCCTCAATTACGACATTAATTATTCCTTTTTTATCTCAGGCTCTGGCCTATCAACCGCTCCCTTCTTTAAATCGAACTGGCTGTGGAACTTTTTTCGCCAGTTCGATTTGGTACCTCTTCATTAGTTATTCAATCTACCCACATAATCTTCAGCATCTTTCCGAAATATCACATTTCAAAAGTTAACTATTTTCTTTCTATCTGTACAGTCTACCGTCCATGTCTCGCTTCCACTCAAGATTACACTCCAAACACTTTCACAAATGACGCTATAACACTTAATGCAATTTGGAGACGTGGATGTTATTTGAAATAACACTTAAGTTTTTATTCGATGTTAACAAAATCTCTCTTTATCAGAAATGCTTTAATTGCTGTTGCCAACCTGCATTTCATATGCCCTTTACTTTCGCCTTCGTCAGCTTGTTTTCTGTTCGAACAGTAAAACTAATTTCAGCGTCTCATTTCGTCTGCCTTCCCTTCTCTACATTTCATTATCCTTGTTTTGCTTTTATGTATATGCTATAACCCCTTTTCAAATATTGATGCAACTATCAACGTATCTTTTAAAATCTTTGGTGTATCTGATCCGAATTACAATATGGTCGGTAAATCTTAGAAGTTTCAAAATTTCTTTTTCGGTAATTACAGATCTCTTTCCAGATTTTTTTTTCCTTCCTTTAATTCTTGCTGAATGTATAGACAGAGAAAACTAGTACTGACTACTTACAACACAAGTGTAAACACGATGAGACATTGTGGGTCAAAATGCAGAGTTTTCTTGAAATTACATACAGAAAACAATTATAACCATTAACTTTCCCCAACGCATTTTGAGGGATTACACTCTGATCTTCAGGTGGTTCAGTCGATCACATTATAATTTATTTTTCTGTTTGCAACCAGAACATTTGTTCCGAAAATGTTCCAACAAAGAGAACACTGTAGGTCGTTGTAAATCAGGGTGTATACGCGGACAAGGAAAAAAAATTCCCGAATTTTTCTCAGATCTCCCGATTAAAAATACATTTTCTCCCGCGTGAAAATATACTTTTGCCATGTTAAGTGACAGTATACTTTCCTTCGGAACTGTAAAACTTATTCTTTGATAGGATATGGTTTTATGCAGCAGCGTAGAATTTTCCGGCACTTTAGAAAACGATACTCAGGGGGGAAAAACACGTTTTGCAAAGATCTTTGATGTGCAGCAACATGTACGCTGCATATTTTCGTATTACGAAAGTATAGGTTAGTTGTTTGGGGGAAGAGACCAAACAGCGAGGTTATCGGTCTCATAGGATTAGGGAAGGATGGGGAAGGAAGTCGGCCGTGCCCTTTCAAAGGAACCATCCCGGCATTTGTCTGGAGCGATTTAGGGAAATCACGGAAAACCTATATCAGGATGGCCGGACGCGGGATACGAAAGTATAAATTGGAATTCCACAAACAGGAAAAGTTAATGGTTTAAATTAATATACATGGTGTTGCTACAAGAATAGCAAAGCTTTCGCATTAATATTTGTCTCTAAGACTAATAAGCTACAAGAGAAGCTAAGCTTTCACATATAATGTTGATCTGTTTAGCGCATGTTACGCTTTAAGATACATCACACAAATACGCCAGCAAAATTTTTAATACTGACATAAATCTCTGATCTTCTGGACTCTAAATTCTTCTAAATGGCTCGTCATCAAAGAGTTGACTTTTTTGAAAGAGACCAAACACACTTATGATTTAAGAAATTCATCGTACATTCTCGCACATAGTTCATCTCGCGTAAAAGGAAATTTACTTTAAAAATAACGCTTTCCGAACAACAATTCGCAATATTTTCCCGTGTCCTGTTAGAAATGGATCCATTTCAGCAGCTGCCAGAGAGCGCCAGGTAAGAGGCGTCACCGCGCTTGCGCAGCTACGGTGACGTAGGAAGCCCGTATGTTCGTACGTGTAAAACATGATAAGATCTTACATTGTGTCATAAAAGAAACAAGACATTAGAGGATACTCTAAGAGCGTCGGAATTTCGTGAACCATACTAAAATGCATACTTCGCCTTACAGTGCACATTCGTATTTCCAGATGCCCTATGACGTAGGCCTCGACCAAACATTAAGCTTTTCAGTGTGGTTTTTGGAACGAAATTTTCTTGGACTACCAGTACTGTATTATCTCATGTTTGGTTCTTTATTATGGCATAATGCCATGCGTGCTATAAGATGAAAACGTGCACCTAACATGCAGCGAACAGTCGAAACTAGTCAATAGTGTGGAATAAATTGACTGCCTCAGCAGGAAAGCTTAATAAAGGCCAAATTTATTTATCAAACCGACAAAAAGAACTTCATTGTTCTGCAAAGCGATTAATGCTTGACTGTCAGAAAGGTGGAAATAAAATTAAATCTGAAACTAGTAACATATTTTAGTGTTCCGCAATGATGTGAATGTATTTTAACTCACTTGATAGCTCCCAGCCACAGAAATCCGTCTTGTTTTCATTTGACTTGACAGCAGTAAACGAAGAGGAAACAGAAAAATCACTAAATGTAGAACGGGTCACGTGGAGACTACCTTACCCTCCCCCCCCCCTCTCCCCCTTAAAAATGAGTCATATAAGAAACTTAAAATCAAATTGTATTAAAACTCGAAAGCGTAAAAAATCAAATAAAAACAGACTATCGCGTTTTCAGGTTTTTAATCGTTAGCAACCGATTTCGGCCCTTTCCTCAGACCATCTTCAGGCTTTCCCCGCCATTATGGCAGACTAATGGGACAAATAAACAGCTGATGGTTAAACAGCTGATGGTTAAAAAGCACTTGATAAAATACTTTACGGTTGTTGAACCTCACCTTATTGGAAGATCATTAAAACAAAGGCGTTCTTTACTGCGGCAGGACCTTTTCATGAAATTTCAACCACCAATTTTCTCCTTAGACTCAGTATTTTCTTAGTGGCTACCTACACAGGGAGAAATGCTCGTCATAACGAAATAAGACACATCATAGCCCACACGGAAACATATCAAGTGTTCGCTCTTCCAGCGCTCTGTTCGAGAGTGGAACGGTAGAGTACAAGCTGAAAGGCGGTTCAGCAAACCCTTCGCCAGACACGTAATTGCAGTGTAACGATTAAGGTGTAGATATTAGAAATAAATATTTTGTTCATACAACTTGTTCAGGCTCAGTTTTTCCTTTCACCAAAACTTTTTATGTTTAAGATAAAGCTTACCTTCCACTTGCAGCCGCGCGGGATTAGCCGAGCGGTCCGAGGTGCTGTAATCATGGAGTGTGAGGCTGGTCCCGGCGGAGGTTCGAGTTCTCCCTCGGGCATGGGTGTTCGTGTTTGTCCTTAGGATAATTTGGGTTAGGTAGTGTGTAAGCTTAGGGACTGATGGCCTTAGCAGTTAAGTCCCATAAGATTCACACACATTTGAACATTTTCTTCCACTTGCACCAAAGTTTCCTGTTAACCTGAATCGATTCTCCATTTTCTTTTTTCTTAGGATCACCGTTTAATTCCATTGTTCTCAGAATATTCCATTGTTCTTAGAATATAATGAGTAAAATAAAACTGGAAAAAGAACAGATTGTAATCAAAAGAATAAAGTTAGAATTTGCAATGTTGTTGTCGTAGACAACACTCACAATGAATTGTAAAGCCCTGGTTGCACTTGCCCTCTTCAGCCCCAGCAGCCGCCCAGCACATTGCTCAAATGCCATCTGTCGAGTCTTACATGATCCACTAACAATGGTCTCGGTATTTATCGCACTTTCAGATTTTTATTCGTTAAGCAGTCCTTACTTCTACGGATCTCGCTCCGTCTGCCGCCACCAGCAGCCATAATGGCGGGGAAAAGCCTGAAGATGGTCCGAGGAAAGGGCCGAAACCGATTGCTAACAAATAAAACTCTGAAAACGCGATCGAGACTTTTTATTTGATTTTTAGCATTTTATAACTGTGACTGCTTTCATTCAATTTGTGTTTTCTAAAATTTTAACCTCAAAAGCGTGCTAAATGTCGCGACCACTGTTTGGGGATCATATACGGCTGAACAGATAGAATTTGAGAGATGTGCCGGGCGGCTGCAGGGAGTAAAGAGGGGCTAACAAGGGTAACTCCCCATCGCACCCCATCTCAGATTTAGTGGTAACATAGCCCAGTGGGTACTCCGTCAAAAACTGAACACACATCAAGCACTAAACCAGGAAGAAGGTCTACTAAACCGTGACAAAAGAAGCGAAACAGAATCAGTGATCGGTCCAAGCTCATGAAGTGCAACATCGAGCAGAGTTGTGTACCTACGGCGTCGTGGTTACGAGGTCACGGTGTTGGACAGTGAAGTGGGGGAACGGCGTTCAAATCTCGCTCGTGGCTCAATTTCTATTTTCATAAAATTATGAACTTTCCGGCCGGTCGTTGACGTATCTTTTCTCCTTCTGTAGTCTTAACAGTTGTCATACTATACGCTGGTTATAGAATATGTCATATGGTAAGAATTATTACCGTCGCAAGTAAATGTGATGAATAGTGAGAGCAGGCGAGATGCAACATCGAAATTTCAAACAAACGAAAAAGAACAAATGAACGGGTGTAAGCTATGTTACAACAAAGGAATTCAAAACTTCCAAAAGGGAACGCAAGAGTCATACATAACATGTGGAACTTGGGTAAAACGAATAGGAGGTACGTAAGTCTGGAGGTCCCTTTCTTACACCTCGCTATTGCAAACGGACGTTACACCAAGTTACAGACACAAATCTGAATACTGCCAACAGACACGTCAGTAACCGATGGAAACTTCATAATGTGTGTGTGTGTGTGTGTGTGTGTGTGTGTGTGTGTGTGTGTGTGTGTGTGTGTGTCGAGGATGGGGTGGGATGGAGGAATGGGGAATTAGCGAAAATAGCAATCTGATCTCCCCTTCGCATTTCAACACCGTAACCATATAACCACGACGCCATGGCTACACAAGTATGCTAGATGTTGCACATCGTGAGCTCGGACCGTTAATTGTTTCTACTCGTATTTTGCTTCCTTTTCCACAGTTCAGTACACCTTCTTCCTGTTTTCATGCTTGAGGTGTGTGCAGTTTTTGACGGGCCATCAACTGGGTAATCTTACGACTAAAGCTCAAGGGGAGGGGGGGGGGGGGGGGAGGGGGCAGTCATATCTCATGTTTATTTGAGATGTCAGGTGTTTGTACAATTTCACTGGTAATTTGTTCAGATTCAAATCTGTTGTACCCTACATACTGGATGATGGTTAATATCTGAAATCGGTAGATAACTAATGGGACAAATAAACATCTTAGGGTTAAAATACATTTTATTAAAAAAAACTGTTTTAATGACTGCCATTCCAATTCGTGTATCATATCCGTGACACTTTTCCCCTCATTTCGTGACAATACACAACTTTTTCCGATGTCCTCCGTCAACCTATTTGATGCGGCTCACACTGCACAGCGTTACTCCTGAAGTCGGACAAGAGTAGTGTAAGCAGTCTCTCTAGTAGACCTGCTACGTTTTCTAGGTATTCTGCCAGTAAAACGCAGTCTTTGGTTTGCTTTCCTCATATCATCATCTATATGATCGTTTCAATTTATTTGTAATTGTAATCCCTAAATAATTAGTTGAGTTTGCAGCCTTAAGATTTGTGTAATTTATTCTTTTTAGTGTTCATGTGGGTGATTTTCAACTTTTCACACCATACAGATATCTTGTCTAAACCGTTTTGCATTTGGTTTTGATTATCTGTTGACTTCACAAGACGTTAAATGACAGCAACATCTGCAAACAATTTAAGAGGGCTCCCTAGATAGTCTGCTAAATCTTTTACGTAGATCAGGAAGACTTTTCCGTCAGTTACTACGAACTGTGACCTTTGTGATAGGAAATCACATTCCAGTCTCACAACTGAGACGATACCCCATAGACATGCGGCTTAATTAGAAGTCGCTTGTGAGGAACGATGTCTAAAGCCTGCTGGAAATCTAAAAATATGGAACGTCGATAGCACTCGCTCCTTCGTAAGAATAAAGAGCTAGTTGGCTTTCACAAGAACGATATTTTCTGATTCCGTGCTGGCTATCTGTAATTCTTTAAAGTGATTCATAATGACCGAGCACAGTGTTTGTTCCAAAGTCCTACTGCAAATCTAGGTTATTACCTAATGCGCCTCCTCTACGGTTTTTTTTTTTTTTTTTTTTTTTTTTTTTTAACACAGGAATTATTTATCAATTCGTTTCTCAATCTGCAGGACGACAAAATCAGTGTCTTGCTTTGCTTAAGTAAACTACAGAGGGCTTGCGCCCCACTTTAACGAAGAAGAGTTCTTTTCTACGACTCCTTGCCCTCAAAGACAAGGCGAAGTCCCTTTTGGTGGGTCTGATGGTCAAGACTTCCGTAATAAGGCGGCCTCATGATCAGTACCGTGACAGAGCTCCATGTATCATTAGAAGAGGCAAATTACGTAGTGCAAAATGTAAGTCTTGCGTTGGCCAGAGAAACAGAGAGTACTCCAGTAAACCGTGCCGAACAGAACAGGTGACAATAATATACTGCTTAAATAATGCAACCGTGGCTTGGCTATCAGTAGAAATTTATATAGGCGAAGGAAGGTTTGTAAAGTCCACAGTGCACATGTACAACTCTCAAGGAGAATAATTGTAAACCATCACTAAACGTAACAAATTTAGTGACTTTGCTGCAACGTTCGCTGTGTATGGCACCTTGTTCTGGATAAACGCTGAGAAAAGGCATTTGAAGCCAAAACTAAACCAGGAACGCAGCCTACGTGAATCAACCTCCCCTTCATCCTAAAATTCGACGCACTATGAAGCCTAACCTCACCAGGAGCAAAAAAACTGTCTACTTAAGAAACAGAGAATTATAATCTGTGAAAATTATCAGGCAACAGTCAACGTAAATGAAAAGAGAAAGCCGAGTTTATATCGCACATGTAATGAAGGCTTTTTCAGTCGAACTGCGCTATTCAGAGTTGAATGGAACGAAAGTAATGCACTCAAATGCTTTGTCGATTAACTGAAATCAGACTGTTTCGTAGCAGAAATCTAACTTCAGAAATTATTATTCCACATAGGGACGCATGACTGCAGAATCGGGTTACACGGCTGCAATACCGAGTGAAAGAAATATGATGCTTCCAGAAAATACCTGTATTTTCAGTGTCGAAACGATTGACGCTAATTAATGGAAACCATTAAAACAGTGTCGAAATGGTCGAATGGAGATTAGTACAGCTTTCCATCGTGCACTGGTCGATGCGCCATTTCAATATGGCTGGCAGCAGATAACTTGTAAAAGAAGACTGAGTGACATTACGTTCATTAATAACTCTTCTCTAAATCCGCTGGCACTCTTTCAGAAAATTTTTAACAGGAGACGGAATGGGAGCAGTGGGGAGGAGGTAGAGTCGCCGTCTTGTAGCGTAATTGGGTTCGTCGTACCCGGCGGCAGAGAACAACAGAGCGGAAGTAAGACGGTGTTTCTTTTCTTATGTTGTGAGAACAAACGTTATTAAGCGGACGGAATGACTAAACAACCACGTTTCTGTTCGAGAGCCACTCTCGACGTTTTGATAAAGTAAAACAACTGGCTTTGCTCCTTAAAATTTTCTTTGTCTTCTTCCTAGAATTCGTATTCTTCTGTAATTCTTTAAAGTGATTCATAATGACCGAACACGGTGTTTGTACCAAAGTCCTACTGCAAATCTACGTTATTACCTAATGCGCCTCCTTTACGGATTTTTTTTTTTTTTCACAGGAATTATTTATCAATTCGTTTCTCAATCTGCAGGACGACAAAATCACTTATTGAAGACTCCTATACGCGTCTTCTTGGAACAACTCTCATTAGGTTCAACACATCCTCTGTGTTGGAATCATGTAAGATATTTCATAGCTCAGCTCGCAGGCCGCGGTCGTATCACAGAAACCATCATATTCGCCTTACGTGATTCCGAAAACCACCGAAAATTTAATTAGGATGCTGGAACAGGAATAGAAACTACGCTCGTTCAGAAAGCGATCAGAACTTTAAACTACAGGGCCACAATGATCGGGTGCCCCTTTAAACATTCCAAAGACAGAGATAGACGTTTCCTGAGAAAACTGGGGTATATTTCTTTTCTATAAAGAAAATGCAACTTCAGCTACAACCGAGCTTAAAATGGGTGAGGTACTGTTTGATTTCGTATCCTTGAGGATGATTTTGTTTCTGCTGCCCCTGAGAGCAATCGAATGCTGCCACACAAGGAGCCACCGGTAGCTTTTCCCGGGTTATTTTAAATTGTTTAGGAAGGCGGATGGCTTAAGACGAGCCTGCGCTACACGCCTACCTTCACACGTGAGAGGGAACGACGCACACGTTTTTAGTGATGAAATACACACCACTGCTTTATTCGTATCTACGAATATGTCGGGTGGTTATAGATAAAGTGCAGCTACCCGCAGAGGTCTAGTGTGGGCTGTAATTATCGTACGATAGTTAAACTACGTCGATATTCTAATGCGTTCATGCGGAACTTACTGACGCAAAAAAAAACAAAAAAAACCGCAGTTTAACAGTACCCCAAACTCGGCAGTTCTGTGTATTCACGGCACCCTGTAGTGTAAAATGTACCTTGTCACTCCACTGCCTGGCCCCAAGTCATCAGCCTTGACTATGCCAGAAACTGAAGAGCAAATTCAGAAAGTTGCTGCGAATCTTGAGGTTTCAGTTGCGTCTGGATCCTGTATGGGTGTTGTTGTTGTGGTCTTCAGTCCAGAGACTGGTTTGATGCAGCTCTCCATGCTACTCTATCCTGTGCAAGGTTCTTAATCTCCCAGTACCTACTGTAACCTACATCCTTCTGAATTTGTTTAGTGTATTCATGTCTTAGTCTCCCTCTACGATTTTTACCCTCCACGCTGCCCTCCAATACTACATTGGTGATCCCTTGATGCCTCAGAATATGCCCTACCAACCGATCCCTTCTTCTAGTTAAGTTGTGCCAAAAATTTGTGTTCTCTCAAATTCTATTAATACCTCCTCATTAGTTATGTGATCTACCCATCTAATCTTCAGCATTCTTCTGTAGCACTACATTTCGAAAGCTTCTATTCTCTTCTTGTCTAAACTACACTACTGGAAATTGAAATAAGAACACCGTGAATTCATTGTCCCAGGAAGGGGAAACTTTATTGACACATTCCTGGGGTCAGATACATCACATGATCACACTGACAGAACCACAGGCACATAGACACAGGCAACAGAGCATGCACAATGTCGGCACTAGTACAGTGTATATCCACCTTTCGCAGCAATGCAGGCTGCTATTCTCCCATGGAGACGATCGTAGAGATGCTGGATGTAGTCCTGTGGAACGGCTTGCCATGCCATTTCCACCTGGCGCCTCAGTTGGACCAGCGTTCGTGCTGGACGTGCAGACCGCGTGAGACGACGCTTCATCCAGTCCCAAACATGCTCAATGGGGGACAGATCCGGAGATCTTGCTGGCCAGGGTAGTTGACTTACACCTTCTAGAGCACGTTGGGTGGCACGGGATACATGCAGACGTGCATTGTCCTGTTGGAACAGCAAGTTCCCTTGCCGGTCTAGGAATGGTAGAACGATGGGTTCGATGACGGTTTGGATGTACCGTGCACTATTCAGTGTCCCCTCGACGATCACCAGTGGTGTACGGCCAGTGTAGGAGATCGCTCCCCACACCATGATGCCGGGTGTTGGCCCTGTGTGCCTCGGTCGTATGCAGTCCTGATTGTGGCGCTCACCTGCACGGCGCCAAACACGCATACGACCATCATTGGCACCAAGGCAGAAGCGACTCTCATCGCTGAAGACGACACGTCTCCATTCGTCCCTCCATTCACGCCTGTCGCGACACCACTGGAGGCGGGCTGCACGATGTTGGGGAGTGAGCGGAAGACGGCCTAACGGTGTGCGGGACCGTAGCCCAGCTTCATGGAGACGGTTGCGAATGGTCCTCGCCGATACCCCAGGAGCAACAGTGTCCCTAATTTGCTGGGAAGTGGCGGTGCGGTCCCCTACGACACTGCGTAGGATCCTAAAGTCTTGGCGTGCATCCGTGCGTCGCTGCGGTCCGGTCCCAGGTCGACGGGCACGTGCACCTTCCGCCGACCACTGGCGACAACATCGATGTACTGTGGAGACCTCACGCCCCACGTGTTGAGCAATTCGGCGGTACGTCCACCCGGCCTCCCGCATGCCCACTATACGCCCTCGCTCAAAGTCCATCAACTGCACATGCGGTTCACGTCCACGCTGTCGCGGCATGCTACCAGTGTTAAAGACTGCGATGGAGCTCCGTATGCCACGGCAAACTGGCTGACACTGACGGCGGCGGTGCACAAATGCTGCGCAGCTAGCGCCATTCGACGGCCAACACCGCGGTTCCTGGTGTGTCCGCTGTGCCGTGCGTGTGATTATTGCTTGTACAGCCCTCTCGCAGTGTCCGGAGCAAGTATGGTGGGTCTGACACACCGGTGTCAATGTGTTCTTTTTTCCATTTCCAGGAGTGTATTTATCGTCCACGCTTCACTTCCATACATGGCTACACTCCACACAAATACTTTCAGAAACGACCTCCTGACACTTAAATCTATACTCGATGTTAACAAATTTCTCTTCTTCAGAAACGCTTTCCTTGCCATTGCCAGCCTACATTTTATATCCTCTCTACTTCGACCACCATCAGTTATTTTAGTCCCCAAATAGCAAAACTCATTTACTACTTTAAGCGTCTCATTTCCTAATCTAATTCCCGCACATCACCCGATTTAATTCGGCTACATTCTATTATCCTCGTTTTGCTTTTGTTGATGTTCATCTTATATCCTCCTTTCAAGACACTATCCATTCCATTAAACTGCTCTTCCGAGTCCTTTGCTGTCTCTGACAGAATTACAATGTCATCGGCGAACCTCAAAGTTTTTATTTCTTCTCCATGGATTTTAATACCTACTCCGAATTTTTCTTTTGTTTCCTTTGCTGCTTGCTTAATATATAGATTGAATAACATTGGGGATAGGTTACACCCTGTCTCACTCCCTTCCCAACCACTGCTTCCCTTTCATGTCCCTCGACTCTTACAACTGCCATCTGGTTTCTGCACAAATTGTAAATAGCCTTTTCGCTCCCTGTATTTTACCCCCGCCACCTTTAGAATTTGAAAGAGAGTATTCCAGTAAACATTGTCAAAAGCTTTCTCTAAGTCTACAAATGCTAGAAACGTAGGTTTGCCTTTCCTTAATCTTTCTTCTAAGATAAGGCGTAAGGTCAGTATTGCCTCACGTGTTCCAAAATTTCTACGGAATCCAAACTGATCTTCCCCGAGGTCGGCTTCTACCAGTTTTTCCATTCGTCTGTGAAGAATTCGTGTTAGTATTTTGCAGCCGGGGCTTATTAAACTGATAGTTCGGTAATTTTCACATCTGTCAACACCTACTTTCTTTGGGATTGGAATTATTATATTCTTCTTGAAGTCTGAGGGTATTTCGCCTGTCTGATACATCTTGCTCACTAGATGGTAGAGTTCTGTTAGGCGTGGCTCACCCAAGACTGTCAGTAGTTCTAATGGAATGTTGTCTACTCCCGGGGCCTTGTTTCGGAAATACAGAAGCGTCCGATCTTACCCGTCGGCTTTGACCCATGACGTCACAAATACCGCGGAAACGACTATAAACAATTCCAATATGGCGGATATAAAAACATCGCATACGTATTGTAAACACTGAAATACACAAGTTTCACAAAAAGCCTAATGACTGTAACGGGACAAGCGTGGGAAATTAGGGGTTTTTGGGTGCGGAGAAACTAAATATACAGAAATGTAGGCACCGACCGCCATTCAAAACCACGCAAAACAACGAAATAAATCAACATCACAAAACTGACCAAATACCAAAAAACACATTCCTATCCATAATCGGACACTTCCCTTAACCTATATAGCTCAACAGAACCTACCGATCACATCCCCCAATAGAAAACTAAGAAACGAAAGCTTCCCTTACACCTACATACATCGGCACTTATGCAGTTTAGCAGGTACGGAAAAAATTTTTCATTTTTTTTCAAAATTTGATCATCATGTGTCGTTATGCGGTGGGGGGAGTCTGCAGTGCCCCCCCATCCCCTCACAGGCTTCATTAGTGTCAAATCAATATTTTCGAATCATAGGCGGCCGCTGCCGCGGCCGCATTCCAAAAAAGAACTCCCAACCTAACCTCAAGTGGGCTACGCTACAGATCAATATGTTCATCAAATTGCTTCATATTACGTATACATGTTCATTAGTGTCAAATCAATATTTTCGAATCATAGGCGGCCGCTGCCGCGGCCGCATTCCAAAAAAGAACTCCCAACCTAACCTCAAGTGGGCTACGCTACAGATCAATATGTTCATCAAATTGCTTCATATTACGTATACATGTTCATTAGTGTCAAATCAATATTTTCGAATCATAGGCGGCCGCTGCCGCGGCCGCATTCCAAAAAAAAAAAACTCCCAACCTAACCTCAAGTGGGCTACGCTACAGATCAATATGTTCATCAAATTGCTTCATATTACGTATACATGTTCATTAGTGTCAAATCAATATTTTCGAATCATAGGCGGCCGCTGCCGCGGCCGCATTCCAAAAAAAAAACTCCCAACCTAACCTCGTATTCAGGGCTACGCTACAGATCAATGTGTAGGTCCCTTACGTCACGGGTCAAAGCCGACGCGTGAGATCGGATGTTTCCAACCTATACCCAATACACAAAACATACATAAATAACCAAAAAAAAAACGGAACTTACCTCAAAAAAGTTCCAGCTCCACAAACTAGATTGGCCACCACAATCACACACACAAATGCACACACACACACACACACACACACACACACACACACACACACACACACACACACACACCAACGAAAAAATACTGAACTAAAATAAAAACCCAACGAAACAAACGAAAACCATGAACACACCACCAGAGAGCACGACAAACAAAAACAAGACATCTACAAACACGCCACAATCGCAAATCAAACTCCGCGCCGTAATGACGTCACACACCACAACACGCTTACGTCACGGGTCAAAGCCGACGGGTAAGATCGGACGCTTCTGTTGACCCCTTGTTTCGACTTAGATCCTTGAGTGCTCTGTCAAACGCTTCACGCAGTATCGTATCTCCCATTTCCATCTTCATCTACATTCTCTTCGATTTCTGTAATATTGTCCTTAAGAACATCGCCCTTGTATAGGCCCTCCTTCCACCTTTCTGCTTTCTCTTATTTGCTTAGAACTGGGTTTCCAGCTGAGCTCTTGATATTCATGCAAGTGGTTCTCTTTTCTCCAAAGATCTCTTTAATTTTCCCGTAGGCAGGATCAATCTTACCCCTAGTGATATGCGCCTCTAGCCATCCCTGCTTAGCCATTTTGCACTTCCTGTCGATCTCATTTTTGAGACGTTTGTTTTCCTTTTTGCCTGCTTCATTTACTGCATTTTTATATTTTCTCCTTTCATCAATTAAATTCAATATATCTTCTGTTACCCAAGGATTTATATTTGCCCTCGTCTTTTTGCCTACTTGATCCTCCACTAATGTGTCTCTCAAAGCTACCCATTCTTCTTCTACTGTATATCTTTCCCCAATTGTTGTCAATCGTTCCCTTATGCTCTCCCTGAAGCTCTCTACAACCCTAGGTTCTGTCAGTTTATCCAGGTCCCATCTCCTTAAATTCCCACCTTTTTGCAGTTTCTTCAGTTTTAGTCTACAGTTCATAACCAATAGATTGTGGACGAGTCCACATCTGCCCCCTGGAAATGTCTTACAATTTAAAACCTGGTTCCTGAATCTCTGTCATACCATTATATAATCTGAGACCTTGCAGTAAAATGGTTCAAATGGCTCTGAGCACTATGGGACTTAACAGCTATGGTCATCAGTCCCCTAGAACTTAGAACTACTTAAACCTAACTAACCTAAGGACAGCACACAACACCCTGCCATCACGAGGCAGAGAAAATCCCTGACCCCGCCGGGAATCGAACCCGGGAACCCGGGCGTGGGAAGCGAGAACGCTACCGCACGACCACGAGATGCGGGCACCTTGCAGTATCTCCAGGCTTCTTCCATGTATACAACCTTCTTTCATGATTCTTGAACCAAGTGTTAGCTATGATTAAGTTATGCTCTGTGTAAAATTCTACCAGGCGGCATCCTCTTTCATTCCTTACTCCCATTCCATATTCACCTACTACATTTCCTTCTCTTCCTTTTCCTACTATCGAGTTCCAGTCACCCATGACTATTAAATTTTCGTCTCCCTTCACTATCTGAATAATTTTTTTGTTTCATCATACATTTCATCAATCTCTTAGTCATCTGTCCATTGTATGGGTACCAGGGTAAAATAGATAGCGAAGCTTTCGATACTGCTGACATGGGATACACAATTTTCGTGACACTGCACGAGCACTGTAGATCACTTTCCCGGGACACGTGCTGCATGGTCAGTTACAGCAACAGTAACCTCATCAGCACCGCGATAGAACATCTCTCCTTCCAGGTGCAACCCCAAAGCTAACCCATGTTTAAATTTCATCATCATCATCATCATCATCTTTAAACCCTTTAATGACATCCGACCTCTCTTCATCTTCAGTCGGCGATACTTTTAATGCATCACTGTACTTGCTGCCGTTCGCACAAAACACTTTCACTAACAGCGCTCGGCCTCTTCTCGATAGCCATGCCGTTCACTCACATTATGGCTTGTCAAATGACAGCGTGGATGTGAAACCGTCATACAAACGGTGCACAGCGCCAGATTTGCACCCGGTGGCCAAAACCGTAACTTTTTTCAGCGTTAATCGCTTTCCGAATTAACGCAGTGGCATATGTACCAAGTTTCGCCGCCTTGCTATAATTACACCCCACACCCGCAATCCGTAAGTAGCTGAACTTTAGTTCTAACCAATCAGTATATTCCGAAAACCACCGTACAGCGCATGGTGGAGGGAACTTCGTACTAATACTGGCGATTTTCTGTGTTACGGGGCTACGAAAATAATAATTGTTCGAATGCCTCGATACGCTCCATATCCTCCCTCAGCTTAGTCGTAGTCCTTACATGGGAATACGAATCTCGGCTCAGCCTTCCCCTCGAACACAGGGTCTCTGGATGTTCCCAATAGCGTTTCGCAAGAACAGCATCTCTTTTTTTCCAAAATTTCCATTTACTTCCTGGAAGATTAAAACTATGTGCCTGACCAGGACTCGAACCTAGAACCTTGCCTTTCGCGGGCCATGATCTTACCGACTTAGCTACCCGGGAACAATTAACTAACCGCGGATCCTAAGTCGTGCCTGGATGGCTCAGCTGTTATGAGCATTACCCGTAATCGGCAAGGTGCCGGGTTGGAGTCCCAGTGAGCATACCAGTGGTTCCCAACCTGGCGGTAATTACCTCCTGCAGGATAAAGTTACATTTTCTGAGGGTGAAAACAATAGGCTTCAACTGTGCTACGATCGCGAAAAAAAAAAATTAAAAATCATCATAATTTTGAAAGATTATAATAATGATTACAAGAGCTATCAAACATTGCTTTTTTTCTCTCCTTCAAATAACAGCATTAACATATGGCCCAATGTGGTAGAGGTTATAACATCCTCACATAGTCTACTCATTACATGCTTTGTAGTCTGCATCCTGCATCTTCGATAGTAAAACTGACACATGCATATCACATAAGCTTAAGTATCTCATCGACATGCCTTCTCCGACTTCTAAGTAGTTCCGAAATAGACCACAAAGAGACTCATTATTCACTTCACAACAATAAATGGACTAATCGACAGCACAGAACACTAGTAACAATTTAATCGCTACTACACTACTGTAGATTATTATTATTATTATTATTATTATTATTGGCACAAAGCATTGGCTGCCTACAGTTATCAGCTTCTGACAATTCAGAAGTAAGGAGTTCAGCAATCAAGTGATTTACGAACAGTAATTATAGTGAATACATTTCAACTTAGTTGATTTTAAATGGGGGTGCAACGTGTGAGTGAAACTAGTTCGGTAAGGAGAAGAGTGGAGCAGAGGAAGCATGATTTGTAACAAGTGTCTACCCTCAATGAGGATAGTTAGCTTTCTGCTCCGAGAAGGGGTAGTAGATATTACTCCCGAAGCACAATGAATCGCTTCATCATTCTACACAAAAAGTGTGTCAGAAATGACCAGTACCAATTGTGTCACTGACTCATTAGCTTGTGGTTTAGTAATAAACACCTACATAAGCTAAAAATAACGTTTATGATATGTCATTTTTTTTAAAAAAATGTGTTCAAAGAAAATTCTTTTTCTTTCTGAAGTTTAGTTGAGCGCTAATGTTGTTGGCTGGCGGACGCTGGAACGTGAGGAGGAGGTTGCGGGCGGGGGGAGGGGGCGGCGTGGGTATTACGTTGGTCTCTGAATGTTTGGCAGATACTGGCATACAGGTTTAAGCTGCCATGTAGTACACTCTCGTACAGAGTGAACGATTTATTCTGAATGCCCCTTGACGGTATCCCCCACATTTTCGCATGGGCTGTAGTAGCTATCTGTTACATTTCTACCTGTGCAACTCTAATTTTTTATATATTTTTTAACATATACTTTAGAAAAATTCCAACAAATACAAACGTACAATTCGCCTTCCCGACTTATAATTTTACGTATTCGTTCCATTTCACGTTGCTCGTTAGTGATACCACGAGACAAATAATACAACGGCTGTTAAAAATTTGCTACTAATCTAGTAAAAAAAACAAACTCTGTCCAGTGATCCTGGCGAGCCCAGCGGTAGCTATCGACCACCGTCCCATCTTCCTTCGTAGCTGCGGTGTGGAGCGGCGTGCACTCCGCACACCGCTATTTCGCCCTTTGTCAGTTTTTGGACCTGCAGCCATTATTTCTCATTCAAGCAGCTCTGTAGTCGGCATCACGAGGAGGAGTGAACACCATTCCACTCATTCCAGCAAGGAAACATTCCCCGCAGTACCGGGAGTCGAACTGAGGTCCTCCAAAAGGCAGTCAGCCGCGCTGACCATTCAGCTACAGTGCTGCATAGGCATCGATGAGGTAGTTTGATGAGTGAAATGCTGCTTGTTCTCTACATCAAAAGAGAACCAAATTTGGTGGGCAGTTACCTTGTCAAAAGTAAAGGGCGTTGCCGCGATGCTCGCATACTACCGGAGATGATGCAGACGGTCACATATTTCTGTTTAAGACAAGAAACTTTCGTTCCGAAACGATTGAACAACGTTAAGAAGCCAAACGTATACGAGTAACTCCGTAAATGGAATATCGTAACCTACGAAACGTTGTTTGTACACTGAAATAAACTGTTTCTTCATGTTCGTAATTGTTAGCACTGAACAGCAGCAAACCCGACCACTATGTAAGTGTACAAACTGAAGGGTAGGGCCGGCCTCTGTGGCCGAGCGGTTCTAGGCGATTCAGTCCGGAACCACGCGGCTACTACGGTCGTAGGTTCGGATCCTGGCCTCGGGCATGGATGTGTGTGATGTCCTTAGGTTAGTTAGGTTTACGTAGTTCTAAGTCTAGGGGACTGATGACCTCAGGTGTTAAGTTCCATAATGCTCAGAGCCATGTGAACCATTTTTTTGAGGGGTAGGGACATAATATTCTACGACAGGGCTTTGAAGGGAACCCCGGGAGTTCGAGGTCGCGAAAGGCCAATGATGTTTACGGCATCCGACGTGCCACATACTATCTACCATGCAACCCCAATATTGGCTGCTAATGGCAACAGGGGGTGGGACTGGGCAGCGTGATGCTACGGAGCCCAGCTGAACCGCTTAGTCGACGAGTGGTGATACCTGCATAATATAACAACATTGGCTGAAGTTGATATTTCGTCAGAAAAGAACCAAAGGAATTTCACAGAATTAGATAGAAGTGGCAGGTTAAATTATTAGCGCTTCCGCAAGAGGAGTCAGTGGAATGGTGGTGTCATATACGCTCGATTGTGCCGACACTGTACATGAGTAGTGCAGTGATGACGATATATGCTTAACAAGTGAAAGTGATATTGAAACACGAGTCGAGCAATGTAGTTCATCATCCTTGTCGGACAGGGAACCTCAAATCTCGTCTCCAGTGAAACGTAAAGGACAATCGTGTCCGAGGAGCGGGTACTACAAACACTTACGCATATGGAAGATCATTCGCAGCACAGAAAAAAAACACCACACACACACACACACACACACACACACACACACACACACACATTTAAGTCCAAAGAAATATGACCGTATAGTGCATAAGAAAAACTACGGATATTCAGCGAAGACAAGGAGCACTTATTACAAAAACTGCTGTTTGTGCGTTTCAAGAAGGCTCGATACAATTTACAGGATGGGCATGATAGTGACCAACTACTTTATGCATATCAAATTGTGTGCGACATAGATAACAGTGATTTCGAGGAAATTCGTAGATGGTTGCATAACATCGAACAGTGTCATAGAATTCGACGACTTACGATAACGAAATCTCTAACAAAGCGTGGACTTGACGATGCACAGCAAATACCGGAATAGGCCCGAAAATGTGTGCATGAGATAAACTTATCCCATCGTTCGGTAAGGAATTTGTTTTCAACTCTGATCAATTGGGATTCGAAGAGGAAAGGAATATGAAAGAAACCCTGAAAATTAGAGATAACAAGAGAGTTGTATCGAGATCAACTAACATCAATGTCTTAACGCATCGGTACGCATTTATGCCAACTGGATGGTAATTTTAAAGTTAGTACTACTTACGGTCCGAGAACTTAGAGGTGCTCTGCTCCCTGCGATCCTTTCTCGTGTGCGTAATCTTTCAGGGACAATAGGGAATATTTACGTCACAGCAAGCAAGAGTGGGGAAAGGGGGCGTAAGAACTACAACTACAGTACGAGCACTGCTTTTGACCAACAGCTCGTCATAACTTGCTTTTGCTCGATCCCCGGTCTGCGTGTGAAAATAAAGCTCCTTATAGCAAACTATCCTTCCTGAAAAAGTGTGTGACGTTGCACTTCATATCACGCGGGACCACTAGACAAGTTCAGCCTCTGGAGTTTTTTTTGTTTTTTTTCCTTCTTCTTAAGTGCGTATAATGTCGCACTATCTGCAGCTACGCCTTAAAGGATAGCCAGTTTCACGACATTTTTCATTCGGTGTTCACGGTGCAAGTTAATGGTTTGTTTTGAACATTTCTTGAAAGAAGGTTTCTATCGCCTTCCTGATGCACATGGTGAGTCATTAGCAGCTAACATTTTTGCTGTCATAATTGTTAACACTTTTATACGCTTCTTACTGAACATTAAACTTGCGACTTCGCTCACAAGGAGTTCTTTGTGAGCAACATCATACTTGCATAGAAGCTGGATAACGCCGCTTTGAACAACTACTATCAATTGAGCATCTTGTGGAATTTTTGTATGTAATAAGTAAACCTACTGCAAAAATTAAATACTTTTTATCTTAGCCAACTGACCAACTGTAAATCACAAATTTTCTCAAATTTTCTCAAATTTTTTTGCAGCCTTCGGAATTGTTCCCGCATCAAATTCCCATACCTCAAACTGGGACATTTAACGCTCACCACCATCCCTGAAGTCTGTATGATCGTCATATTCGCCATCATAATCGTCATGAAAAAATTCAGCAGTTATTCTGTCGGAATAAGAACTTTCCAGCATCCGTCGGCAGAATTCCAATCGCGCAGTCTACTGTTCCCGGGTTAGACGGTGTGGCATCCAGCAACTGTTAACTTCCCGACATTAAGATTCTCGCGGAAGAACGTAGGTACGCTGTTGCAGCTAATCCTATAAGACGCCGACTGTGCCAGTAGGTGCAACGAGCATACTCTTAAACCCTTCTTCCAACACGGAACACTTTTTCTAGGCATTTTTATTTTCACCCTTGAATTCATTGAAACGGTAAAAGGCCCTCCATGTTCGTGACAGCAGAACTGGCAAAATCCAATCGTTTTGTCCCGCATGGCAAAAGCAAGACGTCGAAATGAAATGTTCCGAGGTAAGTTTGATTGCTTACGATTGAATAAAGCTCTACACATGTTGAAGCTTAAAATTTTCCTAACTTTCAGAGAGGTATTGGTGGGCTGACTTGAATTGTAAGTGAATTTTCGCAGTAGAGAGACGGTATCGATTAGTCTGTAGCAGAATGCACGCGTCACACGGTGCAGATACTGCAGCGGCGGCAAGCGGAAGACTCAAAGGTTCGACACCGAAGGTACAACTTGGGTCCCATAGCCCAAAGAGATGCATGATTAACGTAAAGGGCTAGCTTTCAAGTTTCATATCCCAATCCAGCCTGTCAAATTGAGTTCTTCAAACTTTAACTCCCATACTTCCTTCGAAGAGGCCCCGATGGATTTCCTTTACTATCATTATCCAACTGAACTAGTAGTTATATATTCATTCCCATGCCTATCCATGTAAGTCTTTCTATCAAACCTTCAACTATGTTTCAAAAAAATTGCTCTGAGCACTATGGGACTTAACTTCTGAGGTCATCAGTCCCCTAACTAACCTAAGGACATCACACGCGTCCATGCCCGAGGCAGGATTCGAACCTGCGACCGTAGCGGTCGCGCAGTTCCAGACTGTAGCGCCTAGAACCGCTCGGCCACAACGGCCGGCCTATGGTTTTCAGTATGAATACACGACGTGATGTGCGCTCAGCTATTCTCTCTTCGATTAATTATGCTTCCTGTTAGGTTTTTTCCCGTCTATTCGTTGCAGGATATCTTCAACAGTCTCCAGTAACACTGTGTGTCAAGGACATCAAATCGTTTCATTTCTGGCACCAATTCGTATGGCCGCGTTGGAAGCCCGTGGATTCCTAGAAAGGCCAATTTTACGCTCCTTTCCAGTCTCGTTGCAGTTGTTGGATCTCTGTACTTCACGCTTTATGCGATGTCGTTTCACTTGGATTACGGTTTCCCGACGGTTTCGATGTACACACACAATGTTCCACCCTTGACTGTCCTGAGTATCTACATCTATAGCTTCACGTTTCCTCTGCAAACACCGAGCGAGGTGGCGCAGTGGTTAGCACACTGGACTCGCATTCGGGAGGACGACGGTTCAATCCCGCGTCCGGCCATCCTGATTTAGGTTTTCCGTGATTTCCCTAGATCACTTCGGGCAAATGCCGGGATGGTTCCTTCGAAAGGGCACGGCCGATTTCCTTCCCCATCCTTCCCTAATCCGAGCTTGTGCTCCGTCTCTAATGACCTCGTTGTCGACGGGACGTTAAACACTAATCTCCTCCTCCTCCTCTGCAAACCACTGAAGTGCATAGCAAAGGGCCTTCCAATTTAACCACCCATTACTTTCTTTCTGTGGCACTCGCATTTGGGGTGCGGGAAGAACGACTACTTGAATGCCTCGTAAGCACTGTAATTAGTCGAATACTGTGTTCGCAGTTCCTGCAAGAACGATCGGTAGGTGTTGCAATATTTAAGTGAACATACTACGGTGGGAAACTTTGCAAATACGCTTTCGCGAGTTAGATGATGATCGTGTTCAAGCGTGTGCCAGTTCTGCGTTTTCAAAAAGGTCCGTGACGCTAGCCCCAACTGGCAAAAACTAAACTTTGAGCACTCACGTTGCCCGTAGCCGCATATGACCAGTACGTCCTGTTGGTCCTATCAGGTTTGGGCCCCTTACGTCTAAGACATATTCTACGATGTGTCGCACTGAGTGTTTTGTAAGCAATCTCCTTTCTAGACCTATGCATCACTGAATTTCGTTTTCCTACAAACTGTTGCAACCAAGTATTTGTTGACTAATGAGTTCCTGCGTTATGTGAAGTGCACTGTTTTACATTTCTGACCAATGAAAGCAAGTTGCCAATCTCCGCACCACTTTCAAGCTCTGACAATTTTTGTCTAGCTTTATTCAGCACTCTATCACAGAAAAATGCATCATCTGTAAAAAGTCATCAGGTTACTACTAATACTGTCTGCTATATCATCAATACACTACATTAACAATAAGAATATAAAAATATCGCCGGCCGAAGTGGCCGTGTGGTTAAAGGCGCTGCAGTCTGGAACCGCAAGACCGCTACGGTCGCAGGTTCGAATCCTGCCTCGGGCATGGATGTTTGTGATGTCCTTAGGTTAGTTAGGTTTAACTAGTTCTAAGTTCTAGGGGACTAATGACCTCAGCAGTTGAGTCCCATAGTGCTCAGAGCCATTTTTTTTTATAAAAATATCTCCATTAGGCAGTTCTAAAGTTTCTTCTACATCTGTCGATCACCCCCATCGAAGATAACACGCTGCATCCTCTCTACTAACAAATGATCTGTCTATTCACAAATTTCGTTTCGTATCTCGTATTGTCATAATATCTATACTAATAATAAAACTGTAAAGCCGTCGTGTTTGACTGTTTGAACGAGCTAATCTCGAACACTACTAGATGAATTTTCATGGGGTTTTTCGCAGGTGACATGACCGTAGCTTCGGACCATATGGGCTTTATTTCACTCAAAAAACACGGAAAAGTAAGATATCTTAATTTGAAGTTCTATCTAAAATAGTCTGCTCATTTTAGTAGTTGGCGTGTTTAATTACGGCCTAGTACACCAAAGAAATAATAGGTGGCGCTGTTAGTATCGTAGTACACCAAAGAACCAATTGAAGGCGCTATTAGTTTTTGTAGCTCCGTAACGGAATATTTTCTGAAGTTTACATCAGTGACAGAATTGAGCGATACAGTCTTACTTTTGCGAATACAAACTAACATTAAATTTACTTGGCTAGAATATAGGGATTTACTGATTTCGCTCTGTGTATTAAGAACTTAACGATACTGCTTTGCTTCTTCTTTCGAAAAGCATTTATTTATATTCTTTGGTAGGAGAAAGGAATTTATTACGTTTGCATTTGATTTGGCTGCCCAATCATTACATTTTGATTTCGTTTTCTTTACGAATGAAAATGCCTAGGAAACGGTCGAGTCTTTCTAAATACACAAGGGCTAAAAGACTTTAAGACAAAGCGCTCTCAAGAATCCAATGAAGGTCGTGAGGCGAGGTTTGCTGCGGCTCGAGAACATCACGCTTTAACTTAGCCTTTGCTTTAACTTACTCTTTGGAAACTCCTTCCAAAAGCGACGCACAACGTAACTATAGTCGAGAGCGTCATTAATTCTCTCGCTCTTCAGAACCTTCAGTCACAGAGGCTTAAAGTTACTTCTCTCCAGCGTATCAAACAAGCGGAAATTTTTAAGGTAAGTGGCACAGGCGAGCGAGTTTTTATAAACCGAATACCACTTATTCCTAATAATTTACCATTTCGCTTTACACGTGCACAGTTCCCGGTGAGCTGTTTGCCATAACATAGCAAAAGCCCAGACGCTGCGTGTTATTGGCGTGGAACTTAAACAAACTCTTCATGTCTCCAATCATATTATGTCTTATGTTTTTACACAAAGAAGCTTTGTAACTCAAAAATAAATTCCGTGTTTGTGTCGTCTTGGACACAGCTATAAATAAATACCATACAACGCCGGGTTTCTCAACTAGTTCTCAATACGAGTTGATGTGGTACAGAGTCAAATGAGTTTCGGAAAGAAATAATTAATACATGCATCGCTTTTGATCCATGGCTTTCATGACAACATGTGAAAGAAGTGTCAGTCGGATTTGGTGTGGCCTTTGGTTTCGGAACCTATGCTGGTCATCAGTACGATCACACATAAGTGCTAATGCTAATATCACATGGTTAGAACTAGATATATACAATTCCAGGGCATCATTATGACAGCCAATGCAGTGCTAAGGGAGTCGTCTGCAACAGTCGGAATCATAGTCAGCTACACTTGGATTAAAATAACTTTTGTGACTGACGTTTCAGCGAGTCGAATGGGAGGAGTAGCCGCCTGCCAATCGTTATTTTCGAGCAGCATGTCTTTGCAGTGTTGCCTGTTTTGTGAACACATACAGAGCCTTGTCAAGTGTGACCGGTTACATGCCGGCAACAATGCTCCCTGCCACTGCAATCTGTTTATGACAAAATCATATTATTCGAGGTGTAATACGCCCTTACGAAAAACTGTAGCCTTGCTGTATGCGGAGATTTTTTATAGCTGTTTAAGAGTACGTAGCAGTGGATTCACATAGATAACACGACATACGAGATGGTCCGACTGGTGTTTAAGTGGGTTAAGATCCTGGGATATACTCGGGCTGGGGAAGTATTTTGACATGAATATAGCTTTTCTGCATTCACTTGTTTTGTCTTGATGGCAGGTAGCCTCCTATCCAGAAAAGCACAATCTATCCCCAAAGGATGGTTCGTGATACAATCGAACAAGAATGTCGGCCACGTGCTTAATGGCCCTTGAGAATCTTTCATTACTATTTCTTTTTCAACATTTATCGATAACAAGCCGATGTCAATTCGATCTACAGTACATAAAACTTAGTTTATCAGAGTAGGCTACCGGTTGGAAAGCTGGACTTACCAATTTCTTGTTTAATTCTTTCTGTCAACATGAAAACTGTTCTTCCACAACAGTTTTGCTAAACTGTGAAAGATACTTCTCCACCACGGATGAAAGCGAAAAGTTTGAAAACTTCAGTGTTTTGGCAATACTGCCCTTTTTGAACCAAATATGAAAAAACTGATACATACCTACTTCACCAACGTGCATAACGTGAAATACATGGTCCAATGGTCCAGTCATATTAATGTGACCACCACCTATGTTCTTCGACCACAATGTGCAATAACCGCTCACAGACAGCAGGTGGCAGCACTAGCGGCATAAAAAGCGCTCGACATACGACATACGAGACGACATACGCGCGACGACAACAACGCCGAAAACAGTGCAGTTGTAATGCGAAAACGAGCGATTTATGTGACGTCCAAAAGGCGTGATAATTACCGATCGTGCCAAGGGTTGAAGCATTTTCATAACACACTAAATTTTTGAACTGTTCGCGTGCCGCCGTGGTTGAAGTATACCGTGTATGGCAAAATGCTGCTATCCAAAATCGGCACTGAGGCAACTGTGGTGCACCAAGGGCAACAGATGAGATGGCTGAACGACGGCTGCAGAGATGTGTACGGGCGAATAGACGTGCGTCTGTTGAGGAACCAACCGACGCCTGAAGCAAGGGGGAGCTATCAACGGTGTCTCCTCAATGACCTTTAAGCGAATCTGAAAGCAAATACCTTGCGACCGAGAGGGAGCGTTATGGTCTGGGGAATCTTTTCGTGGCATTCCCTAGGTGATCTCGGCATTCTGAAGGCACAATAGATCAACACAAGTATCTATCCTTGGGACCATGTCCACCCTTACATGCAATTTGTTTTTCCTCGGCACAGCGGCATCTTCATCAGGACAATGCAACGTGTCAACAGCTCGCAGTGTACGTGTATGTTTCGTAGAGCACCAGGATGAGTTTACCATACCTCCCTGGCCACCACACTCCACTGATTTAAATCGAAACGAGAATGTGTGTAACCACCTCGCTCAGGTTCTTTGCGCCATGGATCCTCAACTGGGAAACCTAGCGTACCTGGCCACGGCAGTGAAGTAGGCATCGCTGTCGGTGTCGGTACCTACCAGAAACTGAGGCTCTTCCTGCACGTTTCGTGCTGCAAAAGATAGTTATTCAGGCTTCCGTCAGATGGTCGCAAAGGTGACGGGACAGTGTATGTCATGAGCTATAAGTTGCAGAATCAAACCCAAAAGAAGCCTACAATAATGACATAATTTACGCAATAAAGGCCTTCGGTGTCAGCAGCCAGGACCCATTCATACCTGCCTAGAAGCATAGAATGAAGCAAATCTGCAACGTCAAATTCAAGGATCTGAAACACTTACCTGCCCATGAATGTTGGAGCTGACGAAGACTGCGATGGGATCGGGCCATGGGATACTGACGTACTGGTTCCACCAGCGTTGCATCACGATGCTCACATAGAACCCCAGCACGAACGACAGTGGGATCAGGTCGTTGAAAGTTTCGCAATACTGCGTTATGTTCTCGAAAATTCTGTAAAGTTAACAAAGTACGTTATGAACTGGAAACAATCGTATAAGTACACAGCCTATAATATATGGAATAAATATGCTAAAACAAAGAACAAATGGATGGACTAGGCATAATATTAAGTCATGTTTTAGGGGGCAACTGGGCAAAAGAAGAAACCTCTTAGGGATTCGGCTTCACAAAAAAGCCAGCAAATGAAAAGTTAGAAGTCAAGTCCTGGAAATACCGCTCATTCACTCTAAATATAAATCAGAATAATGTACATACCTTATAAATGGTTAGATTGGAGCTTCAGGGGCAAAATCCAGATGGCAGCCCGTAGGTAAAGGTTCAAAAATCTCTCGGCAACGTACGCCACAAAGAGCATGATAAATGAGTAATAGAATAAAGGACTTTTGTCATATACCATGAGACGCAAGTAAAACTTTTTAATTGCAAGGCTAGCATTCTGGCATATGGCCCATCATGAGTACCATATACACCGACAAACCGAAACACTATGACCATTATCCAGAATGACACGAAGTAGTAGGGCAAACTAAGCATGGCCCCATGTTGCATTGTTGTCAAATTTATTCAAGATGGCGGATCCAAAATGGCGACGAGAAATATGGCAACGTCGCAACGACGTCATGCAGAAAAGTTCAAATTTTGGCGGGAAAGTAGGTCAATTGGATTGGACTACCTTCACTAACCTGGCCCCCTCGCTGTCATCCTCCAGAAAATGGTGGGAAGTTCCAATTTTGGTGGAAAAAAGGTCACTTGGGCTACGTCCACCATCGTACATTTAAACAATATAAGCCTAGTTGTATCCATTGTGTTCACTATGAGGTCTGGAGTCCAACTAACCTAGTACACAGTACTGCCACCAGAGAACACTGTTGTCCCTTCTGTGATGTAATCCAAGATGGCGGTCTGGAGGGGGGGGGGGCAATGGCGGGAAAAGGACTCAGCCTGTGCTGGGATGCTGGAGCGAGGAAGGAGTGTACTTATTTATTTTGGAACAATTTATTTAGGGATAGATTTCACATAGTTCATTTATTACACTGATACAAAACACTCATCCTGACGTGCTTGGAGTCATGCTATATAGCTACAGACCTGCGAACTACTCGTAAATTATCGAAATAATGCAGTACACTGATGTACAGATATGCAAACATTCTTAAATTATCGAAATAATGCATTGCACACCCTACAGAGCTGCAAACTACTCGTAGATCGCCAAAATAATGCATGTAAAACGCTCTGCAGACACTTGCTAATTGTAAACTGTCGAAATAATGCAGTACATAGCCAACAGACCGGCAAACTATTCGTAAATCACCGAAATAACTCAGTACACTCATGTACAGATACGAAAACAACTCGTAAATTGTCAAAAAATAATGCGTGTAAAAGGCTCTGCAAACAGGCTCAACACATAAACAGCTGAAAATAATGCAGTGCACAAACACTCATTGCACATAAGAAACAGATTCGAACTATCATCAACTGCAACGTATCACACGCTCTAACATGCGCATACAGCGACGCCGCTGCAAGCTACCAACAGACAAACAAATGCAGGGGTGCAAGCTATTGCTCTCAGGCTGCTATCGAATATACAGCCAGTATGTGAAAGTTGCGTCTATTTTCGGGTATACAGTTAAAATTCTCCGAGTGTTATATTGAGATCACATGTTTATGTAAGTAAGAGCCAAGTCACCCTCTGGACAGGCACGATGATTCTCTACCTGCAGACCTAATCACCAAGCGACTCACCCTCGCAGATGCAGCTAGAAGGTTCTCAATGTTATACTGACGTCACCGGTCACGCTATAGAAATCTGTTGCAATGCTTCCCAGAAGAGCAAAGGGTGCATTGTTCCTAGCAATCCTAACAGAACATGTGAGATGCCCCTGGCCGCGCCCATGTTTACTGTGACTGACATCTACCTGCAAGTCCAGTGTCAAGTGAGAACTGTCGGCATAGCAGCTCACCTGTGCATGCACAGCTAAAATGTTCTCAATGTTATACTGACATCACATGTCTATGCAAATAAAAGCCAAGTCTACCTCTCACAAATGGTAAGGTGCTGCAGAAATACTTAAGTCACTTTTGTAGGATTTCTTGAGGTCTTAGCTTGTCTGTACAGAAATTCTTGTCCTAACAGGAGCTGTTTACGAAAATAGCCCAGAATAATAACGACTGCATTCTTCCTGATTAGAGGCACCCTAACTGTCACGTGTTACCCTTCCTGGAAATCGCGACGTCCTGCTTTCAACATACATCTCAGAGATGGTAAACATTCTCGCCATTATGTAGAGGCTCCTACGTCCCAGCACAAAGGATATATGCAAATGAATGGAGCATTTTGATCGGCTCTTACTGAATTGATCCGCCAAATTACTGATGCTGCCAGTGTGGAAGCACTGTCCGACTTTTTCTTTCTTTCTGCAGGCGAGACTTTCAGCAGCAAAACTATTTTGTACAGATCGCCATATTGCACTGACAGTTAAACCCTGAAAAAGTGACCTACAGATCGTCAACTACAGAAAGACACTTGCTCAATTATGCTTCTCTACCCCTGAAAACAGAAGATCGAATATTAGAGCATGAAACAGTTCTCCAACCCGGCAATTTATCACCCCGTATTGTGTTGATGTAGTAAACATACAATTCTTATCCTGCGCCATACTAAATCGTCCCTTTTCCATTATTATATGGCTATCGACCGCCAGACACTTGTACATATACCATGAAGACAGGTAACAGAAGCACATGCAACATAGGTATACCCCTCGCAGCAGTAGATATTTCCCACGAGATCGGGCTGTTATCCACCGCAGCCGACTGTCACCAATCATCCACTCCGAACACGTGAGCGCACTCAGCGGACTTAAGTCACTCTCAGAACTGTCGGGCTCATTTCCCCTCAGCACAAAGGCGTTATACTGTTGTTAGCCCCGACGTGCTTGCTTGCCTGCTTTCTACACCCCTCTCCAGACTCTGGGATTACAAGACCACATGTATATTCACATGTTTGCCAGAATATTATACCATTTACGGGATACTTCTCAATACCAAGCACACATGTCCATTATAATTGTCCAGGCTGTTATGCTGTGGTAGGTTGATGAATTCTGTGTTGATTCCCAACGTTTCGTCTCCAACTGCTTTCCATCGAGCTACGGATCCCCTTGAAGATGTCTCCCGCAGTTGGAGACGAAACGTTGGAAATCAACACAGAATTCATCAACCGACCACGGCATAACAGCTCGGATAATTATAATGGACATGATATTTCCGGCCGTGAAAGTCTACATTTTAGCATAAAGCACACAGCAATATCGCTCACACAGTACAATCCCGAAGATATAGACTGGAAATTATTTCTCTAGAAACTCGAACTTTAGCGAGGTACAGCTTGCTGTGAACCACCGAGTAACTAGAAGCTTATCCCGTCTGCGAAGATCTTTACGTGAGAACTCGAAAAAGAATAGAGGAACTGATATTTACACTCTCAAATACTGATGTTGGTGATATAACACATTCCAAATCATTCTTATAATTTACAAAGTCAACTAGGGTGTTTCTCACGTCTAGAGAACCAGCAATCGCGTCTTCCAACCGTCTTTCACCAGCTAGATGCACACACCACAATCAACGTTCCCTCAACTAAATGAAGGCATGAAATGTGCAGAAGCAGGCAACTGGACAATTTACGTGGGAGGGAATAATGATCCAGCGCAAACACACGTCCATATTGAATCTTCTCAAATTTCCACGCGATCATGAAAGCTGTCCAACACATACTAAGTATTAGTTCGCTATTCAGCCATCTAGAGGACGACATGGTTAAGTCAGCTACATTCCTGCATATCAACAAGCCTCTCCATTCAGGCAGCTCCTACTGTCAGCCGGAAACGTGAATCATTCCCACCACAGGTCACCGGCGCTGCACACCAAGTACGCATACGCAGAATCAGCCTAGAAAACTGGCGACATATATATCTTGTCACTGTACTTAAAATTAAATATTACATTCGCAGTCTCAATTGTACGACATTCGATAGTCAGCGAAGTATCAGAAATACACCCTGCTGACGGCTGTGGCTCTGGAAATAGAAATATCTCTCTCTCTCTCTCTCTCTCTCTCTCTCTCTCTCTCTCTCTCTCTCTCACACTCACACTCACACTCACACTCACACTTTTTATAAGCCTGATGTACAAGGCGAACTTATCACGAATCTGCTACTACTAAGTATAATACTTGGCCAGTAACTGATTACCAGCGATATGAAATAATACTGACCGAAAATCAGCGATGGGTGGACATGTCTCGAAAGTTTTTCTTGCGAGTGGTACCACTGTATCTTAGAAAGAGAGGTGTAATAGCCTTACAAACCGCCATGTGTTGAAAAACCACGATCGCAACGACCATATTACTATCACAAGCAGTCTTGTTTCTACAGGTACACACAAGTATCCATGCTAAAAGCTATTCCAGCTTTATAAATCGAGGTATGGCATTACCACCGCATGAAGTGGTTTTTCCAGACAAATACCGCGACACTGAATATAGGCGGTGATCACTGGAGTGTGTATTATCAGACCAACAGTGCGGGTACACGTAGCCGACAATGCAACCTTGTGAAAAATTCACTGAATTTAGAAAGTGGTTCAGCCAAGATATGTGGTACGAAACCGGTATTTGCAACTCTTCATGCTGCCGCTAGATATTTCTCCAGTATTTGTAATGCATTCTGCCTGGATGCCATGTCAGAGGTTCTGCGATATATCCACTGGGTTATAAGCAAAGGTTGATGGAGAAGGATCATAAACAGTAGATGGCGTGCTGATTGAGGTCATAAGAAATGTACACTAGCTTTTCAGATCTCTAGTGCTACGCTCTCTGGTAGGAATGCTGTCAGGGATTTGGAATCAAGTCTTTCCACTCAACCACATACCTGCGTTGGGATCATATGGAGAAGTCCTTTAATGATTACAGCCATTAATGAATCATTTATGGCACTCTCATATCCTGAACGAGCCACGTTTTTCGAACCTATCAGCTACAGTAGAATTTTAGATAGTCCCTATGCCTCTTGCAACTGCTGCCATTTCTGCAGTTTTGTGCACGTGATCGTTCCAATTTAAGTAGGAACTGAGCAGAAGTCAGAGACAGCTATATCTACCAAATTCTGCAACCCGTGTCGAAACAGAGTGACCTGAGTGCGTCCCCAAACTACATACAAGCGGCTCATTCATTTCTATCATCCCAACGTGCTATCTTCGTTATTCTGTACCATCCAACAGAGAAAAATTACAAACTATAAAAGCTCCACTAGCTTCATCCAATAGAGAACTCGATAAGATTTTTTACCGCATCTCTCCCCTCCCATACAAAAAAAATGGTTCAAATGGCTCTGAGCACTATGGGACTCAACTGCTGAGGTCATTAGTCCCCTAGAACTTAGAACTAGTTAAACCTAACTAACCTAAGGACATCACACACATCCATGCCCGAGGCAGGATTCGAACCTGCGACCGTAGCGGCCTCGCGGTTCCAGACTGCAGCGCCAGAACCGCGCGGCCACTTCGGCCGGCCCCCTCCCATACATCAAAAACAAATACCATCTGCATGCCGGCATCGAGCACATGTGACGATCCTATTAAATATACAGCTATTGATCCAGTGCACAGGCCAGTGTAAAGTTGCATTGCCTGTACTGTAGGAGGATGGCTGTATCCCAAAAACTATACTATAAGTCAAGGAGACCCTCCCTGTGGCCCTGTGTCATTGTGACAGCATTGTTTGAAACATTGCTTTTTTTCTGCTGTAACATGCTTTGTACACTACCATACATTTTGTTTCTTCCGCCATGACTTCGAGGTCTGTATCAGATTCTGAACTGACATTAACACGTCCTGATCCATTGCTTCACAGGGAAAGCTAGATGTCGCACGGTATAAGTCATGTTGTTACTGTTGCTACCATAAAACACCACACAAACTGAAATAAAAGACAGTCACAACATTAGGAAACTGGAAGAGTTTGGCAGCATTGTGAAGAGTTTCCAAACTGCTGTTTGACCTCTACATTTAAACTCATCTGTCACAGTGACGGTATAGCTGATGGTTCTGCGTTCCGTTTCGACTGATTCCTCACATTGTAGTCATGTACGCGATCACTGTTTCAGTGTTAGCCATCCCCAGAAGGTGTTGCCCTATCCATCAAAACTCTCTTTCTAACGGAAACAAGAGATGTCAATCATTATGTGGTAATCAACAGCGTACCAGTGGATGGATGGGATGGAAAAGACAGTGTTGATGAACGGTAATAATAAGCATCACAGTTGATAGTGCGAATAATTTGGCAATTTTACATTAATTTCAACACCGAGCAATGATGTGACAGCATGTTTCCTGATTTCAGTATCACAGCTAACTCACCCCTTCTCTACTTTGCGAGTATCATTGTGAATGTAGATAGATGACTGTGCAGTACATTCATTCATTCATTGTTATTCTTGAACACATACATCATCAAAGTATACCAACCAGACAGCACTCTGCATATTTTTAACACCTCGAGCATATTGCGTAACTTACGATCTATCCCTATGCGGATGGGAGTCACAGAGCATTCTCGCAGTCTTAGGATAAAATTAGAAACTGAAAGACCCCCTCATACCGACAACTGATGTATCCTGCCAGAACATCAGGAAAAAAATGGTCAAATGACGTGCAGCAACTTCTCCCTCTTTCTCTCTAGAATGCATCATTAGTCTACAATTAAACAGTATCTCGTTCCATCTCAACCGACCACCCCATCCACTCTACTTCATCTTTTAACGCAGATGCAAGTAAGTTTAGAGGCAGATGGTTCTCTGTTTTTCCAGGAAAGCATCAAAGACAGCAGTCATCTCATATGTATCACAATTATCTCAATAGACATACAGTAGAATGATGCCTTGACAAAAAAATGACAGTTTCCCTAGTTCCCAATGCCTCCATGTCAATGTTTTCTCGTATTCCTCTTGCTGTCATACACTCTTTCCCAAGTACAAGAAGTCTTCTGCACCAACCAGAAGTCACACAAGTCATCCTCGATTTACCCACATTTCGCTGTATTTTCTCTCAATTTATACATATTTTCCACAATGTTATCGATTTTTTGGTCACCACTACTCATGCGATCATGACATGACGTCTCTTCCCGTAATTGCTTGTAAATGTAGTAAAGCTACCAACACCTAGTGCAAATGCACTGATCGGGAGGCGTAGTATATCACTGTACTCAATTGCATCCAGTTGCCTCCACCCCATATATTCATAATCTGCAATGCGTTTCCTCTGTTTTCTGTATGCCTGTGTATATGCATAGTGTCGCAGATGGCTCTCAGGACCTGCCGTAGACCTGAGTTAGTGAGTGTGGGTCTGCCGCGCGTTATACCTGGAGAAATGTTGAGATACCGATACACAGTATGTCACACCCGGGATAGGGTTTGAAGATGGATCTGCCATGCATAATCCACATCTGAACATCGGTCTGGATATACAGTGCATGGCGGACCCACACTTTAACACTAATTTGGGTCTACTGTGGGTCCTGGGAGCCATCTGCGACACCGTATTACTCTCACTCTTTCCCTACGAAACCCTATTTATCGACAAAATCTCCGTTCAATGCGACGGCCTTGCAGCACCTTACTGCGAGGGCCTGTATGCCCGCATGGTACACTTTACTGGTCGACGCCAGAGCCAACGTCTTGCTGCATCAATAACCTCCGCATCATCCATGAACTGCTTCCCACAGAGTGTATCCTTCATTGCGCCAAATAGATGGAAGTCGGAAGGTGCGAGATCCGAGCTGTAGGCACACACTTATGATTACCCCAATTGGTGAACGAGTGTGTCAGCACTACCAACAGAGACGACTAGTTGAGCACATCGAATGAAAGAGTGTGCACGTTCCAACATTGGAATCATGGCTGTTTGCGGCCGGGCAGCAAATGGGAGATTGGACAGGTTTGCGCGTTCTTGTTGCAATCATTACAGACGCCTCGCCCAAAAACTTTCAGTGCTTTTGGTTACTGCCAGGTCGCCGTAGACAATCTGCCAACTCCTATGAATATCTGCGATGCTCTGGTTTTACGCTAAAAGAAACTTAATGACAGCTCTCTGCTTGAAACCCACCTCCGTTACGGACGCCATTTTGAAGGCTACATATAACGCCGACACCTATTGGAACTTCATGAAACTAGATGGGCTGAAACTGGTGCACTCCACGATGTTCCACAACTAATTCCACATTTTTTCAACCGAAATTGGCCGAGAAAAAAAATAATATGTTGCATTACTTATCGAACGTCCCTCGTAATAATATGCGATTTTTTCACCCCCCGTAACGTGGAAATAATTAGTCCAGGAGAAGAAATGAATATGACCTTTTTGTAGGAAATTTAGAACAGTTTAATTTTGTACTGGGAAAAATTTTCGCCGGGAGCCTTGATTTTTGAGTAATACAACAAAAACGTAAAAGGCTTTAAATCTTCCACCACCATCACCACAACCAATGTCCGTACCAGATAGGTTAGGATTTTTATTATTTTGTTCAGGATAGTCCTTCGTAGCACTGTGCAATAATTTGCGACAACACAATTTTTTCGTTCTAATCTTCCTTCACTGAATGGACTACTGCGACCTCGAAGAGAAGTGGACTGGCAGTAAGGATGTTTACAATCTGAAGTATAGTTCTCTTGATAGACTACGATTCACCAGTGGCATGAAATCCTACAAAGGTACCTTACGGACTGGTCCGATTTTTTCACACTTACATGATTTAAAGGTCAGTTTCTAAAGCAGCAAGACAGTTCTCAACAAGACGCAAGAAAAACGCATTTGAAAATTAGAATATAACGGAACGCTGTTTAGTGCAAAACAATGGTTGAGCATTAAAGAATTTGTCGATAGCTGAGAGCGTAGCGAAATCTGATTATAATCCTAATGTCGCTGGTTCAAATAACGCTAGCAGCATAGTTTTACTTTTTAAAGTTCATATGAAAATGCGAGTATTCACATTAAAATAAAATTGGGCACAAAAAGGCGAAACATTAACTAGAATATTAAATACTTTTTTTTCTAGCGTCACGACAGTATTATTGACGAATACAACTTTTTTCATTTAACAAAAGGAGATTTCGCATAACTGCATCAAATTTTGATTTGATATTCATATGACCAACAACAGAAAAAATACGTTATTTTCATTAAAAATTATGGTTCCAAATGTGTGTTAATTATTGTTTCCATTTGTTAATAAATACGTAATTAAAAAAAGTAAGAAACATTGTTACTAGCTAGATTTAACCAGTAACTTTATATGGTTATAAACCAATTAGGCAACGCGCTGAGCTAGCAACGAATATAATTCAGTGTCGCGTAAGATTTTTTTAATTGGGTAGAACTCCTTTACGAAACTAATGTACAGGCACTGATCTCCAAATGATGTAGTTAGTATGAAGAAAATCGGAGGGGTGCACTACGTTAAGTTGGAACCGTTACAATAACACGTACATTCTCAGAGAAAGTAATTTTTTTCTCATCACTGTGGCCTGCCTTTCTAATTTGTTGCACAACGAATGTGGTACTTCATCCTCAGTTTCTAAACGAGTGTTCGTCTCCAAAAGAAATTATTTTCAAAGAAATGTCAAGCTCTCCTCCCCCCCCCCCCCCCTCCCTCTCCCGCCTGCTGATCCATTGTTTCATCCAACATGACCGTTTACTTCTTTTCCTATAGTACACTGCCACTGCGTACACCATGTGATCAAAAGTATCCGGACACTTCGTTGAAAATGACTCACAAGTTCGTGGCGCCCTCCATCGGTAATGCTGGAATTCAATATAGTGTTTGCCCACCGTTAGCCTTGATGACAGCTTCCACTCTCGCAGGCATACGTTCAATCAGGTGCTGGAAGGTTTCTTGGGGAATGGCATCCTATTCTTCACGTTGTGGTGCACTGAGGAGAGGTATCGGGTCGGTCGCTGAGACCTGCCACGAAGTCGGCGTTCCAAAACATCCCAAAGGTGTTCTATGGGATTCATGACATGACTGAGCACGCCGGTCCATTATAGGGATGTTATTGTCGTGTAATCACTCCGCCACAAGCCGTGCATTATGAACAGGTGCTCGATCGTGTTGGAAGATGCAATTGCCATCCCCGAATTGCTCCTCAACGGTGGGAAGCAAGAAGGTTCTTAAAACATCAATGTAGGCCTGTGTTGTGATAGTGCCCCGCAAAACAACAAGGGGTGCAACCCCCCTCCATGAAAAACACGACCACACCATAATATCGCCGCCTCCGAATTTTAAAGTTGGCACTACAGTCACTCCACACAACGTTTTTCCACTGTTCAACCGTCCAATGTTTACGCTCCTTACACCAAGCAAGGCGTCGTTTGACATTTACCAGCGTGATGCGTGGCTTACGAGCAGCCGATCGACCATGAAATCCAAGTTCTCTCTCCTCCCGCCTGTCAGTCATGGTACTTGCAGTGGATCCTGATGCAGTTTGGAATTCTTGTGTGATGCTCTGGATAGATGTCTGCCTATTACACATTACGACCCTCTTCAACTGTCGGCAGTCTCTGTCAGTCAGCAGAACAGGTCAGCCTGTACGCTTTTGTGCTGTACGTGTCCCTTCACGTTTCCACTTCACTATCACATCGGAAACAGTGGACCTAGGGATGTTTAGGAGTGTGGAAATCTCGCGTACAGACGTATGACACAAGTGACACCTAATCACCTGACCACGTTCGAAGTCCGTGAGTTCCGCGGAGCGCCCCATTCTTTCCCTCACAATGTCAAATGACTACTGAGGTCACTGATATGGAGTACCTGCAGTGGGTGGCAGTACACTGCACCTGATATGAAAAAATTATTTTTCTGGGGGTGTCCGCATACTTTTGATCACATACTGTACATTGTGCAGCAGCCTCAGAGAAAGCAGGAATTGCTGATTTCCTTTTAGCATTTGAGCTCGTTCTCTTGCGAGTTCAGTGTTGACATGGCGATGTCGCTTTGTGGCTCTTCTAACCACACGCGACTTTATCCGTTCGCTACACGCGCTTTGTTGCATGCTTTAACAATCGCAATACCAACATATTTTCAATAACGTGCACTGCCAAGGAAGTAGGACCCACAACTTGAAAGTATCTTTTAGCAAACACTTAGGAATACCTACACACTTTCAGTGAAGTCTGCTACCAAGGAGTCGGGGGCACTTTGTGACAACCACGAAAGTTTTTTTAAAAAACACAAATTTCGTTAGTTATAGTTGACTTCTACTCACAAACACTATTAAAAATAGATATTGATGTTGATGTTTAAGTGGTGTCCAGTATTTGAAAATACTGAATATGATACTCATTATGAAAAGTCACTTCTACAGCTGAGACTTATATCTGTGGTTTAAGTTCAACCGGTAAATTCAAAACTTTATTCTATTAAAGTAGAAGACGTCATTAAAAAAACAACTATTTTCAAAATTTTAAAATATGAAGCACCTGACTAGATCACAATACTTTCAAAAGACGTCAGTCAGGCGTGTGCCGTTGGGGTAAGTGTTTCGGTGTGTTGGATTTGTACCAATGATTCTATATAGGTTTTTTCTGTCTCAAATAGAGAGTTAAAGTCTCCCATTAGTATTTTCACGTCATCTTGGTGAATTTTTCTCATAGTGTTTTCATGTGTGTTACAGAATTTTTCGACATTTTCGGTGTTTTTCTTATTTTCGACGTTGGTGGGGGCATGTGCATAGATGAGTGTATATTTTTTATTAGGGCTCTGAATGAGCACAGTCATAAGTAGATTGTTGATGGGTGTGATTTCTTTGGCAGTTTGATGATAGATCTGTGTTCGAGAAATGCCGTGCCGAAGATTGGTGCGCGTTTCGCTACCTTTTATTGTGTTTTGGTCTTGAAGATGCGATGGTTTCCGTAATGCAAGGTTTCATTGTCAGTTAGTCGTGGTCCTTGAAGAGCAAGGATGAGAATTTGATGTCGGTCGATTTCTTATGAGAGATTATTTAGTTTTCGTGTTTGGATCAATGTATCGATATTTAGTTTGCAAATGCATGTTTTCTGCTTGTAGGGAAATTTACCAGAGATCTCCGATATTCTCTGCCGTGCTAGCCTGGACTCCCCAGAATCCTAAAATCCAACTGCCGCCTTTCGACGGGCGGGTTGTGTACCACCTGGAGTAAAGTTGACTTTGCTTGCACAGTTCTTGTTTGCTTCTGTTTCATTAGTAGGGCCTGGGTGATACCAGGACCAGACAGGACCAGAGGGTGCTGAAGCCTTTGGAAGAAAATATTTTGAGCCGATCTCATTGAGCTAACAGAGTGTGACCAGAGTACCGGTGATTATCACTCAGACATGTCTGGATTTTGTGTTCAACGGAATGAGTAGCCGTTCAGAATTGTGTTAGTATTTGGTTCACCTCCAGTAATTGATTTTCTCGTTACCACCCATATGTCGGAGGCTTTCCCCTATCGGCCACACGGGATTATTATTATTATTATTATTATTTCTTTATTGTCTCAGACGTTATGTCTGGTTAAAAATGGAAGGTGACGCGGACCTTGATCAAGCGTGACTTCCTTTTAACTGTACGGTATATGTTACATTGCATTTAGGAACTTTCGGGTAATTGAACAAGTGTCAATAATTACAGATTTCTGTAGTTGTATATATAAGTTTGGATGTAGCTGTATTGCATTGATGTACTGGTGGATATTGTGTGGTATTACTCCTGTAGTTGATAGTATAATTGGTATGTCAACTTTATCCTGATGCCACATGTCCTTGACTACTTCCTCAGCCAGTTGGATGTATTTTTCAATTTTTTCTCCTGTTTTCTTTTGTATATTTGTTATATTGGGTATGGATATTTGGATTAGTTGCGTTAATTTCTTCTTTTTATTGGTGAGTATGATGTCAGGTGTGTTATGTGGTGTTGTTTTATCTGTTATAATGGTTCTGTTCCAGTATAATTTGTATTCATCGTTCTCCAGTACATTTTGTGGTGCATACTTGTATGTTGGATCATGTTGTTTTATAAGTTTATGTTGTAAGGCAAGCTGTTGATGTATTATTTTTGCTACATTGTCATGTCTTCTGGGGTATTCTGTATTTGCTAGTATTGTACATCCGCTTGTGATGTGATCTAATGTTTCTATTTGTTGTTTGCAAAGTCTGCATTTATCTGTTGTGGTATTGGGATCTTTAATAATATGCTTGCCGTAATATATGGTGTTTATTGTTTGATCCTGTACTGCAATCATGAATCCTTCCGTCTCACTGTATATACTGCCTTTTCTTAGCCATGTGTTGGATGCGTCTTGATCGATGTGTGGCTGTGTTAGATGATACGGGTGCTTGCCATGTAGTGTTTTCTTTTTCCAATTTACTTTCTTCGTATCTGTTGATGTTATGTGATCTAAAGGGTTGTAGAAGTGGTTATGAAATTGCAGTGGTGTAGCCGATGTATTTATATGAGTGATTGCTTTGTGTATTTTGCAAGTTTCTGCTCGTTCTATAAAGAATTTTCTTAAATTGTCTACCTGTCCATAATGTAGGTTTTTTATGTCGATAAATCCCCTTCCTCCTTCCTTTCTGCTTAATGTGAATCTTTCAGTTGCTGAATGTATGTGATGTATTCTATATTTGTGGCACTGTGATCGTGTGAGTGTATTGAGTGCTTTTAGGCCTGTGTTACTCCATTTCACTACTCCAAATAAGTAGGTCAATATTGGTATAGCATAAGTATTTATAGCTTTTGTCTTGTTTCTTGCTGTCAATTCTGTTTTCAGTATTTTTGTTAGTCTTTGTCTATATTTTTCTTTTAGTTCTTCTTTAATATTTGTATTATCTATTCCTATTTTTTGTCTGTATCCTAGATATTTATAGGCATCCGTTTTTTCCATCGCTTCTATGCAGTCGCTGTGGTTATCCAATATGTAATCATCTTGTTTAGTGTGTTTTCCCTTGACTATACTATTTTTCTTACATTTGTCTGTTCCAAAAGCCATATTTATATCATTGCTGAATACTTCTGTTATCCTTAGTAATGGGTTGAGTTGTTGATTTGTTGCTGCCAGTAGTTTTAGATCATCCATGTATAGCAGATGTGTGATTTTGTGTGGGTATGTTCCAGTAATATTGTATCCATAATTTGTATTATTTAGCATGTTGGATAGTGGGTTCAGAGCAAGGCAGAACCAGAAAGGACTTAATGAGTCTCCTTGGTATATTCCACGCTTAATCTGTATTGGCTGTGATGTGATATTATTTGAATTTGTTTGGATATTAAGTGTGGTTTTCCAATTTTTCATTACTATGTTTAGGAACTGTATCAATTTAGGATCTAATTTGTATATTTCCAATATTTGTAGTAACCATGAGTGGGGTACACTATCAAAAGCTTTTTGGTAATCAATGTATGCTTAGTGTATCGACCTTTGTTTAGTTTTAGCTTGATATGTCACCTCTGCATCTATTATCAGTTGCTCTTTACATCCTCGTGCTCCTTTGCAACAGCATTTTTGTTCTTCATTTATAATTTTGTTCTGTGTTGTATGTGTCATTAATTTCTGTGTAATGACTGAAGTTAATATTTTGTATATTGTTGGTAGGCATGTTATGGGGCGATATTTAGCTGGGTTTGCTGTGTCTGCTTGATCTTTAGGTTTCAGATAAGTTATTTCATTTGTAAGTGTTTCAGGGAATGTGTATGAGTCTGCAATGTAACTGTTAAATAATTTAGTTAGATGTGAATGTGTTGAGGTGAATTTCTTTAGCCAGAAATTTGCTATTTTATCTTTTCCAGGGGCTTTCCAATTGTGAGTAGAATTAATTGCTTGGGTGACTTCACGTTGCAAAATTATCACTTGTTTCTGCTTGTATCCACCGTGCATGCCTGTTATGTTGTACCGGGTTTCACCATATGTTGCTCCAGAAGTGTTCCATGTCTGTTATGTTTGGTGGATTGTCTATTTTAATGTGTGTGTTATCTATTATCTGGTAAAATTTCTTTTGGTTTGTGTTGAATGTTTGGTTTTGTTTCCTTCTATTTTCACTTTTTTTGTATCTTCTAAGTCGTTTGGCCAATGCTTGTAATTTCTGCTTCTTTTCATCTAATTGCTCCATCACTTCTTGTTGTGAGATTTTACCTAACCTTTTTCGTTTTTTTTCTGACATTTCATTTCTTATAAATTGTGTTAGCTGTCCGATGTCTTTTCTCAGTTTTTCTATTCTGATCTGTAGCCTGTGTTGCCATGCTGGTTTTGTGGGTTTCTTCTGTGTGTTGGTTGGTTCCGATCTCTGGCTAGTGTGTATATTTAGTGTAGTGAGTGCTCCTATATAAACCAGTAGTTGTAACTCGTCTATAGTTGTGTTTTCATTTATTTTGTTTTGTATGATTGTGTTGATAGTTTTTATTGTTGTTTCGACTTGTGGGTTATTTGGCGGTCTATGTAAGAATGGTCTAATGTCTGTATTTGTGCCTTTGTATTCTATATATGTCAGCAGAAATTTTTCTTCTATATCTAACGTGTGTCACTTCGTGTTCTATTTGTGCTTGTTCTGGTGGCTGTCTTAAGATTTCGTTTTCCTCTGACTGTTTAATTGATGCATGTTGTTCTTTATTTGTTTGCTCTGGGATGCTTGAGTCCATTACTGTATTTTCTTCTTCTTCTGATTGCACATTATTTTGTTCCAGTTTGTTGTACTTGTTGTTTGATGTTTTCTAATTTTGACTGGGGTATCCTGTTATTTTTGATTATTACACGGATCTGATCAGCTAGTCGTTGTTCTGTTAAAAATTTTAATTCTGGGTATCTGGTAGTAAATGTTGTGTATACTTGTGATCTGTATTCAGTTGTGCTGGTTCCTAGGTTTGTTGCTTGGTAATAACAGAACATGAGGTGTCGATTAACTTCATCTGACCATCTCATCCTCTGTCTTTGTTTTCCTTCTAGGGTGGTTGCAGGAAGCATATCCTGCAAAACACCTCTATTTGGATTTGAATCATTTTCCAGTTGGCTAGCAGTGTCGTTACCATTGTGGGCAGGCATAGGGTTCAAGCGTCGTCCCCGACCATGACGGCGCTTGTCTGAGGATTCTTTAGTTCTGTCCTGAACCAACTAAACACACTAAAAGGGGGGTTAGCCCTATTAGTGGTTTGTTCTTTTTCGCCTTTTACGACTGGCAGAACATACCGGATTATTATTATTATTATTATTATTATTATTCTTTACTTTCTCAGACGTTAAGTCTGGTTAAAAATGGAAAGTGACGCGGACCTTGATCAAGCGTCACTTCCTTTTAACTGTATGGTATGTGTTACATTGCATTTAGGAACTTTCGGGTAATTGAACATGTATCAATAATTACTGATTTCTGTAGTTGTATATATAAGTTTGGATGTAGCTGTATTGCATTGATGTACTGGTGGATATTGTGTGGTATGACTCCTGTAGTTGATAGTATAATTGGTATAATGTCAACTTTATCCTGATGCCACATATCCTTGACTTCCTCAGCCAGTTGGATGTATTTATTATTATTATTATTAGCACTGGTATTTAGCGCTATTATTATTATTATTATTATATTATTATTATTATTATTATTATCATCATGTCTTCAGCAAAACCGATTTGGTGTATCTTCCCACCACCGAAGTAGATGTGTATTGTTCGATTCAATATTTCCATCACATAAATGTGGGTTATAATTACGTTACATTGCTGCTAGTAGACATATTTCTCACTTTTTCTTAGACAGTTGCTAAATGTTACTCCATCAAAGGAATTATGTGCCCAGCACTGTTGCAATACAGTCGTTCAAATTATCCGATTTCTGTAATTTCATTTCGATACCAGAGCGTTCTAATCGGATTCAGCCAGTCAGCCTTAATGTGGATATCCGACTACGGCTCTCATCACACGATAGGCTGGGTAAACCACATTCTTAATCGGACTGTTGAATCTGGATCACTTATCTATGACAGGGCCAGAAGTTTTAAACACTATGGAAAACACTAATACAATGTGCTTATTACAAATACGTTATTTGAATATAAATGTATGAAGCAACGAGATAATCATTCATTTACAGAAGCAGAGCCCCATGCGTCATAGCAGAGCAGTGCAAGATTGGTTTCAGGGCCAAGGGAGGATAAAGCTGTTGCCGTTTGTTCCACGATCGCCGAACAATAACCAGATAGAGAATATGTGGGCAGAGGTAACAACGTCACTGTCATGTGGAAATACAAATGCAAGCGACCTTTGGACGAATACAGAAAACGTATGGTGGGAAGTAAACCATGACGCTACACTATCGACGACTTAATGAAATCCAAGCCCCTACGCCTTCGAGAAATCTTCCGTAATGATGGTGGGTGGTTTGGTTACTAAAAGTATACTCGTCCACAAAACCCATGTGGGCAATTATCTGATAATCGGTCAAGCTTTGCTTTGTCACAGCTCTTTAGCATACAAGTCCATTTACTTTGTCTCCTTACAATTCTTGCAATGCAAGGTAATTGAAAAATCTCATCCACTCGACACCATCTGAGGAATTGCTTGGAGCATGGGTTGTTCAACACACAGTAGTCGTCACCCTCACTGGAATCAATGACTGTGTGTGTGTGTTTTCGTGTTCACTCACAATCTGAATCAATACTATTAACATTAGAGAGACAACCAACAATAAATATTACTTCAAATATGTCTGTAAAGTATTTTAATGCGATGGGAAGTTACAAACTAAATTTTTACGCAACCCATGTCCTGCATATTAAGTAAGTAGGCTGTGTTAACTCCATAATATCGTTAGGAGAGACAGTGCGCTCTCGTTGTCGCGGCTCGTAAGTGCAGCGACTAGCAGTGCCCAATGCCGCCGCGATTTGTTTATGCTGGCTGAGCGTGGACACTGCAGCAGACACTTCCCCATAAACGGAAAGAAATCACCTTGGCTCTGACTGCAGTGAGCGGACATCACTACCTCCATGTTCTTATAGTACCAAACGTGAGACTCTACTCACATGTGCCATGGAGGAATTGCAACGGGTATCATGTCATTAGTCATCAGAATATTTACCGGTGATGAAATGTCCACTCTATTTGAAACCCAAAAAAATTTAAACTTTCTCACAAAGTCAAGTGAGATGATACTAAATGCGTCTTATCTAAGGGGCAAAAATTAACTGCAGAGCTTTTATGTACGCAGTAGTAGCACACAAGGAAATATGTCTTGGAAGCGTATATTTCATTTCCTCTTCTCATATCAACGCCCTTGTTTTAGTATGAAATGAGAAAATAAACACGAAAAACTAAAGTTCCTGAGATGCATATAAGTCATTTCCTCTTCTCATATCATAGCTTTTGTTTTAGTATGAAGTAAAAAATAAACAGTTTAGGGTTCTGAAGCTTAATATGACACCAGAGTCTTATCGTAGGCGTTATCGGAAAAACAAAAAGCAAGGAGCTGTCCATTCGTTTGTCCAACAGTACGTATCCTTTCATGCATTACTACCGCTCGCTGATTCTTATTTAAGGACTTGTGGGCATCAAGTTCTTCAGCGAATAAGCCTTATGTTATTGTGCTAATTACAGTATGGGAAAAATGCAACAAAGACTAGTTCTCCTAGAGCAGTGAGGATATTTGCACATGCCTGTATTCAGCAATAACTGTCAACTACCACAACACATCACAGAATTTTGCTCGAGCGTTGTCTTACGATTCCCTTATTGAGTTTGTATCTGCCTGCTTGTAGCTCTGCTACAAAAAAAAAAAAATTAAAAATTTGGGTTTCAGCGAGTCTCGAAAGGCGAACAAAGGCAGCGTATACATGACAGGCAAGCACGTTACCTGGTAGCTAGCAACCACGTGGGATGTTTTTGACTTACTTATTGGCCCAGTAGCCACTATGACAGATAAATCGCAACATAAGAGACGAGAGTAGTTATTTCCCGTGTGGAAGGACTTCCCTTGACTCAAAAGCATTAACTGATATCCTTATGTCACATTTCAAGAGTAAATCATATTATTTAATTGAAATGACACGATCAAGGAAGTAACTCGTCGGTCACAGAGATGCCAAACATATTTTGCGCTGTTGCCAAGTTTCAGTTATACTGCCAGGAAGGATACTAGCTGATGTGTTCTGTGCGTGACCTCGGAAGTGACTATAGCTTCGTCTCAGAGTTGCGGGTGGCAAGGGCCGCAATATCCTCATTATATGTCAATGAGTCTTATTCGCATTTCTGTAACTAGGTTTAGGAACTAGAGTGTCATTACTTGTAACACATCGATGCAATGAGTGCAAACTAAATGTCGTAAATTAATAACTGCGACAGTTATTTGTGTTTTACTGTCTTAATTGGACCGAAACCCTGAAAGCGTATTCAGCAGACGCGATCACAATTTTTGGAGATTCTCCAGGGGTTGAGTTGGAAACGTATCTTTGCTTTACAATATTGTTATTGAGATCACTGTCATTGGCACATCCGCCAGAAGACAGGCATGGCCTGGATTTTTGTTGTCTGCTCTTCTGACGGATATTCTGCCTTTGCTCCTAACGTGAAGACTTAAGGTGAATTCGAACATTCCATACGGCGAAAATCGGATGCTTCTGTTCTTCCGGCTCTAACATTCAAAAAACAGTTCAATAAGCGGCAGAAAAGCGCCTGTGAACCAACAATTAATAATACAGTGATAATTAGTGTAATCTGACAAATTCCATCAGTCATCTGATAATTGTGAAAAACTACTTTTTTTCATCTGCGCAGCACTGCAGTATGAACTCAAAGGTTTCATAGGACTCCTATACTTAATTTCGTTGTGAACGTTTTCAATGACACTAGGGAGGAGCACAACCATCTGACTTGCAACATACTTTTCCAGTGGGATTTGAATCTTTGGCTACAGTTGCAGTAGCACGTCCAATGAGGTATCAAGAATGTGAGCAATCACTCATTACTGTAGTATAGGCTAGGGCAGAAAGAAGCAGGGTTTCTGACAAAGTAAACGATGAGAGACACTGTCGCTGTCACTTTTTAAAGAGGAATTGTTCAGAAAATTACAACTATATCTAATGAAATGAGTAGGGTGATGCAGCTCCAGCCCAGCACTATCACTGAGTTGCCAAACATTTTCCGAATAGAACGTAAGATTGCCAGATTGTGCAGATGGCCGGACTTAGAGTTGTCAGGGGCGGTCAGTTTTATTGGCCACCTTAAGTGAACGACTCGGACTTAGTCTCTGTGGCGGCCGACCGGCGGTCAGTTTTTATGTATAAGACTGTACGTAATGTGCACATAAGGAGACGACTCGATCTTTAATGTGTTGAAATGAGGCAAAACGCCGCAGGCCGAATCAAGGCGATACTGCAGTTGCAAAAAAGGTCGTAAGCACTGGCAATTGATAATCACTGATTTACAAGTGTGGATTTAACGCAGGTTCTCAGTTTTCACATCCATATATACCCTTGTTATTCTCTTACATCTTCTCTACCTCCACCTAACTGTAATTCAGAGCGTTTCGACTTTATTGATCGGGCCGGGCCAATTTCTGCGGTGTGTTTACACAGTGTTAAGTACGCCGATTATCTCTCGCTCCCTCCTCTACTCCTTACCCAAGCAAAAGAGTGGTCGACAGACGACTCCCCGAATTTGAAAACGAGAGCATCATGACTTTAGGGCAATATGCGTCTTCGGCGGAAAATATTGTCTGTACTTCGATCAGTGTCGTTTGCCTTCTGACTCAGAATTCAATTCTGACAATAGTAACATGTCCACATTATTAACATTACTACAAGAATAAAACAGAAAAAAAGATGGAGTATATATAGGAAGTGCACTGACCAGTCTTTAATGTATCGTCCTCCCGCCCCACACACTTTTGGATCGGTAAGAAACAGCTTTCCAACAATTTCTCATTACTGGAACTAATGTCCACTCTTCAGCAGAGCGTAAGCTAATTTGCTGGTGGATTAAAGCTGTGCTGGACTGGGTCTCGAATATGAGACCTTTGGCATTCACTGCAAGTACTCTGGCCGGCCGAAGTGGCCGTGCGGTTAAAGGCGCTGCAGTCTGGAACCGCAAGACCGCTACGGTCGCAGGTTCGAATCCTGCTTCGGGCATGGATGTTTGTGATGTCCTTAGGTTAGTTAGGTTTAACTAGTTCTAAGTTCTAGGGGGCTAATGACCTCAGCAGTTGAGTCCCATAGTGCTCAGAGCCATTTGAACCATTTTTTTGCAAGTACTCTACCGATTAAGTCCCGGTCCGGCATGCAGTTTTAATCTGCTAGAAAGTTTCAGTTTCTGGTTCCTTTGAGCTCTAAACGTGAAGGTCAAATACTTGAAAGTACTCAAAAAAATGGATCAAACGGCTCTAAGCACTACGGGACTCAACATCTGAGGTCATCAGTCCCCTTGAACTTAGAACTACTTAAACCTAACTAACCTAAGGACATCACACACATCCATGCCCGAGGCAGGATTCGAACCTGCGACCGTAGCAGCAGCGCGGTTCCGGACTGAAGCGCCTAGAACCGCTCGGCCACATCGGCCAGCTGAAAGTACTCACTGTATTGCATTCTATCGTACATTTTCCTCATTAAGCGGACCAATCAGTGTGGACAGTACTTCTTACTGATGATGCAATTGCAAACAGAAAAACTTCACTTTTGAGTAAGTGTAAGAGAACTTAGAATTTCTTACCGAGAATATGCACTTAGTGTAACAAACGGCAGCCAGCTTCAGATATGGATGAATGCAAAATACTGCGCTTGATAGGCAAACGTGGGCTTTTGAATTCACCACCAATAAGTTTCTGCTGAACTCCTATTTTTAAATTTACATCTGCATCGATACTCCGCAATCCATCTTACGGAGCGTGGTGGAGGGTACCCCGTACGACTATTAATCATTTTCTTTCCTGTTCCACTCGAAAACAGAATGAGGAAAAAACGACTGTCTCCTTGCCTCCTTATGAGCCCTAAGTTCTCGTACAGTACGTGATCAAAAGTACCCAGACACCTGGCTGACATATCCTCTTCCACAAAACCGAGACAAATGTATATTATCAATTAAATAAAGAGTGCTGTCGATGAAATAAATAATACAAATATATTCCCCATAGTTTTAATGCGGAATGCTTTACAACACTTTACAGTTAAAGTTGCTTTACAACACTTTACAACACTTTACAATTTAGGTTTTATTACGCTAATAGTACCTTCATGATGACTGTACAAAGTCAAGGTATTTCAACATTGTCAAATGACATTAATGTACAGAATTCATAAAAATAATTTTAAAATTTATATGTGTAGCTTCGGAGGAAGGACACCTGACTTATTATTTCACCAATGCTTTGTTCTATTTCTTATTTAACAAATAAAATACAAAGAAACTCACTTGCAGAGTTTACGCTCACTTCGACGTCGTTCCATTGAAGGAAATTATCTGGTGTATTCATCTTTAGCTGTTGTTTTCCGTTTTGCTGTCATGAGCTTAAGCATGGTGAGTATTTCAAATTCTTATTACCAGCCACTTACCAGAAAATCAGCCTGAATTTAATAAATTCCTTCAGACTCTTCTTCTGAAAACTTAGAAAGCTAAAGGTGATTATTTCCAACATTCCATTTGAAAAGGAAGCGGTAACACTGAAAGCGAAAGCACGTAGAAAGAGGCGATAACTCGACAGTTTACTTGCTTCCTCGATAAGGTAAAATGCAATGGATAATTTAGGAGTCTTGACCAGTCAAATTAATCGAAGTTTTATGAGATCGACCGGGCGTTTCTATTTGTTCCTCCTTGATGTCTACGTAAAGTGATTTTGTAAATCAGAGACTTTTTCAGCCGGACAGAAAGTTATTTACACCACTCGAATCTGGGACAACCCAGGCATTAGCAACCCGAGTCAAGCGTCTCTGTTGATTCTCTTATGCGGATTTCCTCCGCCGAAAGGGTCAACGATACCACCAGACGCAGAGAACTTGAGTGTCCTCCAGTGCCAGTACTGCATAAGAATACAGCTGGCGTCGTCCCAGCAGCACATGCGGGTTGCAGAGTAAGTTGACGGCGTGCAAAAAAAGTCCCGTTCCAACTCCTCCGCGAAGAATCTCATCCCAAGTACTTAATTTGGTCTGACATGCGTCGTTAATCGCTGTTGTTGTTATGGTTGCATTCTTGCTGTTGTGCAGCTCTTCATACGAGTCATTCCTGCGCAGACCCGTTCATCACAGCATAACTATTGCAACCTACATCCATTTGGACCCATGTACTGCAGTCACGCCTTGGTCTCTGCCCTACACTTCCTTCATTACCAAACTGGCAATTTCTTTAAGCCTCAGGATGTATCCTATCAACCGATCCCTTCTTTTAGTCTAGTCATGCTATAAATTTTTCTCTCCAATTCGATTCACGATCTCTTCTTAAGTTGCTCCATTTACCCATCTAATTTTCAACAGTCTTCTGTAACACCATATTTTAAAAGCTTCTATTCTCTTCTTGTATGAACTGCTTATCGTACACATTTTACTTTCGAACAACGCTACTCTCTATACAAATACCGTCAGAAAAGACTTCCCGACAATTACATTTATCTTTGAAATCAGCTAATTTGTCTTCTCAGAAAAACATTTCTTGCCATTGCCAACCCGCATTTTATATTGTCTCTACTTTGGACATCACTTACTTTGCCGCCAAAATCACAAAGTTCATGGACTGCTTTTAATGTGTCATTTTCTAATGTAGTCCTCTCAGCATAGTTTGATTGAAATGATTACATTGAGTTACCTTTCTTTTATTTTAACCTCTTCGAGACATCCATTTCGTTCAGCTGCCATCTGTGACAATTACACCATCCGCAAACTGTGTGGTTTTTATTTCTTCTCCGTGAAATTTAATTCCATTTCCACAGTTTTCCTTTCTTTCTTTCCTTTACTACTTACTCAATATACACACTGAAAAACTTCGGAGATGGGCTTCAACCCTGTCTCACTCCCTTGCCAGCCACTGCTCCACTTTCATGTCCTTTGGCTCTTTTCACTGCAGTCTGGTATCTGTATAGCTGTACATAACTTTCACTCCCGATATTTAATCACTGCTACTTTCAAAATTTCAATAACTTAGGTTTGCCTTTCTTTAACCTATGTTCTACGATAAATCGTAAGGCCACTTGCAAAGCTGCCAGAAATCACGTTACAACGGCTAAACTCCTGCAGAGCCTTTCTGCAGTATCACAGAAGGAACATCTAGCTTCTTATAGCCCTATTACACGACCTCGTTCGAAGTCGGTGAGGCGTTAATAATAGCGTCTTTGTTGCCTTAAAGACATTCTGGACTAACATCAACTCACCACGTCCGATCTCAAAAGTAGCTAACGCTCACGATCGCTACAGCGTGTATTTAAAGCAAACCTGATCTTCATCTTCATGGTGGCGCTATTAGCACTACTCCTATGCGACTGGCGCAAAATCTGGATAGATATCTTCCAGATCTAGAAACACGCCTCCCAACTTTAGTCTCTTGCTGGTGAGATTCGTTGTTCCGTCAATGCATTGCAAGAGTTTCATTTTGAACTATTTCAGTGTAATATTCTCGGTGAATCCAATCATGACGCAACAGTATCATCCTATTCCAACACTGCTTAGTGGGTTTCGTTTTCTAAATAACATCTCTACATACACAAAAATGGTGCATAATAACGTGAATATCTTCTATAACAGAGTTAATATAATGTGGAAGCGTGAGGCAAGGACAGCGTTTCATTGCCGCAACACTTCAAAGAGGCAGCAAATCCATTCTAAAAGAGGTGGTCTACGTGACGCTTCTTCACCACCTTGTTAACTACTGTTGCACGATATGGGATCATTAGCAAGTAGGACTGATGCACGACATCGAAAAAGAAAAGCAAGATCAAAGAAAGGCGACTAATATTTTTTTACCATCGTGAAATCGATGAGAGTGCGTCAGGGATATGATGTGAGACTTGGAACGATGATCTCTTCCACAAAGACCTGCATACCGGTCACCAGACTATCTACTCGATTGCACTGATTCCTTTTAGCAAACAAACTACGACCCTCGTGTCAGATTTGCGTATGTATTGAGCAACTTCCTAGTACATGGAGCTCCAATATGTAGACGAAATAGATGTATGTATGTGTAGCACTATCTGATCAGAAGTACCTGGACATTTATTAGGGGCTATTAATATGGGCTGTGTCTACCACACACACGTCAATTTAAACAGAAAATCATGTCGGGGGGGGGGGGGGGGGGGGGGTAGAAAAGAAAGTTATTTTAGATACACACCCTTTACTTCGACATCTTTACAAAGACAGAAGAGAATTTTAGTTCGGATCCTTTAGCTGACTTGCGGATGGGATTTGCGACCGTTTGCCAGGTACACAAAGATTGACCCGTGTGTTGATCGGACATCCACATATGGAATTCCTGACGGATTTCTCATCCCTCAATTATAAATGGTATTCTGTGCATTTAAGTGTTTCGTAACGTTCTCCGCGTGGTAATGCCTTTCCCTGTATTCTTACCATGAACAAATGTCTCATTAAAATCAATCTTTGCGATACACAGGATATGCATCCACAACTTTCGTCCTCCAGCTTCTGAATTGCAATTTGTTTATTTTCATCAGCACTTCTCGTTCTCTAACTGTTACATCATAACTTGGTGTTCTTCAACAATGTACTCAGTTCCTCATTACTTATATAGTAATAAACTCCTCCACAACTACAAAACTGTCTGGCTCTTAGACATCCACATGACGAAGACAGCGAAGAACCGCTATATGTTACAAAAGTTCATTTGCAGTTGATAGTAAAAATGGTTCAAATGGCTCTGAGCACTATGGGACTTAACATCTATGGTCATCAGTCCCCTAGAACTTAGAACTACTTAAACCTAACTAACCTAAAGACATCACACAACACCCAGCCAGTTGATAGTAGTTCTCATATCACTACAATGGTCAGGGACCTCCGATAGGCCGAAGGTCTGTCCATCGTTTAAATTCCAAAAGGCTAAACTATCATAGTGATCAGAGATTTGCAACAACACTAGGGTATTTGTGGGAACTTATATGGGACTCCATGGAAGAAAGACAACAGCTTTTCCAGATGATTCCAGCATCTACCTGAAAATCAAATGCAACTCGCATGCCACATTATACTGCGTGATGGAGAATACATCCAACAGTTAACTCTGATCTTGCTCTATTCATGTGGAAAGAATCATTGTTCGTAAATTTCCATATTAACTCTAATTTCTTGTTGTAGTCATTTCACGAGACACCTTTTGGAGTGAGTAATACGTTACCACGGACATACTCCCTCAGATTTTCAAAAAATAAAATCACTCCATGACACGAAACGCCTCTTTTGCAGCTACCGCCACGGAAGTTGCATTGAGTATACAACTCCATGTGTGCCACACGTAAAAAATAGTGTAACTGAGCTAGGAGTTTACAAGTGGATAAGTCAGTTCCTCAAACAGTATTACTACCTGTTACATGTATCTTTGATTTCTGGCGTATATTAGGTTTGAAAGGTGCAGTTGATCAGTAGTCTGTGTTATCAACATACGAGAAACTAAAAAATGGTTGTCATCATTGTTAGGCTTTTAAGTACGAATCTTTAAATACAAAGTTATGTTTAAGATAGCTCAAGTGAGCACATTGCCTGTGATAACTAACATTTCCAGAATGAGATTTTCACTCTGCAGCGGAGTGTGCGCTGATATGAAACTTCCTGGCAGATTAAAACTGTGTGCCCGACCGAGACTAACTCGGGACCTTTCCCTTTCGCGGGCAAGTGCTCTACCATCTGAGCTACCGAAGCACGACTCACACCCGGTACTCACAGCTTTACTTCTGCCAGTATCTCGTCTCCTACCTCCCAAATTTTACAGAAGCTCTCCTGCGAACCTTGCAGAACTCATTCTGGAAACATCCCCCAGGCTGTGGCCAAGACATGTCTCCGCTATATCCTTTCTTTCAGGAGTGCTAGTTCTGCAAGGTTCGCAGGAGAGCTTCTGTAAAGTTTGGAAGGTAGGAGACGAGATACTGGCAGAAGTAAAGCTGTGAGTACCGGGCGTGAGTCGTGCTTCGGTAGCTCAGATGGTAGAGCACTTGCCCGCGAAAGGCAAAGGTCCCGAGTTCGAGTCTCGGTCGGGCACACAGTTTTAATCTGCCAGGAAGTTTCATAACTAAGGTTGTAACATCCTCCACTTACACCACAGTCTACGTGTTTTCTTATATACAGGGTGCAGAAAAATTGTGTCACGAAATTTTAACCCTGGATAGCTGATGCCAGTAGGAACCAAAATTAATAGTGTTGTGTAGGTCGACAACGCACAATTTTTAAACTACGGAAACTTGGCGCCACGCACTCCGATTGGCCGCGGGATTGCCCTGCTGCTGGATGCTCTGCACAACGCATGACCGCGAATGCTTCGCCTGCCGGAGATCGCGATGCCTCCAAGGCGTCCCGCACGCTCGGTGGTAGCGTGCCAGCCTTCCACTGTAAGGGCCTTGGGGCGAAGCCGCCGGGGTCCCGACACATCCATTGTAGTTTCATGATAATACGTACCCGGAACAAACCCGTGAACAGCTTTTAGTTCGCGTACAGGAAGTCTCAACAAATTGCGTCGGCCCTGAAAAGGGCCTTTTTTGTAGCTAGGACATTGTTTACCTAACGCAGGTGCTGGAACTGGCGACCCTCTGACGCGATACAAACTTGGTAACGTCAAACGGTGTTTTTCCGATCTGTGTCGAAGATTCCTGGCATTGTCCTGATATGATTGGCAGGATGTTGAATGCGATCCATTAATTCCTCTTCGTTTCTAGGTGGTTCGCGCCCGGGTAGGTGAACTAGAACCTTGACGAATCCCCACAGGAAAAAAGTCCAGTGGTGTGAGGTCTGGTGATCCCAGGGTCCAATGTCCTACGAGCACCTCTGCCAATTACCCGGCCGTCGAAGAGTTCAATTAAATGTCCGCACACAGCAGGACTTATGCAAGGGTGCCTCATCATGCCGCAACCACATGTGTAGCCCTATGTCCAGCGGAACATCTTCCAGCGAGCCGCGTAGAGTTTCTCGGAACCACCGGCAAAACCGTAGCCTGTGTTCATTGTCCGCCACAGGATTTAGGTCTACGACAGGGTGGAAACTAATTGGATGCTGGCTGCCATCCCTCAAAACCTCCCAGACTAACCGATGAGTGACACCCACGTCGTGTCCAAACGCTCGAGTACTTGTAGGTGCTTCCTCGAAGCGCTCGGCAACAGTCTCTTCAAATGCAGCATCTCGTCGTGTTCGAGGTCTTCCAGCGTCACCACGATATCGCTAACGAGCCTGTTTGGCCAAGTCGTCGGTGGATTGCTGTAAACATCTGCGGGTGTGGGTGGCGTCTTGCTGGGTATCGTTCCTCATACAACCGTCGAGCTTCATGCGGATTACCGTTGGTCAATCCATAAACAAAAACCATATCTCGTTCCTCAAACGAATACTGTGCCGCCATGCTTACTGTATGACTAAATCGTAGGAGACTTGTCTCTCCTCCGAAGCGAAGCTTACGGTGAGTACCTCCGACGTGAGGTGGAGACAAACAGCAAGACCTATTCAACACGTGTGCGTATCACGTTGGGGCAGTGACGAGACGAGACGAGGGCTTTTGTACGTGTGAACCGACAACCATAGCGCTGCCCGTCAACCGAAGAAAGGCAACAGCAATCCCACGGCCAATCTGAGCTCGTGGCGCCAAGTTTCCGTAGTTTAAAAATGGTGCATTGTCGTCCGACACAATATTAGTAATTGTGGTTCGTACTGTCATCAGCTATCCAAGGTTAAAATTTCGTGACAATTGTTCTCCACCCTGTATAAGGGATCACTTTGGCGGTTTGCATTGTGTGTTTATGGAAGTTTTTCTGGGTAGACATTTGGGGAAGAGGAGGAAGTACTCCTACAACTACTCTGTAGATACTCTGGACGAGTTGGACGTCTATTCCACGGTGGGACGGAGAAGAAAGCAACCCATACCTGCTAAGGTGACCATTAAGAGCACAGATGTTCTTGTACACTATCTTTATTAACATCTGGATACTAAAGGGGAATACGAGATACCTTCACTAAATGCATATTAGTTTCAACATACTTCAGAATGTGTGCCATGGAAGATATGTATATGTTTTTGAAATCCTGTTTAGTTCATACTGCATTACAGATACACAGTCACAAATCCTATGGTAGAGATGTCAAAAAAAAAAAAAAATGCTGTATAATTATACGTGCCTAAACGACAGAGCTGTTTTTGTTAAAGTGAAATACTGCACATCATCATTCCGTATCTAGACATAATGCCTAAATTGTTTGACATTAAAGAATCGTGATTTTAGTATCACAAAATAGAGCTGACAGACAATACCACTGTTTGCCAAGACGGACAGTTTTCCACAGGGTAAAGAAGATGACTTATTTTGCCAAGACGGACAGTTTTCCACAGGGTAAAGAAGATGACTTATTCCTCTCAGAGTGCTACTGTTAAGATGTTTTGGTTTGTATCATATGTTATCAAGTACTTTTCAATGTGGTGTAGCGATGTGAAATATTCAGTCATATCATTACTGGTCTTTCGAATGACTAAGATATACGTTAAGTGGAATTCATACTGTAATGAAATTGTGACTTAAAAAATTATGTTATGTACTTTGTGATATCCCCACAAAAGATGTTATTTTGTTTCCTTAGCGCCACAGCAAGAAATTAGCGGTGACGCCAGTCTTCACATCTGAGAAAGCAGATAACAGTACCGGATATAGTAGTTATCAAGTCAGCAGCCAGAGTTTTTAAAAAAGACAAAGAGTTTTTAAAGAAGACAACAGGAGCGTCAAGTTCTTGCTATGCTTATTTTTTGTAACAGTATAACAAGAAAGATGTAAACTGCATCGGAAAAAAATCTGTCAGTCGATCTTGCGATATTGGAAGATCAAGAACTGTATTCTGATCTTGCTATTACGTTACATGACTCTGTACACAACGTGCGCTAATAAAACTTTTGCAAAGTTGTTACAATTAATTCGAAGATGATATTATTGTGATTTTTTTGGAAATTCGGTGACGAGAAATTTTTTGAAGACGTGGAACCAGAAAGAAGTATTACCTTTCTACAAAATTCATAATTTAATACGAGACTCCAACTGACGCTAAAGGGGAGAGAAAAATTATCCAACCACTGTCGAACTGCCTGTTCACAAAACTGGATACTGCACAATTTGAGGAACTAGCGAAATGAAGACCCACAATGAGGATCCTTTCAAACTTTGATCTGATAATGCTGTCTCACTCAAGTACGCAGCGTCTTTGTGTCGTTCGTAGGATCACTGAAGGTCTGATGCTGCTTAAACCATTGTATACTCTACTAGATCTGGTAACGATACCAAAGACGAACAACACTATTGCACTCTGGTGGCCATCCTGTCAGAGATACTTGCGGCTCTAATCCTTTACATAATTTATATTGGCATCTGAGCATATCTTGTGTGCTTCACTTTTATTCCTCAGGCAGCGGATGGAGCAGAATGTCACCTCTAATAGAACAAACAATGACACTGCATGTACTGACGTTGAATTCCAATTGAGAGATCGTCTATTAGACGTGTCCCATGAGCCGATTCCTCCCAGTACTTTATTTGGAATATGGCAGAGTTTCTCGTGGTCGTGCGGTAGCGTTCTCGCTTCCCACGCCCGGGTTCCCGGGTTCGATTCCCGGCGGGGTCAGGGATTTTCTCTGCCTCGTGATGGCTGGGTGTTGTGTGCTGTCCTTAGGTTAGTTAGGTTTAAGTAGTTCTAAGTTCTAGGGGACCGATGACCATAGATGTTAAGTCCCATAGTGCTCAGAGCCATTTGAACCATTTGATAGCCGAGTTCTTGTCCTTAACCTGTAGCAATTATACTTGAGTCACTAACAAACAAGGGAGATTATGAGCTCTACGTTGCACACAGTAGTCATTGTGTATCAGGAAAAGAAGTGACAGCTATGTGCGTGTGCAGGATAGTTGACGTCTCCCCTATTGAGATACTACGAAAGTACTTACTTTCTCTGATCTTCGTTGAGCCAGAAACGGTAGGTGAAGTTGAGGACGTAATAAAGCAGCAAGAAGACCATGAGGTCTGGCCACACCAGCTTGTAGATGCTCCCACGCCATCTGAAAAACACAAACGATACCTTCAGATTAACCATAATTTGATATATTAAGCATATAATGCTGAAGTATGTCAGAACGTGATAGTCCAAACAAAGCAGAAATTATATACAAATAACATTCGAAATAAAGGTTTTAAATCCCTACGGCTGTTCACAGACAATGCAGCTGTATTCACAGAGGTCTCCAACGATGGTTGTTGCGTGCCATGATCATTAAACACTTGTCGGATGGGTGCAATATAACACAAATGGGACAACACAATGAGGAATAACAAACAGCAATCAGTAAAGGTATGTTACAGACTACTAATTAACTTTGGTATTGTTTGATGCATGGCACTTTTTTCTGTAATTCAGACTTTCAATAATTTGGACTGGGACTCGTCCAACTAGTCAGAGTCAGTGACTTTCATTGTAAAACAGTTTACGAGTGGAGACTGCAGTTTTTTTTCCAAAGCCTATCTTGTCTACCTCTTCTATCAGTCCTACCTGGTAAGGATCCCAAATCGATTGACAGTACTCAGGAATCGGTCGAACACGCGTCTTACAACCAGCTTCTTTCGTGGATTAGTTACATTTCCTTAACATCTCAGGCTGGCGTCTGCTTTTCCCATTACTTGTTTTGTGTGTTCTTTCCCCGTAAGGTCGCTCTGGATAGTTGCTCCTACATATTTTACGCCTGATACTTTTTCCAGTAGTAATTTGTCATTAATAGTGTAGTTGTACAGTATTGGATTTCTTTTTCTGTGTATGCGCAATATGCTACATTTCTTTACGATCAGGCTCAATTACCAGAGCCTGCAACATTCATCAATCCTCAGCAGGTCGTTTTGTAGATCTATAAAGTCTTCCGGCTTTGCTATCTTCTTACAGACAACCGCAATATCTGAACAGACTTAAAGAGCTACCGATGCATTTTACTAGATCATTTCTGTACATGGTAAAGAGCAACAGACCTGCCACACTTCATTGGAGTACCCTTCAAATTACCTTTACATCGGTCGATTTTGTTCTGTTAAGAACAACGTCTTGAGTTCTGTCTGCAAGGACTTCAATCCAGTGGCAAATCTGGTCCGATATTCGGTACGCTCTTTTTTCCCCCTTCACTGAACGACAGTGCGCGATACTGTTAAATGCCTTCCTGAAATCAAGGAACACGGCATCAACCTGAGCGCCAACGTCTACAGCGCTGGCAATTTCAGAAATGAACAGAGCGAGCTGAGCTTCACAAGATCTCTGTCTGCGGAAACCACGTTGATTTTTGGAGAGGAGCATTTCGTTCGAGAAACATCATAATTCTTGAGCATAAAACATGTTCCATACCTCAAACAGTTTAACGTCAACAATATAGGCCTACAATTATGTACATCTGTCCTACGACTCTTCGTGAAAACGGGAATGACGTGCGCTTTTTCCCAGTCGCTGGGTAGCCTTAGTTGCTCCAACGACCTACGATAAATTGCTGTTAGAAGGGAAGCAGGTTTTTTCGCATAATCCCTTTAGAAACTTGTACGTATCTCATCTGGCCCTGCTATCAGTTATCCCAATATCTGCCTTTCGAAGTTCAGACCCTGCTCGAAATATACTTGTCTATGACATATAAAACAATACTTTCGCATTTTTGAATTTGTGTTACACATCATCTTCCCCATCACTGAATATCTGACGTTGACTACTCAGATACTCTGCGATTTATATCCTGCCACTCTTGTTAAAGGAAAAATATTTTCCTAGCTTTCTTGACATTCTTTATAAAAGTCATACTCATATAGATGCTATCATAGCCTTATCATCATTGATACCCTCCTCTACGTTATTCGAGAAGTTCAGGTCTGCTTTTTGCTAGAATGTCTAAGGCGTTACCGTCACGTGTTGGTTCTCTAATTATATGCTCGAAATAATTTTTGGTGAAGACATTCAGAAAAATCTCTCATTAATCTATGTCCCTGGTACCAGTTTTGATAGCATGGCTCTCTCAATGTACACCTAGCAAGTTGAAGTCATCCCCCATTAAAACAACACTGTCAGGGAACTTATTCACAATATTCTGCAAGTTCTATCTGAAGCTATCTACCACTACACCTCCTGACGTAGATGGTCTTTAAAGCATCCGATTAATTTGTTTGACCCAGCTTCGCTGCATATCTCCACCTATATTAATTCACATTCGAAATCCGTGATAACCTTGCTGTATATTATCGAATTCTTTACTGCAATAAAGACGCCGCGAGCACTGGCGACTAACCTATCCTTACGATAAATACTCCAGTCTAAATTTAGGACTTCGTTCCTGTTCACTCCCGGTTGCAACCAACTGTCTTTTCCTAATACAATCTAGATACAACAATCTTCAATAAGTGATACTAGTTCTGTAACCTTAACACGGATACTCCTGCAGTTTAGTAACAACATGTTAACAATATCTACTTGCGATCTGTGTGGGCAAGCATTCTCTGAGAATAATATGTCTAATGTATCTTCGCTTTCGGAAGGCAAGCATCCCTGATCCCACGAGGGGAAGGAAGAGTGGTTACTCTGACCTAAAAAAAATTTAAAAAATAAAAAAAAACACGTGTGCAAGCGACAGGTACTCTACCACGCTGGTAGTCACTTCTTGCGTGTAGTGCACGCCAGAAACCATCTAATTCCTCCGGAAACCCAAAACTGTCAAATACACCCATTTTAGATGCAGGATCAAGATGATCATTACTGAAGACAAGAACACCAGAATTTTTCGCCCCCTCTCAGGAGACACCGCCTTAACGAAACACTGTCCGTGTGGGCGAGGGGGTTTGTGAGATCCAATGAAGTGGAGGGCTATGCCGGCGGTGGTGTAACTACCAGCAGGGCCTCCCAAGCCGGACAGGTCTCCATAGAGGATCCAGACAAAGTGTGTCTCACAACGTCCCGTCTAGTGTCCTGTCCTGTCCTGTCCTGTCCTGTCCCATCCTATACACTCCCTTCCTTTCCTTTTCCTCCTTATTGTGTGGCAGCAGACACAGTCCCCTAATGTGGACAGCGGAAGAGCCTTGGAAACCAGGACAACGTTGATGCACATAGGCCTTACTGCGAAGGGATGGACAGCGTTCTGTAGTCGTGGTGAAGCCAAGCTATCTAAGGGGTAAGATGGATCAAATGGCTCTGAGCACTATGGAACTCAACTGCTGAGGTCATTAGTCCCCTAGAACTTAGAACTAGTTAAACCTAACTAACCTAAGGACATCACAAACATCCATGCCCGAGGCAGGATTCGAACCTGCGACCGTAGCGGTCTTGCGGTTCCAGACTGCAGCGCCTTTAACCGCACGGCCACTTCGGCCGGCTAAGGGGTAAGACCTTGAAATAAAGCCTTGGCAGGTGTCCAGGCCATGAGGTGGCAGCCCCACCAGGACACTCGGGGCCTGTGGGCTGATAACCCGCACCACCAAAAAAACACATATCATAGAAACTAAAAGGAGAAACAGCCGGATGGATCTTAAGGATATGACCTTTGGCCTGAAAAGGAAAACCCGTATCGGTTTTTGAAATGTAAAGACGTTAAGAGAGGCGGGGAGGCTAAGATAGGTTGAAAAAGAGATGGAGGACTATCGACTAGATATATTGGGACTAAGTGAAGTAAGGTGGCCAGAATCTGGGGAATTCCAAACACAAAATGGTGGAGTGTTGCTGTATGCGGGTCAGACAGGTGAGGACGCGATGCATAGGAATGGTGTAGGGCTCTTACTATCTAAAAGCAGAAAGAAGAGCTTACTGGAGTGGAAACCAGTGTCAGAACGGATAATAACCGCACGCTTTAAAACAAATGTGCGATATGTCACGGTAATTCAATGCTATGGACCTACTGAAATAGCTAAAGGAGAATTAACAGATGCATTTTGTACAGAGCTTAACGGAGTCCTTAGGCAAACAAATTCTAGGGACATAAAAATTTTAATGGGTGACTTGAAAGCAAAAGTTGGTTCAGAAAATGAAGGGCTTCAATATCATGGGCGTGCATGGAATGGGGGATCAGGAATGTAAATGGTGAAATGTTGATAGATACATGCGCTGAACATGACCTAGTCATTGGGGGCACGTTGTTTCCACATCGTAACTGCCATAAGATAACGTGGATTTCTCCAGACCACGTTATCGAAAATCAAATAGACCACATAGTCATAAGCCGCAAGTTCCAACACTCTCTGTTAAATGTCAGAAACAGAAGAGGGGCAGACGTTGGAAGTGACCACCACCTAGTTTTGGCAGAATTCAGACTTAAGATAGTGGCAAATAGAACCAAGCTCAATCACAGGTGCAAGAAAATAGATGTGGCAAGATTAAAAGACCAACAGATCAAAGAAACATTTGCCCTTGAACTACAAAACAGATTCCAGGTCCTCTCTGAAGAAAACTTTATGGAAGAGGGAATTGAAACATGCTGGCAAAAAATCAAAGACAGTTATTTAGATGTGGGAGAAAAAATCTTAGGATTTAAGGCACATCAAAGGAAGGACTGGATCTCCGATGTTACGTGGAATGAAATCAACCACAAGAAAGAACTAAAACTTAAGTTAAATTTTTGTAAGACAAGAGCGCAGAAGAGCGAAGCGTGTAAAGAATACATGGATGCGAACAAAAAAGTGAAAACATTGCTACGCCAAGATAAAAGGAAATGGATAGATGAGCAAGCAAAAGTAGCAGAAGGGGCAGCAAGACAATGAAATATGAAAGAGCTCTACAATATTACCAAACGGTTGTCAATGAAGAACTTTAGACATGAAGGACCAGTTAAGAACAAGGATGGGGTGATGCTTACAACTCAACAGGCACAGCTACAGAGATGGGAGGAGCACTTCACTTCAAGGAACTGTTAAATTGTGAAGACAACCAAGAGAAACAAGTAAGAGATGTTCCAGAGGAAGTCGAAGAAGATCAAGATATAAATTTGCAGTGCCCCACAACGGACGAAATTAGGATTGCCTTGAAAACACTAAAAAACACAAAGGCTCCAGGCCTAGACAACGTAGCACCGGAGCTCTTAAAAGCCGATACTGAAAGTACTGTTAAAATGCTCCATCCCTTGCTGAAGCATATTTGGCTTGAAGAGAAATCTCCAAAGGAGTGGAAAAATGGTTTGGTGGTAAAGCTCCCAAATTAGGGAAATTTGTCAGGCTGTAACAACTGGCGTGGTATTACATTGTTGTCAGTGCCCAGTAAGGTCCTCACCAGAATTATTTTAAACAGAATTGAAGAATCCCTTGAAAAGCGACTGCGTACAGAACAAGCCGGTTTTAGGGCACAACGCAGTTGTGTTGATCTTATTAACACTCTTAGGATCATTTTAGAGCAAAGCAAAGAATTCCAAGCAACCATGTACCTGGCATTCATTGATTTTCAAAAGGCCTTCGATTCTGTGAAACAAAGTGCTCTGGCAGGTGTTGCGGAAGTATGGCATACCACAGAAGATCTTAATCATAATAAAAGATCTATATGATGGCTACAAATGCTGCGTACTCCACAAGGGAAATATGACAGAGCCCATAAAAGTAACAACAGGAGTCCGGCAGGGTTGCATTTTGTCACCAACACTTTTTCTACTCGTTCTAGACTCTGTTATGAGAAGAGTCACAGCAGGCAGGAGACGAGGAATCCAGTGGGAGATCCACGAACGTCTGGAGGATTTGGATTTTGCAGACGACATAGTTTTATTAGCTCCAAGGCTGACTGATATGCAAGCTAAATTAAACTTGCTGAAAGAAGAAGCAGAGATTGCTGGCCTCAAGTTAAATATAGGCAAAACAAAGGAAATGAGAGTAAATTCAGGGAACATGGAGGTGCCATTGTTAATAGGTGAGCAGCGGATGGAGACTGTCAACTCATTCCTGTATCTGGCTAGTATAGTGGCGGAAGATGGTGGAGCTGGATATGAGGTGAAAAACCGCATTAAAAAGGCAAATGCTGCTTTCATACAATTGTATCCAATATGGAAAAATAGAAATACCACGTACAAAACAAAAATCCATATTTTTAATACAAATGTGAAGGCTGTCCTCCTGTACGCCAGTGAAAGCTGGAAAATGGATAAAAAGATAACATCCCAGTTACAAAGCTTCATAAATAGATGTCTTCGACGCATCATGAATATCTGGTGGGCAGAAAAAATATGTAATGAAGAGCTCTGGCGAATAACAAACCAGATACCTATAGAAGACCAGATACGAGAGAGAAAGTGGGGCTGGTTGGGGCACACCTTGAGAAAACCAGATGGCACCATCGAGAAAAAGCATTGGAATGGAATCCCCAGGGAACAAGGAAGAGAGGAAGACCAAGGGGCACATGGAAGAGGACAGTGGAAGGGGAAGCAAAAAGAGTTGGCAAGACCTGGGCAGAATTGAGGCAAATGGCCAAAGACAGAGACGGATAGCGAGTTCTCCTGGATGCCCTATGCCCCCATAGGGGCCAAAGGAATTAAGTAAGTCAAGCCAATAAAGAAATCATTAGTGTTAGAGCATAAGTCCCAATTAGACAAGGATGGGGAAGAAACCAACTGCATCCTTTACAGACGAGCCAACCCAGCGTTCATTCATCATATTGCATATAGGGAAAACTTACATATGAACAAAAATCTGAGAAAAAGACAGGTTAAACGCTTTTATCTTTTCAACACATTAGGTCATTATCACCCAAATGATTACATAAAATGGGCCATTTTCTAGGGAAGACACTCCATGGTCCTTGAAGTTACTCGACCAACAGGAGCCTATTCGCATTAATAGGCGAATAAAACTAGAATGAAAAATGACAGTAAACGTGGGACGCTCGTTAAAAAGCAGCGGACATAGTATAAAGATCCATCACAGCGGTGAAGAGTTTCTACGACTACCGATGTTCACTATCGACAATGACATCTCCTCCGTCGTGTTGCTACGGCGAGTAAAGGATAAAACGCGTTCTGTTGTCTGTGCTGTACCTGCTAAAATCTCGGATAGCTCAAATGACAAAAGCACATTAAAGCGTTAGGGGGTTAAAACACATTGGGTGAGAAAGCAACACACCGTCAGTGGCGCGTAACAGTAAGGTCAAACTGGTGTGGGGACCGCAGCTTAACGGACGACGATGGCTGAAAGACAGTACCCACAATAGTGAAGTTAAAAATATTCCGTAGTGACGAAAGGAAGTGAGGAAAGTCGCCCAAGCCGAGGGAAGGGTTTAATCTCCCTGAGATTGTTCCCAGAGAGAGACAACCAGTGTTCACGACAGAGCAAGATGATGGTTTTACGTGTAACAACGCCGACATCGTCCGTGGTGAATGTTTTGTGTACCGCAGAAACATGAGTGTTAGGGAAATAAGATGAAAAAAGATTGGAGGACTCTGACATGTTAATATAGAGGAGGACGGAGAACAATGGACTGAAAGTTGTAAGAATTATGATGTATTAAGAATGTGAGACATGGGTTTTGTTTTGAAAATGACAGAATGTCCACCTGTCGAAATATCTCCGGTTGTCGAAGACATCGCCCTGCTGCATTCTATTTAATTATTTGAACACGTATTAATAAGCGTTGGTAAAAATAGACAAATAGTACAGTGTATATTAAAGAGAAAAAATAAACTGCTTAGGAACTGTCAAAACAATTATGCGATGACAACAAGGAGATAGATAGATGGAGAGCCAAAAATACCGGTACGTGAAGACATGCCTAAAGGACAGAACACTACAATAAATGAATACATTTGAACAGCTGAGGATTTGAACATCAATATCCAGATTTCTGAGTCCAGTGTCTTAATCACTGCACCACTTTCTCTGAGTTTTTATAACTTCCATCGGAGTACCACCGGCATATGACTTCAAGATTTGCAATACCACCAGACGAACGAACGTTAACTTATCCATTCTGATTTAGGTTTTACGTTGCTTTCACAAGGCACGTTATTTTGATACCAGCACTGTTCTGCACAGTAAGGCACATTCGTACCTCCACATTCTTTCGTTTAAGCTTATGTCCTTTCTATAATTAGTTCACTGTTAATGAACGCTGCACTGTTTTAAAACTTTTCAATATGATAACTTTATGTCTTATCAGCAAGGCTGACGTAAAAATTAGGGACATGTGACGATATAATTAAATTGAGTAGATGGAATAGTGTTTCAAAATATTCGTCTCCTTGGTCATCAGAATCCGTTCCAGATTTACACAGTTATCTATCTCGGCTACGACGGTGCTGGAAAAACTAGGATGAGATTTGCCTCACCTCAGATTGTAACTCCCGGCGTATAGAAAGGAAACTGCAATATGATGTGAAACTCGTGTACTCTGTCGGTGGTCGATGGCGCTTCACATATTGTCGCACTATCTGTGAGGAAAGTGTGTGCTATACTCAAGTGTAGACAGCGTACTACAAGTGACGAGGATCGAAAATTAATCTACGGGCAGTCGAGGGAAGCAACTGGTCGTACAGCACACGCAGAATGCGCTACGCGGTAGTTAACAACTGGGTCGTGGCATAGTATGATATCTAAGCAGGCAAAGGAGAACGGCTATACACTGGGTCCATTCCAAGAAGGCTTCAGTAGCGCAGCGATTCTGTGATGTGTATTGTTTCGCTGCAGATGTGGAAAGTACAAACTGCTGTCCACGTGGACACACTGATTCAGGCATGCGCAATAAGTCGAAATGTGGAAGGGTGTGGATGGAGTCGGTCTGGGAGGAGGGAGGAGAGGAGGGAGGGGAGGTAGTGTCTCGCGTCTCGCACGTGTCCCGTAGTGGCGCCGCGACGGCGTCGTCCAGTCGGTCTCTAGCTGTGCAGGTCCCGCGATCGATTCCAGAGCACGATAGCGGCGTCTCCAGCGGCGCCGCTCTACTGACCCGTCCCTCGTCTCTGTCTCCTTTTATAGTCGGTCGTTTTCTCAAAGTCGTCTCGCGAAGTTTACTTCGTACTACCCTCAGTTTCTTCGTGAGGTAGTGCATCGCAGCTAACCTCCTTCTCTGGGGTAGAGCCACAGATGCAAATGAAAACTTTTTTTCGATGCAAAATGTAATTGCCAACGGTTTATATTTAAAAAAAAACTACGGTCACTTCTTACCACCATCAGCTGTTGACTGCAATTTGGTGGCAAACGTTTGGCATCGCTCCAGGTGGCAATAAAAATTCGAAAGTTAACATAAATGTTTCACATAACTTTTTTGTGAAATTTCTTAAAGATTTTAAAATGAAACAAACGTTGTTAGCATTATATATCTTTGTTCTTCGTGTCTATATATTTATTTCTCAGCACAGTCACCCTGGCAACGAACCCATTTCTCCTAACGAGAGACCTGCTTGCTGATACTGTCAAGAAAATCGGATGGGGCCAAGTCTGAACTGTGACTGATTTTGTGATCGAGTTATGTACAAATTCTCCTTCTTTCCCCCCGATATACTAAGTATGTCAAACAAAATACGTTATCCTTTTCCATGCTGATTTCCATCCCATATTCCTCAGTATTATTATTTGTGATATCAAACTCTTCCAGTTCAACTTTGTCTCTATGACAGTTGCTGGGACCTTTCCATTCCCAGACTGTTTTATCTTTAAAATTCAAACTCGCAATATCGGACTAGTCACAGTTCGTTATAAAAGGTGATGGTGAGATGATTCGTAGCTACTGAGCTGGCAGCATCGTCAGAGGACTGATGATACGACTGGGTGCAGTTTTGGCAAATATTGTGTGATCGGTATATTACCCAAGAGAAGTGTTCCTACGCTATTCTGGCGAGAGAGACTACGTTCTGTAGACTGTTACACAACGGTCAGGGTAAGCTGTCTCCTTGCTGCCCTGTCCTCGAAGAACAAGTTATACAATAGTCCGCAGGATTTAACAAAAACGGGGGAACGGCGAACGGCATTCCTGCACGATTCAGTCTGTACTTTTCCGCATTCGTCTATCGTATGCTCTAGAGACACCGCTCATAACTAACATTAAGTTCAAGTCTGTATCAGCACGAATCAATCGTAAAAGTGACTTTAAGGAAGTGCAAGTAGCCATACTGCCGACAATCCTGAAGTAGAAATATCGGGTTTCTGAAAGAGTGAAACCGTATCAAAAATGGCTCTAAGCACTATGGGACTTAACATCTGAGGTCATCAGTCCCCTAGAACGTAGAACTACTTACATAACTAACCTAAGGACATCACACACATCCATGCCCGAAGCAGGATTCGAACCTGCAACCGAAGCAGTCGCGCGGTTCCGGACTGAAGCGCCTAGAACTGCTCGTCCACCGCGGCCGGCGAAACCGTATAACACGGGTGGAAAAAGCGACCCCGGTAAGGTGAGCTCCCGTGCGGTGGAGAATGCTTGCTGAAACGACAGTTTGCGTAAAAGACAAAGCACACCTGCGGGAAATTTGCTTAAAGGAAAGAAAGGCTATGCTATACGGCGTTAGTCTGGAAATTGAGGGATTGCCGAGGCCTTCTCACTAATTTAAAAAAAAGACATAATATAGTTTTTAAAAATATTTGTGTAGAAGATTCGAAACTTGATAGTTTGTACGGTGTGGAAAAACGCATCTTAAGCCTGCTGACAAATTATGATCCACCCTATGTGTTCACTACTGACGAAATGGGTCATTTTTGAAGTATCTTCCCGATGGAACATGTATCGTCGAAGAGGAAAATGTCATGGAGAGGAAATATAACAGAGTAACACGGGCAGATGTCAGCAAAAAAACCTCTTGGTAGAGAAAGCTGCTAACCTTCGATCGTTCAATGGTGTCACATCATTTCCTGTATCCTACTGCTCCAACAAAAAGGCATGGATTACAACAGGATTGTTTAATGAGTGGCTGTTGAACATAGAAAAGACACAAAAAAGGAAGGGAAAATCCTTATTCCAGACAACTTCGTAGTCCACAATAATTCACCACGTCTGGATAATGTGAAACTTCACTTTTCTAAGCCATACCACTTCATAATTACAGCCGCTTTACCAGATAATAATTTAAAGTTTTAAACTTTGCACCGCAAAGAAGTTGTGACTTTGGTGTTGTATAGCACTCAAGGTGATCAGTGGCCTAATATAAAGTTTTGCCACCGACGATCGACGCTGATGAAGCACTGAAGAATGTTACCCCTATGAGGACTTCGCACTGTTTCAAGTAATGCGGATTCATCAAGGTACCACAGACTCAGTACAGTATAGAAACAGACTTGGTGTTCCAGTAGACGTGAGGCCTGCTTCCTGGCTTTGAAGGAAATTTAACACTTCATGATTCTGTACATTTTTATGATCGACCTGCTCATATAGTCAACATGCAACAGCTAGCTTGCTAGAAGGGAAATGCCCAAGAACCGGTTCGAACTCGCGCAACTGATTAACGACCGTGAACTGCTACTCCGACCAGCCTGACAGGTTTTTAGGTTGTTTCCCACGCTCATTTAGGCAAACTTTGAGCTGGTCCCCTACTTCCGCCTCAGAAAATACGACACACAAACAACTGAAATTCGATGACACTCTGAACAAAGCTTAGACAATTCACAGACAGATGGTGCGGAGAACTTCCCTCCCGTAGGTTAGTTTACGAATGTGACATGAAGGGCATCCGCCCACAACGTTAAATAATGAAATAAAATTTGCGAAATCCTGGAAACAGAAGCGAACCTCGCTCCAGACAGAATAAACGCTAAGGAAAATAAAGTACATTTTGACGATCATGTGGAAGTCTGCAGAGCCCTGACTGCCGTTGAAATTTTGGCTGTTTCGAAGGATGACGATGAAGAAGAAGCCGATTGTACACTGACTCCAAAAAAGACAAAGTCGGCTTTGGAAATGCTCCTTTGGAACGGAAGTGGGCAGTGAATGACTTTGACTACAATAGAGAAGACGCTGGGCGAAGCACGCTAGTGGTCACTGAAAAAAAGGAGACCAATTTCTTCGCAAAATAAAACTGAAGCTTTTATCTGTTTTTCGGAAATTGTCGTGCCTTTCGTTTGCAAATGTAAAATAAATAATTACTGATGAAGCAGATATAAAAATCAACTCCATAATCTTTCAAGTTTTAATTGTTTACGTACAAGTTCTTCCCTATGTCCTTTAAGTTTTCTGCAGTAGAGGCAAATAATACAAATAGTTTTTCCTAAAATTGTCCCGTAATTAATACGAAATTACAGTTAAAAATTGAAATCATATCAGTTTAATTAATTTCCATTGACTGATTAGATGTGTATCAGCACCAGTGACTGGAAGTAGCTAATGAACGTAGTTTCTGTTTTATGTGGAATTGCGTGGTTACAACGCAGCTCTGGAAGCATATTGTGTTGAGCTGCAAGCGAGTAGGCGCCATCAGGTCACACGGGGAGGCAGGAGAGCCCACCCCCCTGAACAAATTCGCGGAAGGGACGAGCCGGCAGCCGCAGAGGTCAACGCCTCTTAGCTGACCAGCTTTCCTTTGAGGAGGTGCCACATGGCGCCGGTCACTGATGCCACAATAGCATTTCCCGTGGGGCCACCAGCAGGGACTATTTTACAACTCAGTTGTCGAAGGAGAAGAAATGCCGTTTTTAGCAAGGTCCAGAGAGGACACTTGCGAGCAAAACATACTAATCAGGACTTTCTTCGGAATACACAGCCCTCAGAAGGTAAGATCGACACGTGGAGTGGGAACCCACAGTGAGGCCACCTTTGTGAGTCTGAGATACAGTCAGGGTCCAGGCACTCCAAGAACCGGATGTTTAACACAATGTGACAGCCCCAGAATTGGCTAATGTAAATGAATAAGCAGTTGGAAAGAGGAAGGTGGCTTTGTTGTCACGGAAGCACTTCACTGACCACAGTGAGAGAGAGGCTGTTTTTCAGCACCAACCAGTGATAGATTTTACAGCCACTTCAGCCTCCACCTGCAGATTAAAATAGTGAGATTTGGTCGCCACGGCGAGGCGAACCGTAGGGACGTCAAATCATCTACATCTACGTGGATGCTATGTAAATCACACTTAAGTGCCTGGCAGAGGGTTCATCGAGCCACCTTAGCAATTCTCGATTATTGCAATCTCTTCTAGCGCGCGGAAAGAATGAACACCTATATCTTTCCGTACGAGCTCTGATTTCCCTTATTTTATCGTGGTGATCGTTCCTCCCTAAGTACGTCGGTGTCAACAAAATACTTTCGCATTCGGAGGAGAAAGTTGATGATTGGAATTTCGTGAGAAGATTCCGTCGCAACTAAAAACGCCTTTCTTTTAATGATTTCCAGCCCAAATCCTGTATCATTTCTGTGACACTCTCTCCCGTATTTCGCGATAATATAAAACGTGCTGCCTTTCTTTGAATTGCCGGCCCTGGTGGCCGAGCGGTTCTAGGCGCTACAGTCTGGAACCGCGCGACCGCTACGGTCGCAGTTTCGAATCCTGCCTCGGGCATGGATGTGTGTGATGTCCTTAGCTTCGTTAGGTTTAAGTAGTTCTAAGTTCTAGGGTACTGATGACCACAGATGTTAAGTCAGACAGTGCTCAGAGCCATTTGAACCATTTTTTTCCTCGAGGTAATTCATTATGTTCGAACACAATAAATACCCAAAATCCTGCTGCATATCTACGTTAACGATATGGGCCTGTAATTTAGTGGAATACTCCTACTACTTTCCTTGAACATTGAATGGTGTGACCTGTGTAACTTTCCAGTCTTTGGGTACGGATCTTGTGTCGAGAGAACGGTTGTATATGATTGTTTCACTAAGTTTTAGTAATTTTCAAGCTTCACTCTGAAGACTTGCTTACTAATTTTTACGAACAATTTGCTTTCACCTCCGGCCAAATATGCAAGCTCATGCCCTTCTAAAACGCTATCTACCTTTTTATGCTAACATTCAGCAATCACGGTGAGACTTTGCGAACATTATTGTTTTATACTGATGTGTAATTATTAGAATCTGAACTTCGACCCTTTATCCAGATGTGCCAGAGCAATAGTTTGATAGTATAAATATTTGTCAGATGTTCTAATGCACTCTTTAATGTAATGAACTGAGTTAATTTTAATTCTCGTTTAATTTCGTAGCTATCGAATTCCCTAGCCATGATTTCGGAGGGACTACCATTTGCTTGTGTCAGATTACAAGGCCAATGTGTAGAACACACGCAATGTACTCAAACAAAACTAATGTCCCATTAACACGCGTTCTTTCTTTTTTCCGTTTAGGAATCTGTGGACTTTCTGCGTTATTTTTACACATAGTTTGCTGTACAGATCTTAATCTTAACAAGACTACGTTATTTAACTATTACCAATATTTTTATGAAAAGAAAATGGGGTAGAAAGATAAGAAGAGAGAGGAGACGAAGAAAGTACAGATGTGGCTCGGGAAGAGGTATGCGGAAATTCGAGGGCTTGACCAATTACAAAGTGTCTATTAAAAAAAGGGCGCTCTGAAAATGAAAGTGGAACTGCTTCTAACATTTCAGAAAAAAAAATTGCAGAGAACCAACCAGACTCGTCACTTAGCTACACAGTCGCTTGCATGATTTACCGAAATGTTACCGAGAAATTTCGGATCGATTCCAATCTAGACCGCTGACTACATCTCCCATGACGCATTGTTGTCTCACGTCATTCCACCAGCACCTTGACGCGGCATTCAAGCCCGTGAGAAGTATCACAAGGCCAGCTATTCGTTAGCCGTGCACGGGAGTGAAAACCTGATTTAAAGCGTCGCAGGTAGTGTTCGTATGTATCGATCCCAATAAGTTCCGGGAAACTTATTTCACCTTCTCTGCTTGATCGATGGGTCGCCGGAGGACGTTACATTCATTATAAAAATCTCATTCCTTTGCTACGCGAAATAAACAGGCCGTATAATTCAGGTGTTATCTAGTGACCGACGATATGGAAATCGTACCAGAAACAGTAGAATCCGTGAACTTTTTCTCCAGCTGAAGCAAAATTGCAGATTTAAGTCGTCGTATCCATAATATTTCTTTATTTCTTAGCTTGCCAATCCATCTGCTCCATATCAAAGTAAGCAGGCGGGTAGTCAGGGATACCCTTTCAGTCATTATGGGATTTTTTTATGTTTATAATTTACCCTATTTCGTATAATGCATTGTGCAATGGGGTATGATACAAACTGAATGTTCCAGAACAAAGTTTCACTGCTGATCATTGTTTTGAGATTAGCATGTTGCAACATGGAAAGGATGCGGATGCTCATATAATGGGAAAGTGAATTTTGCCCCCAATTGCTTTAAAGATAGGTTTAACGTCTTCAAAATTCATTTTATTGTGTTGAACTTTCGCAACTGATTTAACCAATTTCTCGTTTTATCCGTTCGAGTATTCACGACATTCGTCAGATTGTCGTGTTACTGAAAAGTTAATTCGAACTACATCGTAAGTGAATGAGGTCAGGAAGGTCTCGGTTAACAGCTCTCGCGGTTAACCTTCCTCTCAAAATGCATTATCTATTTATAACCGACAATTCAGTCTTTCACTGAGATCTCTCTCAGTACGACAGATGCTGGAAGCACTACTTGGGGAAGCTATTTTATACGTACAATTCCTGGAAAATGACTTTCATACTCCAATAGTGTCAGAGAACGACCAACAAAGTAAGTTCAAAATAGACATTCTGTGACCTTTTTTTTTTTTCAGCACATGCTTTTACCAGCATTAACGTTGTCAACAAGGAGACGCAACTGAATTTGATTGTTTTTCTACTGTTGTGACCCTTCTTCGTGAACAGTTTCAAGAAACTGAGTAATCGATGCATCGCTATGGGTACCAGCCAAGCGCGCGCTTTCTTTCATGACGCCAATAATTATTATTCCTGCGTGAAGAACATACTACAACTTCTTTCCAGAGAACTACCAAGTGATGAAAACACCTTTGGTTTTTTCATGCACGGAAATGAAAGTACACACACTGCCAGCTGTTTTACGACAGTGTTAGTAGAATAGCTGCCATCATCAAAACCATCTCCATTGTTCGGATAATATAGGTCCGATAATTCATATTGTAGTGAGTGCATACTCCTGCTCACATCACGCAGGGGCCCGTCGTTTACCTGACCAGAATTTTCAGAACTCCACAAAAACCCACTGCAAGATATTTCTGAGAATTACGTACTACATAAACGGTCCATAAACAGTAAGCCAGTAGTTACTCATTTCTTATTAGTGCTGTGAGAGACGACGTCAAGCTGACGCATAGTGACGTACCATCGCGGCGCCGGAGCCATCGCTGGACACTTAGGCCCCACCCGCGAACCGAATTAGCGGCATCGTCACAACTGCAGATGAGACGGTTAACACTGTCTCCTAACAGTGACTAGTTGCCTGTTAGAGATCCACCAGTAAACCCTTGATTCTTTAAAGTATCTAACTCTCATGTATATGACAGTTTCAGATGCCCGATTAAAAATTAGTAAATGTTTGAATATTTCACGGTAAGAACGTAAGCGAGGAAAAAATTCAGAAAAGGTTTGAAAATATTTTGTTGGAAGTCGCTAAGTGCTCCGATTATGAAGCACTGGATGGATATGGTCTTGGTAATTTGCGCTCAATTTTAAGAAAACTCAAGTTTTTCACGCGTCTCACTGTTTATGAAGTGTCTCCTGAAATGTGTAGTACAACGACAAAATTTTGGAGGTACACTACTGGCCATTAAAATTGCTAGACCAAGAAGAAATGTAGATGATAAACGGGTATTCATTGGACAAATATATCATACTAGAACTGGCATGTGATTACATTTTCACGCAGTTTGGGTGCATAGATCCTGAGAAATCAGTACCCAGAACAACCACCTCTGGCCGTAATAACGGCCTTGATACGCCTGGGCATTGAGCCAAACAGAGCTTGGATCGCGTGTACAGGTACAGCTGCCCATGCAGACTTCAACACGATACCACAGTTCATCAAGAGTAGTGACTGGCGTATTGTGACGAGCCAGTTGCTCGGCCACCATTGACCAGACGTTTTCAAATGGTGAGAGATCTGGAGAATGTGCTGGCCAGGGCAGCGGTCGAACATTTTCTGTATCCAGAAAGGCCCGTACAGGACCTGCAACATGCGGTCGTGCATTATCCTACTGAAATGTAGGGTTTTGCAGGGATCGAATGAAGGGTAGAGCCACGGGTCTTAACACATCTGAAATGTAACGTCCACTGTTCAAAGAGCCATCAATGCGAGCAAGAGGTGACCGAGACGTGTAACCAATGGCACCCCATACCATCACGCCGGGCGATACGCCAGTATGGCGATGAATACACGCTTCCAAAGTGCGTTCACCGTGATGTTGCCAAACACGGATGCGACCATCATGATGCTGTAAACAGAACCTGGATTCATCCGAAAAAATGACGTTTTGCCATTCGTGCACCCAGGTACGTCGTTGAGTACACCATCGCAGGCGCTCCTATCTGTGATGCACCGTCAAGGGTAACCGCAGCCATGGTCTCCGAGCTGATACTCCATGCTGCTGCTAACGTCGTCGAAGTGTTCGTGCAAATGTTAGTTGTCTTGCAAACATCCTCATCTGTTGACTCAGGGATCGAGACGTGGCTGCACGATCCGTTACAGCCATGTGGATAAGATGCCTGTCATCTCGACTGCTAGTGATACGAGGCCGTTGGGATCTAGCACGGCGTTCCGTATTACCCTCCTGAACCCACCGATTCCGTATTCTGCTATCAGCCATTGGATCTCGATCAACGCGAGCAGCAATGTCGCGATACGATAAACCGCAATCGCGATTGGCTACAATCCGACCTTTATCAAAGTCGGAAACATGATGGCACGCATTTCTCCCCCTTGCACGAGACATCACAACAACGTTTCACCAGGCAACGCCGGTCAACTGCTGTTTTGTGTATGAGAAATCGGTTGGAAACTGACCTCATGTCAGCACGTTGTAGGTGTCGCCACCGGCGCCAACCTTGTGTGAATGCTCTGAAAAGCTAATCATTTGCATATCACAGCATCATCTTCCTGTCGGTTAAATTTCGCGTCTGTAGCACGCCCTCTTCGTGGTGTAGCAATTTTAGTGGCCAGTAGTGTACATTCAGCTTTATGCGTGGATACTGTCTGCAAATATGTTTTGCGTGTAGAGATAGTAACAAAGAAGTAATAAATTAAAACGTCCTGTCAAACTGAAGTTTTACTGCAAAACATTTTCCCGTCATCTTTTTGTAGTGGTGTTACCGACAAAAAGATTAGCAACGGTTTGAAATTTGTTGGGGGTTGCTAAGTGCTCTCATTGTCAAATACTGTACGATTAAAATCTGGGTGTTTGTCTTGAGGCAGCGGAAATGATGGCGCGCAAACACACAATTACTAGCTTTAATACTTGTTTTATTGTGTTAAACTTGTAACATAAGGCATTACCTCTTAATGATTAGATTATTAATGCTTTTAAATTTTTAAAGTCGTTCGATAATTATGCTAAATAATGACAAATCAAGTTCTGCTTGCCCCCTGGAAGATGTCAGACACGCAAGCTTGTTTCCGGGTACCGGGATAGTCGCTTAGTAATACGCATGCCTACATTCATGTCAGTGTTAAATAGCACAAGAGGGAGGATAGATGGGTCGAATATTTAACCTTTCTGATCGAATAATAATAAATTATAACGCACAATTTTACCCTTCCATCATAAAACAATTTACAGCTGAAAAGAACACTCTAGACACTGGAGTTATTAAAAGAAAGGTCTATTGCTGGAGACGCGAAATAAATATTACAGTTCTGGATTCGAAACCGGATCGGGTCCAAGGGAATTTGCATTTACGCGTCATTCAATTCTAGAGGTAGTTCACCAATAACGACTATCAAAAACAAAAAGTTTCCATTTGTTAGAGATAACACTTTCGCTCAAAGTAGTCCGAAAATACACTCTCAAAAACTTCTAAATGAATCGCCATTACAAATAATACCTTCATACAAATAAGTACTATGCGCTAAGGCCACCATAAACTTGGACAAAAATTTCGCAGTTTTTAAAGATATCGCCCCTAATTGTGTGCCATATCAGAAGGCAGCCAGTTATATTACACAGTGAATAAATATTCTGCATATCAAGAGCTCAGAAGGAAACCCAGTCCTAAGCAAAGAAGGGAAAGCTAGAAGTAGTATATAGCGGGTCTGTAGAGGTGGGATGTACTTGAGGTCAATATTATGGAAATGGAAGAGAACGAGGATGTAGACGAGATGGAAGATATGATACCGCGTGAAGAATACGACAGAGCACTGAAAGACGTAAGTCGAAACAAGGCTCTGGGAGTAGACAACATTCCGTCAGAACTGCTGATACCCTTGGGAGAGCCAGCCATAACCGAACTCTTCCACTTGTTGGGCAAGATGTATGAGACAGGCGAAATACCCTCAGACTTCAAAAAGAATATAGTAATGCCAATTCCAAAGAAAGCAGGTGCTGACAGATGTGAAAATTACCGAACTATCAGTTTAGTAAGTCATGGTTGCAAAATACTAACACGAATTCTTTACAGGCGAATGGAAAAACTGGTAGAAGCCGACCTCGGGGAAGATCAGTTTGGATTCCGTAGAAATGTAGGAATACGCGAGGCAATACTGACACTACGACTATCTTAGAAGCTAGATTAAGGAAAGGCAAACCTACGTATATAGTATTTGTAGAGTTAGTGAAAGTTTTTGACGATGTTGACTGGAATGAATACTTACTCTCTTTCAAATTCTGAAGGTGTCAGGGGTAAAATACAGGGAGCAGTAGATCCTGATGCAGTTTGGAACTTCTGCGTGATTGTGTGGATAGATGTCTGCCCATCAGACATTACGACCCTCTTCAACTGTCGGCAGTCTCTGTCAGTCAACAAACGAAGTCGGCCTGTACGCTTTTCTGCTGTACGTGCCCCTTCACGTTTCCACTTTTCTATCACATCAGAAACATTGGACCTAGGGATGTTTCGGAGTGTGGAAATCGCGCGTACAGACGTATGACGCAAGTGACACCCAATCACCTGACAGCGTTCGAAGTCCGTGAGTACCGCGAAGCGACCCATTCTGCTCTCTCACGATGTCTAATGACTACTGAGGTCGCTGATATGGAGTACCTGGCAGTAGGTGGCAGCACAATGCACCTAATATGAAAACTTATGATTCTGGTGGTGTCCGGACACTTTTGATCAAATAGTGTACCACACCCGATAGATCACTAGCTCAGGACTAGATCGGACATTCTCAGTTACGTGGTTACAACAAAAATATAGCAAAAAAAAAAAAAAAAAAAAAAAAAAAAAAAACCACTAAGTTGACTAATTTGCTAGTAGAGGTAATTGGGGGCCAGCATCCTCTCGATCACAGAATCTTTGTCTCACTGTACCTCGCTGATCGACAAAATTGAAATTTATGTAATGGAGTATATTAAATCCCAAGTTAATATGGCCAGCCGACGGATCGACCGCTTAGGCAGCCCACCACACAGCCACGCTGTGCGCCAACAGGCTTTCCAGGCTCTACGAAAGTTCGCTGCTGAAGGTTCTGTGGCCTGGGGTACCGTCTAGTTTCCAGCCATATCAAGTCTTCAGACTGACCTAGTATAGCGCAGTCATCGATGACAGAGACATACTTCATGTATGTGGTGCCATTTCACTCGAATCTTACAGACTCTTTTGCTTGGAAAACTTGCGGTCATAGAACACGAGGAAAGTTTTTGCTGGGCAGCTGTCTAGTCCATCTATGGCGTCCCCCGTAAGACTTCAAACTACTATAAGATTTCTAATCGATTTTGCTACGTACGTAGTACACGGTATATTCGATGAAACCGTCAATCTCGACAGCGCACAAACTGTCGTTTCTAAGAAAAAATGAAACTATTAGTACCACAGGTGTAATTAATAACGAAGAATTATACCAGATGACAGTAATTGGAAAACAGTATTAACAATTATCAAACATTATCACACAATACGATAAATGCGCAATGCAATGAAACATTGTCGAATTATATTTATTGGCTGTAAGTTACCACTTTCACGGTTGTAGACATTCTCAAAACGCCAGAAACAAATACAGGAATGGCGCAATTACGTTTGTTTTGTAGAAGTGGTTGTACATCCATACTACGCAAATCGGCATACGGCGCACGGCGGATAGTCTTTTCTCTCCTGTTGCATTCGCAGATTGCATGAGGAAAAAACGACTATCTATATGCTTCTATAACAGCACTGATTTATGTTGTCTTCACGGTACTTAGCGAGATGTACGTTGGTGGCAGTCGAATCGTTCTCTTGTAAATTTCTCTAAACTATCTCAATATCGTTTTGCGAAAAAAAAATTTGTCTAAGGACTTCCATTTGATTTCACGTAGCTTTCCCGTAATATTCATGCATATTTGATCGAATTTACCGGTAACAAGTGTAGCAGTACGCCTCTCAACTGCTTCGATGTCTTCCTTTAATCGGACATGATGGGCATCCCTAACACTCGAGAAGTACTCAAGAATGGGTGGTACAAGTGTTCTGCGCGCGGTATCCTTTCCAAATATGCTACACTTTCATAGAGTTCGCCCGATAAACAGAAGTCAACTATTTATCTTCCCTAAAATCAACTTAACAAGTTCGTTCCACTTAGTCACTTTGCAACGTTACGCGTAGACACTGAACTAAATCACTGTGTCACGCAGAACACCACTAATACTGTATTCGAACGTTGCATGATTATTTCTCCTACTCATCTGCGTTAACTTACATTTTCCCACATCTACAGCAAGGTGCCATTCATCACACCAAATAGAAATTCTATCCTGTATTCCCCTACATTCACTCACAAAGGCGACACTTTTCCCGCGCATCGCACACTATAGCATCACTAGCAAGGCGTCTCGATGGTTCAAATGGCTCTGAGCACTATGCGACTTAATTTCTGATGTCATCAGCCGCCTAGAACTTAAAACTAATTAAACCTAACTAACCTAAGGACATCACACACATCCATGCCCGAGGCAGGATTCGAAGCTGCGACCGTAGTGGTCGCTTGGCTCCAGACTGTAACGCCCACAACCGCACGGCCACTCCGGGCGGCAAGGCGTCTCGTATTGATGGAGATTCTATCCGTAAGGTTTTTAATTTTTTATTTTATTTCGATGTATGGTTGAGGGGATTGACTTACGGACAACGCAACACCCAGTCCCCGAGCGCAGAAAATCTCCGACTCGGGAGGGAATCCAACGCGAGCGCCTTTATATACGTAAGATCGCTAATGTCTATAGAGAACAAAGATCCTCCACAGAAGACCCGTTATCTGTTCCCATGTTAGCCCGACGACATCGTAATTAACGGGCCAGTGGAAACGTGCCGCCTGATTGGCTGAACCACGTTACTTGTGACATCAGATTGATGGTCATGTCCGGGTATACAATCCATGCGAACGGTTGCTTGAAACATACACCGCATCACGGACGCAGGCCGGTGGGAACAGTATTATGCTCTGAGGGGACACTCACCTGGGCCTCCTTGGAACATGGAACCCATTTTTTAGCAATCGAAGGCACCATTACATCTGTGGACTACTACATGAACATTTTGCAAGCCACATGCATCCCCGATGGTGTTGGCATGTTCTAGCAGGATAACCGTGAACTCACGTTGATGTCTTTGTCCCCAAATTCACCTAATCCGAACGCGATGGGACTCATCTGTTATGTTATTAAGCATGAGCTTTGCATTCGCACATGACCGGCCTACAATTTACGAGGACTGCATGACCTGTGTAGCTGCAGCACTGCTTACACATGTGGATCAACAGACTGTTAAGCACTTGGTCGTAATGTTTTGATTTGTGTGTCACAAGGAGATTTCAAGCAAGGTGCCTTTCATCACATCAAATAGAAATTCTAGCCTGTATTCCTCTAAATTCACTCCAAGACGACACTTTCCCCGCACTTCCTTGATCTGTGTATCAACAAGAGTAAACCGCAACAGCTCTAGCTTCTCGCATGCGGGCGGCCGTGGTAGCCGTGCGGTTCTAGGTGCTACAGTCTGGAACCGCGCGACCGCTACGGTCGAAGTTTCGAATCCTGCCTCGGGCATGGATGTGTGTGATGTCCTTAGGTTAGTTAGGTTTAAATACTTCTAAGTTCTAGGGGACTGATGACCTCAGAAGTTAAGTCCCATAGTGCTCAGAGCCATTTGAACCATTTTTTCTCGCATGCGATTTCCTTCAAAGATGCACTGCATTTTCGTATAACGCTTCAAACGCCCACCAAAGTGTGCACGATGTTAATGAAAGAGCGAGAAAGGCATGTGATAAGATTCGCCAAGAATCAACAAGAAATAAAATTTGTTGATACGGTGAGAATTGCGGGAGTGTTCGTGAGCAGGCATGAGTCATGAGAGGTCACCACTCTAGCGACGAAGCGCAATACTGCGTCAGCCAGGAATGGAGTACAATGCGGCACGCGATGCCTTCCCCAACCGCGCGACACCACTGGCCTCAGCGCAACAGCAGCGCGTGCCGAACCAGGAACACCAGATGCCACGTGTGGATAGCGGCGTGAATAGCATCGTGAGCAAATGCCGACTGCGAGGAACGCTGCTGGAATTCTCGCTAATTACGTATCGCTGGAGCACAGAGTAGTTACATACAGTAGTTAAGTCAGATACAGAAGGAGTTCCCAAACCTATCCTGGTACTGTGATGGAACACGTTGATTTTGGAGGTTAATTAAGTTAATAATATTTTTAAAAAATTAGAAATGTTGCTTTTATTCGGTCATTACTTCAATTTTAAATCACAACTAGTAACACAGAAGTTGTAATAAAATTTAAAAAATACAATTCTTTCAAATGTATTTAGTGATTATTTTATTTCTTCCTTAACACAACAGAACAAAGTGGCATAAAGTTTTCAATGGCTTCGGGGATTTTTGGGTCCTTAAATTATAAATTATCTTGATATCAGCTGCAATAGCAGAAAGCTGAATCTTAAAATGTGAAGCGGCGTCAAGCCTATTCCTGAATTCTGTCTTTCTTGCAGCACAATAAGAAAATCCTGCTTCATATAAATATGGAGTGATAAAACGAAGCAAAACACTAATACGTCGTTTTCATGAACTTCAATATTCTTCTGATAAATTCGCTCAGAAATTACATAATGGCCTGTGTCTGCGCGTTTTGCTTTAAAGCAGAGTCACTTATTACGTTAATTACCTTTTTGTAGTCTGTTTCGCTTAACCGTCCTGGCTTAGCTGTTACGGAAAATGGATTTCGAACCTCAGAATGATCCTCACTAATCTTCGTGAAATATTGTGGAAGAATTTTCTAAGTATTGCAAGTGCTTTATAACCCCTAGCGACAGAAGGCTTCAAATAACGTGGACATGAGTAACACAGATGAAGAATGTTAATAATATCTATTTTATTTAAAAAGCTTTAAGAGTTTTCACATAAAAAAGTCAGAGGCATTACTTTTCAGCGCGCCCTCTTACATTCTCAGAAATTTCTTCCTCAAATAAAGGTCAATGTTTGACACTCTTTGACTGTATTGGTATGCTCTTTTTGTACTTCCTCCTACGTTCGTCACATTTTTGCTTCCAATGTTGCAGAATTCGTTCACGTTGTGTACTTCACTGCCCTAAGTCTCATGTTCAGTCTCACTAATCTCACTTCTGCTACTCTCACTTCTGCTACTCTCATTAATTTCATCTTTCTTCAATTTCTCTCTCTCCGTTCCCAGCACACTGCTCATTCCCTATATTCGTAATTCTCCTTCCCTATTACTGAAGAAGCAACTTCAAAAGCAAATCTTATCATTGGTAGCATCTCATCCCAAACTTTAATCGGACTCTTAAACCTCTCTTATTTCCGTCATTGCTTCTTCGATGTATAGATTAAAGATTAGGGGCGAAATACTACATACCTGTTTAATCTCTTTCTAGTTTCACTGTTATTTCCCTTCCCTATAGCTTAGTCCAATATTTCATGGAATTTCTAATAAATCTCATCATTTTACATTGTCGAGCGCTTTTTCAAATCCTAAGAACGCAGCTTGATTCTTTTTTTAAAGTCATGCTTCCGTTGTCAATAGCGACGTCAAAACTTCCTCTACTGCCTTCACATTTCCCTTAACGAATCAGATCCTCTGTTTTCTGACACACTTACTACAACGGATAAGCGGAAAGAGGAAATTCAAAGAAGGTCCGTGCGATTCGTTACAGATTTGCTTAGTCAGGGCGAGATTGTTAAAGAATATAATATTAAACCAAGCCCTCAGGTGTTCTGTTGTTCTGTAGGATTCAGGTGAGGACTCTGTGCAGTCCAGTCCATTACAGGGATGTAATTGTCGTGTAACCACTCCGACACTGGCCGTGCATTATGAACAGGTGCTCGATCGTGTTGAAAGATGCAATCGCCATCCCCAAATTGCTCTTCAACAACTGGAAGCAAGAAGGTGCTTCAAGCGTCAATGTAGACCTGTGCTGTGATAGTGCCACACAAAACAAGAACGGGTGCAAGCTCCCTCCAAGAAAAACACGACCACGCCATAACACCACCGCCTCCGAATTTTACTGTTGGCACTACACACGCTGGCAGATGACGTTCACCGGGCATTCGCCACACCCACACCCTGCCATCGGATCGCCACATTGTGCACAGTAATTCGTCACTCCACACAACGTTTTTCCACTGTTCAATCGTCCAATATTTACGCTCCTTACGCCAAGCGAGGCGTCATTTGGCATTTACCGGTGTGATGTGTGGCTTATGAGCAGCCGCTCGACCATGAAATCCAAGTTTTCTCTCCTCCCACCTAACTGTTATAGTACTTGCAGTGGATCCTGATGCAGTTTGGAATTCCTGCGTGACTGTGTGGATATATGTCCGCCTATTACACATTACGACCCTCTTCAACTGTCGCCGGTCTCTGTCAGTCAACAGACGAGGTCGGCCTGTACGCTTTTTTGCTGCACGTGTCCCTTCACGTTTCCACTTCACTATCACACCGGAAACAGTGGACCTAGGGATGTTTAGGAGTGTGGAAATCTCGCGTACAGACGTATGACAAGTGACACCCAATCACCTGACCACGTTCGAAGTCCGTGAACTTCGCGGAGCGCCCTATTCTGCACTCCCACGATGTCTAATGACTACTGAGGTCGCTGATATGGAGTACCTGGCAGTAGGTGACAGCACAATGCACCTAATATGAAAAACCTATGTTTCTGGGGGGTTTCCAGATACTTTTGATCACGTAGTGTGCAACAACGTGTCCTGCACACAATAAGCAGTCGGAGAGGTGTTTCAGTGTACTCCGTGTTCCGGAATGCGCTTTCTACCGTTGTGTATTGCGATAGAAATTTTCTAGTCTTGAGAAGGGCATGTTTTTGCCGCTTTGCAAGGGTTATTTAGTAAGGTTGTTGGTTAGTTCTGTCACCTGAACATGGCATTTAGAAAGAAACCGGTCGTGATGTAATAAACTTACCTGAAATCAGCTATGATGACGATGATAATAATAATAATAATAATAATAATAATAATAATAATGTTATTCAGTTGTGGAGCACAAAATGATTAAGCTTAATTTAAATCAGAAGCATGTAAATCATTCGCGTCAAAATATCTGGAATGGATATACCATGAAGGCTGTTGATGTAATTATACCCGTAATGATAAACTTAGTAGTCAAAGCTTCGGGTCTTAGATATGCACTCCGTATCGATGATTAGTTCCCTCTCACGTTAACAGAGAAAGCACGATTCATGCAACTTCTGATCTCTAAATTTTTAGAGCACCTTTATTCAGCACATGTACGTCACGTGTGTTGACTGGTTTGCTTTAGCGTCGCAGTCGCCCGCGAAACACCTGAAAAGGGCATGGTGAAAGCAGTTTCTTCCTGAGGCGTTGCAGTAATACCGGACGGAAGCGAACGGAAAATCTGAGGCCTGAAGACACAGATACCATCAATTTGTCATTTAACAGCGGAGGAGGCACCAGGCAGCTGTTTCACTGCCGGTGGGTAGAAAGTTACCTGTTTACAAGCAGCTCTATGAAACCCATCGCACAGACAAGCTAAACCCGAAACGTTCATGTTTCGCGATCATCAGAAAAATATAACCATACGTTCCTAAAAAGCTGGTGCTACTACTTCCTTAGCAGCAGAATTCAGTAGACCAAGTGAACTCCAGGCGGACCTTCAACCAGGTAGTTTTGTTTCCCTCATACTGGACCAAACGGAGAGTGTTCTGTCCCCAAAGACTTCGACGTCGACAGAACATGTCTTCCACAATAATGTAAAACATACCTCTCGAGGTTATTGTGTAATTTGAGTTACTCAGCTGGCAGCCACTTCTTGAATCAGAAAGAGTGTATTAATATGAAGTCGAAGTTTCATATTTGTCGGTAGTGGAAGAATGCATATTGGAAGTTAAACACAAATTACTCATTTTTTTATACTTCATATTAAGTGATCAATCTGTGACCAGTCCCTGCAACCAACATTCTGCTACAACTTTCGCTCAGTTACTGTGTCGAAGTTACTGACGTTTGATACAACTTTTTGAAATAACAATGAAATGAATCCCTTAGCTGCATACAGGCGTTGATATAAGTCAACGGGGACAGTTGAAAATGTGTGCCCTGACCGGGACTCGAACCCGGTATGTCCTGCTTGCAAGACCGACTCTCTATTTTTTTTTTGTTCGATGTATTTGGTCGAAGCGGACGTCACATGACATCCATTGAAGTTCGTTGTTGATCTTTTCACTCTTTTTTTTTTTTTTTTTTTTTTTTTTTTTTTTTTTTTTTTTTGGATTACAGAGATACGCCAGGTCTCTCACTGAACACGCTGAGCTAACGTACCGGCATCCATCTGAGCCATCGAGGACACAGATGATAGCGCGACTACAGGGACTTATTTCTGGCACGCCTCCCGTGAGACCCACATTCCCAACTTATTGTCCCGCACTATATTCATAGTGCCCCTGTCCATCATACTCATTACTCGCGGCTTTTTGCAGATTCCCGTAAGAGTTCGGGTACTGTTTGTGCATCCGCACAGAAGATGGTCAAATGGCCGGACTGGGAACGAATATAAAAAAAGACACTGCAGAGACAAAAGTCATAGCGATGTGCACATATACAGATGACGACAGTGTCGTATACATAAGGTATAAGCGGGCAGTGCATTGGCAGAGTTATCGTTTATACTCAGACGATTCATGTGAAACGGTTTCGGACATGAGTATAGTCGCACGACGGGAATTAGCAGACTTTGAACGCGAAATGGTAGCTGGAGCTAGATGCATGGGACATTCCATTTCGAAAATCGTTAGGGAATTCAATATTCCGAATCCACATTGTCCAGAGTGTTCCGAGAATAACCTATTTCACGCATTATCTCTCATCACGGACAACGCAGTTGTCGATGGCCTTCGCTTAACGACCGAGAGCAGCGAAGTGTTGTCAGTACTAACAGACAAACAACAAAGCGTGAAATAACCGCAGAAATCAATGTGGGGCGTACGATGAATGTATCCGTTAGGACAGCACGGCGAAATTTGTCGCTAATGGGATATGGCAGCAGGCGACCGACGAGAGTGTCATTGCCAACAGCACGATATCGCCTGCAGCACCTCTCCTGTGTCCGTGAACATATCGTTGGACCCTGGACGACTGAAAAACCGTGGCCTGGTCAGGTGAGTCCCGATTTCAGTTGATAAGAGCTGATGGAAGGGTTCGAGTGTGGTGCAGACCCCCACGAAACCATGGACCCAAGACGTCAATAAGGCACTCGGCAAGCAGTTGGTGGCTCTGTAATATTGTGGGCTGTGTTTACATACAACAGACTGTTCTCTGGTACAACTGAACCTATCATTGACTGGAAATCGTTATGTTTGGCTTCTTGGAGATCACTCGCAGCCCTTCATGGACTATGTTCCAAACGAAGAAGGAATTTTTATGGATGACAATGTGTCATGTCATCGGACCACAATTGTTCGTGATTAGTTTAATACGAGAGAATGATTTGGCCATCCTGACCGAACGACTTGAATCCCGTCGAACATTAATGGGACATAATCGAGAGGTCAGTTCGTGAACAAAATCCTCCACAGACAATACTTTCACAATTACGGACTGCTATAGAGGAAGAGTGGATTAGTAATTCTGCAGAGGACTTCCAACGACTTGTTGAGTCCATGCTACGTCGAGTTGCTGCACTACACCAGGATAAAGGAAGCCCGACACGATATTAGGAGGTATCCCATGACTTTTGTCACCTCAGTGAAGAGTCTAATATTACATAATATTATTACGGAATTCCCGTTATTCTGTGTCTCCCTGTATGTTTACAACCGCCGCTAAAAAGAGCCAAAGTGTAAGTTCTAGAAGTGATTGTAGTTATTGTTCACTGGACTCTGCACTAGCCATAAGTTAAGCGTACATCAGTGCAAGTAAACACTAATCTGTTGCCACCACACAATCGTGATATTACAGTTATGTAATGTAAAATTCCCATAAATAAATTAGTGTACATTATTCCTGGTCTGTGTTGGCCTCATTTTGCCATATACTTTGCCTTATCCTATTCGGCGCTGTGACGAGGCTTCATTAAGTAAAGCAATTTTTTTGTTCTGAAACCAGGTTGGTTTCATTCAGCATTCCAATACACCATATTATTCCCCAGTCTTTTGGTTACAAAACCCTATTTTTCAACATAATCTCCTTTCTTCAGTTTCCTGACGTCGCAGCTGTGTGCGGCCGGTTGGTACACGACTGATCGGACCGGTTTGCGCGACCTTGTTGCGATGATGATGGACAGCTCGCCCAAGGACTCACCGTGCTTTTGTTCACTCCTGGTCTTTGTAGAGGACCTGCAAGCGCCTATGGGTATCTGCGACGCTCTCAGAGCTGTTTTCCTCCAAAGGAAACTCAATGCCAGCTCTCTGCTCGGAACACACCTCCGTTGTAGACGCCATTTTGAAGGCTACGTAAAGCGCCGCTACCAATCGGAACTTCATGAAACTTAATGAGCAGAAGTGGGAATATTCCATGATTACCACAGCAAATTCCGCATTTATTCTATCGAAATTGGTCGCCAAAACACAAGCGTTATATTATTTGTTGAAAGGACCATGTATGACGCATAGCACAGTTGACGGATAAAACAGTTCCCTGTGAGTGCATTTTAAGTATCAACATTTGCCGCTGTAAGCGAGAAATATACAGCAAATATTTCGTACACACAGCAAGCAACTGACTTTCACCGAAGAATATCGAATTTGGCAGGTATTGGCCTTTCACACCGCCATATACATTTATCCCATGATGGCCCTAGGCTTTTCTGAAAGAATTAATTGGGTAGAAATGTTTCCACGGACTCTAAGCTTACAAAAGTGTTGCCCGATGACGAAACTGCTCTGTGGGAATTTCTCAAGTCAGATCGTAATTAATTTCTCCTTAATGGGAGGCACAAGCATACTGCTTACTGCGCTGTACAGGAGCGTGTATGTGGTACTCTCGCGGTCCTTTTCTGCCATTAACTATTATTGCTGCTTCTTTTTCTATCTCTGTAATAGAGCGAATTCAAGCCATATGCTGCACAAAACATGTTATCGAATACCAGAGTGAACATTGCTCAGTAGAAACTTCTACAGTAAACATGACGCTCAGGGTAGAAATCTCTTCTCCACTTTCAACCAGTTTCGACGATGATCGTTTCGCTACCACAAAATTTTTAACTTCACTTACCATAGTGACGAACTGTTTTGCACAAAGAAGTTAAAACTGAATGGACAAAGTTCCAGGTCCGAGCGGCAACCCGCAATCCGTTTTAAGCATTTTCACAACAGCGCACATTGCGTTGCAGAGTGAAATCTTCATACTCTAAAAATCAGGAACTGCCAACGAACAGCAGTAAAAGCTAGTTTCAGTCAATATTTTTTACATGACGTTATGTCCTCTTTTAGCTGGAAGATCCGCATGTGAAACAAATCTGCATACGTCGTTGATAACAACCAGTGATTACCATCAACAGAAACACAGTCCTACAACAACATTATTTTTAACCTATTTCTAAGTCATAAAATCAAATCTTATGCTTGAAAGTGGCGCAAATTCCGAAACTGCAATAAAGAAATAAAAACAGTTACTGTGAAGCTAAAAGCGAAAGTGATGTCATTTAAAAAGATTATAGACGCTGTGGGTGCATATTACAGAAAATTAATTCCATACTATTAGGTCTCATATGTAGCTGTTGTCTCTGTGGACGTATCCTTGTGTATCATTCCACGAACTGATTAACTCCAGTTGTCTCATGTCAGAAGAGTTACGGCGACCGCTAAGAATACAAATGATGGCGCCCAAGAAAATGTTTACATTGTCAATAATTTTCCGATGCATCGTGAATCCGCTTCGACCTTTCCGAACGCCTGTTAATGCCTGCATATCGTCATTAGAGGCGCTGAGTTACCGTGACGTCCTCTGCCTTTTATGCACACACAACTAATTACAAAATATAACTGTTCTTTCTGAAAATCTGCCGGTATTGCACAAAAAAAAAACATTCTACGTGGATGTGTTTACATGCTATTAGGTAGATAAACCCATTTAGTAATCCTTTGGCGAAACATAATTTCAAGTGCAAACGTTGAAATTTAAAACAGCAGCGGCGTATTTCATGCCAAATACAGTAAGCAGATTCAGATGGATGTAGGTTGCAGTAGTTACGTGGAGATGAAGAGGCTTGCAAAGAATATGGTAGCATGGACAACATCAAACCAGTCTTTGGACTGAAGACGACGACGACAACAACAACATTGTTGTCGTTGTAGTTACGACGAATTCAACTTTTGTTTGATTACTAACATATGGGCATCTATTAAAATTATAGTCATCAGACAAGAGAAGAAACACTATCAAAACAACATTTAGTTAGAAATAATCAGCAGTGCCATTACACTAGTTAACTAAGCACTACTAGGACCGTATGTTGCACTCTAAAGCAAGATTCGGACACTTCATTAAACTAAAGAACGTAACGGCGCAGAAAAGTCGTAAAACAGAGGTTTTTTTGTTTTTTAATACGTTTGCCAGATGACCAGCTGAGGCGGAATTTGATATTCTGCAATGATAAAATCATATATGAATTTGGATAGCAGACGTTTTTCGGGAGTGAGAAAGGGATAGGGAACAGAACAATAGCTCACTATCACAGTCGGGTTTATATATAGTGTTTGAATTCTCCTAGTCCCTCATGCAAGAGAATGCTGGATCGGGTCTCACATCACGTTATCCACTTTATTTCTCGAAGTATCTACAGATATGAGAAGAAATATTCGTTTGCGTTCATGCGAAATCACAGGAGTTTTATCTCAAATGAAAAGAAAAAAAATATGTTCCTTTAGTGTCGTCCGATTGTGGCATTAATTCTGCAACGCTGGCGGACATTGATACAACTTCTAAGTTCTACTGTAGAATCGTTTCTCATTCAGTGTTAACTTTTGTGAACTTTTTAAAAAGTTAAAATGAAGTGCAGAATAACCAGATAGAGCTTAAAATAAAATTGGGCTTCTAAAAACCGAAAACCGCCAGTACCGGAAATGAAATTAGGCTTTTGACAATTGCAGCCTTTATTGGCAACGACAGGAAAAACCAATTGCCTTCAAACACGTACAAACAAAAGTTAAAGAAGTAAGTAACATAGCAGTAACTTTTGCTCTATAAGAATAAAAAAGTAAAAAACATCACGTATACGAAATGCTTACAGCATCACCGTAAATGATGCTTTATTAATAAAGCAAAACGTAACTGGTGAAAAACTTTCCTAACGGTCAATGCAGGAAAAAAGACTGTCATTTAAAGCTGCTGCGGAAGACGGTTTTCCAAACAAACAGACCAGAGTAATTAGTTGGACACTGAAGATCTCTATCATATCAAGGAATTGTACCCTAGCTGACTGGCACCAACGAACTTCTATTACTGTCGCCCCCGCATCTACGACAGCCTTATATTATCCTTGGACTCTTATCTGAAAGTAAGCACTTTACTCTGATTTCTCTTATTTTATGATGATGATTTCTTCCTATGTGGGAGGGCGCTAACAATATTTTAGCAATCGGAGGAGAAAGTTGGAGACAAATTTCACGAGAAGTTTCTCCCGCAACGTAATACGCCTTTGTTTTAATGACTGCCACCTCAGTTTATAGTTTACTATTAAAATATTGCGTTGCACAGATTTTATCATTGCATTCCAAATCTATGCACTTGACTAGATGCTGACCTGAAATGAGTTCTCGTAATTCTACACTTTGTGACACAGCGCAAAGAAAAACCGAAGCCATGGTGGTGACTTCGAGGCGCTCTCGCTATAAATCATGGTATATGTTCGGTAAGCTGCCGAAACAAACACGAACATATGAGTCATTTCTAAACGGCTCAACAGCCGGAAAAACATCATTCTTCCCAGCATAGATTCCATCATTCAGCATGCGACAATTTCTGATGTACCCAGTGAGATAAAGCGGACAAACTGCATTACCACTATCACACTGGAGTTTTGAGCTCAGTTCCCGTGCTCGTAGAAAAATGAAGAATTAAGGTTGGCTTCGCCTTTTTGCAAGTACACAAATTATTATTTTATCACCAAAGCATGTTTTGTCACAGTTGTGGCCTCTTTAGTGAGGTTTCCTAATTATTTTCCTGAAATACAGGTTACTTTTAGGTTAAGGAACGTGATATATCAGATTTCGCTGTCATTTAAAGTCTGTGTGCACTTATCCTTTTATTTTACGTAGTGTGTCCTGTGGCTCCCAATCAAAATCAGCCACACGTATAAATCAGTACACCATGTTATCTGCAAACATGGGGGATGTTAGAAAATCATCAGCGTTGAATTTTTTGTTTCTTATCCTATCTTTAAAATGCATTTGCCGATAAAATTCGTTGCATATGTCCATTTCTAGCGTTACCATTGTAGCATTTTGCCAGTTCTTAGCTGTGAGCAGTTTTTTTTATGTACTAAACGTATTTTGTTTAGTTGAGCGAATCTTTACAGGAAAGCCTTCCGCTTCTTCAGCCTTAAAAGTATTTAACAGGATTCAAAATGGCAAATGGTTCAAATGGCTCTGAGCACTATCGGACTTTCTGAGGTCATCAGTCCCCTAGAACTTAGAACTAATTAAACCTAACTAACCTAAGGACATCACACACACATACACGCCCGAGGCAGGATTCGAACCTGGGACCGTAGCGGTCCCGTGGTTCCAGACTGTAGCACCTAGAACCGCACGGCCACCCCGGCCGGCTTTTAACAGGATTCATATCCTGTACATGGTTCCTCGTTAAAGCAGCTCCGCTGCTGTGGAGATTTTGAGTGAGGCATGGCTCTACAAAGCACACCACGTCTTGTACATCGGCATGATGATGAGCCATAAGTGGTACGCTAACCGCCGCCTCGAGAGCGGCGAAACTTGCGCAGACGCAGACGACACGCCTCTGCTCTATTGCATTACCAATCTCAAAGTGGTCGTTGCACTCACAGATACTGAACGGTTAGCTGCATACGGTGTTTTGTACAGCTGCAGTATATTAACTGTACGGTTCAGCTATTATTTTATGCGGGGCGGCGATTATGGAATCCTTACAAATTGTTAACGATTATACAGTTTACTTGTACCTATCATAAGAAGACAATTCTGGTGGCAATTCTTTCGAAAAGTTCGAGATTATTGTTAACACATTTTTGGCATTTGGCGTGAAGTATTGTAAATCGACCTCTTGAAAGCTGGGCGTTTGCTATTTGCTAAGCGGTTTTGGCTTCACTTCTCCAACACTCCACAGCGTTTCCAAAGAAATGCCCAGCAATCGTCTGCGGAAAACAGGTTTAGCGATTTGAAAGTCCGCACCTTCCGAACATCAGACCAGTGTTACAGCTGTACCAGCTCGTGTATTCTACGCACCCAAATTTCTGCTTTAATACCCGTTTCGATCGGACGAAATACACTAGATAGATATTTTCCGTGTGTTCCCACCAATGCACGAAGTTGTATCCGCATTGGTGACCTATTTTCTCCCGCAATTAACACAGTTGAGGTCATTCCGTAAGCAATCTGTTTTTATAGCAACGGGGAACTTTACCGCGTCAAACTTTGCATCACGTGAGATGCTAGCAACAGTTTAAAGCTGAGACCACGAAGCCCCGAGCGGGAAACAAAACCAGAAGACAAACCAACTTGTTTCATTAAACGCGCGACGAAATTAAAATTGTAGCGCTGTTTTGTGATTTCATGCATGTTTATAAAATGATCACAGCAAAACACTTTTAAATAAGACAAACATACGCCAAAGAAATAAAAAAAGAAAGGACCTGGTTTATTTGAAACTACTGAGTTTCGCCTACCAAGTTTTATTGCTCTTTGTCTCTACAGCTTTACCAGCAAAACAAGTGGAGAAATATGGAGAAAAGATCTGCAGTGTTTAGCAGACAGGAATCATCCTGGCATTCGGTTTAGGTGATTTAGGATAATTACAAACAATCCATAAGTGGACGTCAAGGTTGAGATTTGAACACGAGTCCTGTTGAATCCAATTCAGTATTCAGGCCACTGTGCAACGAAGTACTGTAGGTCTGATAATTACCACGCACTCAACATGCAGAGAACGTACTAAAAATAAAATGTCTAACATTACGTCAGCGTAACTTCTCTGAACGCTCCACATGAGCGACACCGTAGAATGGCAAGTTCACAAAGAGGATAAAAGAATTAGTTGCAAAATTAACTGCAAGTGAAGAAAGCCGCGTAAAGAATGGAAAGAAAGTATCGGGAAATAGCAAGAGAATCACCAAGGCATAGTGAATCCATTAAACCCTCATCGCGCACTTGCCCACAGATAAAAATTCATCCGTGGGGTAGAAAGAGACAGTACTGGGCTATTTTAGTAGATCAAGCTCTGGCGAAAGCCCTTTTAGTTACACCATTTCGGCGACTGTATGTTATGTTAACTGCGGAGTTTTTTTTGATTGCCAAGATAGTGATGTGGTGGTGGTGGTGGAGGAAACTCAGTATCGGTACATGGCTTACTGTTCTCTAATAGCACTAGCGTCTCCATTTTATACATCCTAGATTGCCGTGGCAAATACTACCTACAGGTAGGAGATCCGTCTAACACAACAGTAGCTTTATCTCGTTAATTCTCTCAACAAGAAAAACTCGACGAAGTGGCGATCGGACTAGCGTGGGAGGTTACAAGCAACCACGTCGCACAGCGGACGTAGAGATCAGTACACCTTTTAATGACTAGCGTGTTATCGGGCCTGACGGTCTAGTGGTAAAGTGCGTGCCTCGAAACTGAGTGGTCAGGGTTGGTTTTGGTTTTGTTTTGCTTTAGGGCACAAAAACAACTGGGGTCATGGGCGCCCAAGTCAAAACTATACAACACGAAGACGGAGAGGAGTTAGAAAACGACTATACGTCAGTCGCATTTGACATAAGAGAAGAAAGGGCTGAAAGAGACACCATACAGAAACGGAGGTCCAAAACTGAAAATTAAATAGCCTTCGCCATATTGCTTTGGCGGATAAAAAGTAAAACGCGCGTCATTTGCTAAAACGACCGATAACTCAGACGGCAAACCCAGGCGGGAACGTAAACGGTTAAAAAAATGGGCATTCCGTCAGGAAGTGGCGGACAGCTAAAACTTGAGTGCAATGTGTACAAACTGGTGGGGTAGCGCCAATTATCAAATGACGATGCCTAAAAAAACGCAGTGCCCAATACGCAGCCTAGTTAAAATGACCTCCTCCCGACGGGAGGGCAGAGGAGTCGTCCAAGCCGCTGGGAGAGGCTTAATAAGACGGAGCTTATTCCCGTGAAGGGAGGACCGTTGGCGATATCAAAGGGACACCACTTCCTGACAGACGGCAACACAGACAGCACACATAGACTTCGAAGGGCGCTGTGTGGGTGTGAGCACACGACGCAATTGAAAAGTACTCCGTAGCCTGATACAGGGTGAAGAGCTCGGCTCTAAATCCTGAGCAGTGAGCCGGAAGTCGATATTGAAAGACACAGTCGGCAATGACGAAGGCACAGCCGACCCCACGGTCAGTACGAGAGCCATCAGTGTACACAAAGGTACTATCGCGAAGTTCCATGCGAAGGTCGTGAAACTGAAGGCGATAGACCGAGGCTGGAGTAGTGTCCTTATGGAGGTGAATGAAGACCAAGGTTAACATGTGCCACTCCACGATACCAAAGCAGTGAAGAGTTCACACCCACTGAGAAAGTTGCAGGTAGTGTGAAGTTAAGCCACCGTAGCAAGAGCCGAAAGAGGACTCCAGGAGGCAACAGAGAAGAGGGATGCGCCCAATATTGGCGATCAAAGGAATCATCGAAGAAGGAGGCATAGTATGGGTGGCCACGAATGGCAGACAAACAGCACCCATACCTGCTGGGGACAAAGTCACGGCGGTAGGACAGTGGTAGTTCAGCAGCTTCAGCATACAGACTCTCAACTGGGCTAGTGTAAAAGGCGCCCGTGGCCAAACGGATGCCATGATGGTGGATAGCGTTGACGGCGTAAGAGGGACGGATGTGCAGACGCATAAACAAGGCACCCATTGTCGAGTTTCGAAAGAGCAAGGGACCGGTACAAAAGGAGGAGGGCTGTTCGATCGGCACCCCAGGAAGTACCATTAAGGACACTTAGGACACTGAGAAACTGTGTACAGCGGGCTGACGGGTAAGAGACACATGGGAGGACCAAGAGTGTTTCCTATCGAGCATGAGCCCCAGGAATTTCGTAGTTTCAACGAACGGAGGAGCAACAGGCCCAAGATGTAAAGATGGTGGGAGAAACCAATTGCGCAGCCAGAAATTCATACAAAAGATTTTGTCAGTGGAAAAACGGAAGCCATTGTCGATGCTCCATGAGTAAAGACGATCGAGACATAGCTGAAGACGTCTCTCAGTGACACAGGTCCGTGGAGAACTGCAATAGATGGCAAAATCCTCAACAAAAGGAGTGCCGGAGACGCCCGGCGGGAGACGGGCCATTATAGGGTTAATGGCGATAGCAAAGAGGACGAAGCTCAGGACGGAACCCCGAGGCACACAGTTATCCTGGGTAAATGTGTCCGACAAGGCAGAACCAACACGCACCTTGAAAACTCCAGTGTTTTAAAAATCCCTGAAGGGAACAGGGTAGGCGGACACGGAAGCCCCACACAAAGAATAAGGATGATACCAGTTCTCCAGCAGGTGTCGTAGGCCGCCTCCAAATCGAGAAACACCGCCACAGTCTGAGATTTCCGCAGAAAACCATTCATGACACGGGTGGACAAAGTAACGAGATGGTCAACTGCAGAACGCCGCACTCTAAATCCACACTGTGCATTCGTTAGTAAATTACGGGACTCGAGCCACCATATCAGCTGGGCATGAACCATACGTTCCATCACCTTGCAAACGCAGCTGGTGAGAGAGATGGGGCGGTAGCTAGAAGAAAGGTTTTTGTCCTTATCGGGCGTACACATGGGTATGGCAGTGGCTTCACGCCAGCGCCTGAGAAATGCGACCTCTGCCCAGATGCGGTTGCACTTGTTAAGCAGTAAGTGCTTGCCCGCAAGACAAAAGTTGCTGAAAGATCTGAATGCGGACAGCGTCTGGCTCTGGGGCGGAGGATCGGGATGAACTGAGAGCATGATCTAGCTCCCTCATAGGAAAGGCAGCATTGTAGCACTCACGTTTCTGAGAAGAGAAGGGTATCACCCAAGCCTCCTCAGCACGTTTCCAGTGGAGGAAGACAGTGGAGGAAGACAGTGTGATAGTGGGAAGAGCTCGAAATTTCCGCAAAATGGCGACCCATGGTTTTGGAGATAGCAAAAGGATCCACGATAACATCGTCTCCAACTGTCGGGCCGGAAATTGGCGAATGTATCTTGGTCCCAGAGAGCCGTCGTAAGTTGGACCACACGACAGATGAAGGGGTGGAACTTTTGAAAGAACTAGTGAATGAAATCCAGCTAGCTTTTTGTTATCCCGAAGAACACGACGACACTTTATCTGTTTATAATAAATGCACTTTGTCATTGTAGGATGACGGTTAAAAACGCGGAGAGTGCGTCTCCGTGGGCAAATTGCGTCGCGGCACCCCTCGGTCCACCAAGGGACTGGGACACGGCGTGGTAAAGAGGAAGTGCGAGGAATGGAACGTTCAGCAGCAGTAAGGATAACATTTGTGATATATACCACCTGGTCATCACAACTGGGGAAATCTTGTTCTTCTAAGGTCACCAGGGAGGAGTAAAGCCGCCAGTCAGCCTTAGTAAGGTGCCATTTAAGTGTGCACGCAGGTGGGTTAGGAATCAGCAAACGGATAGCACATAGGAAATGGTCGTTCAAGTAGGTGTCAGAAAGAACGGGCCACTCAAGACGATGAGCAAGCTGGGCAGTGCAGAAGGATAAGTCCAAATGGGAATAGGTATGCAAAGGGTCAGAGAGGAAAGTGGGTGCTCCAGTGTTAAGGCAGAAGAGGTTGAGTTGATTAAGAAGATAGGTCAAGACGGTACCCCTCTGACAAGTTCTGGGAGAACCTCAAAGGTGATATGAATGTCATCCCAGATGAGCAGCATGACGCTCCCATGAGTTGGAATGCCGATCTCAGGGGGGAGGTTAAAAACGAACCGGAAAGAAATGTGAGAGCTCAAAGTGGTCGTGAGAGAGCAATTTAGTTTCCTGAAGGCAGAGTACAAGGAGACGCTGCGATGCTAAAAGCAACTGTAAAGCCTCTTGGTGGGACCGAAAGCCGCGAGCGTTCCGTTGGAGGAGTGTCATGATAAGGAAGAGATGTAGGAGTGTCACCTCGGCGGCTGCCGAGTGACAGCCTATGAAGAGTCGCTTTTACAGGGCACAGAAGCATTTATTTGTGCTGTCGGTCAGTGGAGTCCAACGCTGAAAAACAGTTGGCGGCGCGCACCGAAGACATGGAGGCTGGCCGGGCTAAGGTATCACATGGCAACACCACCAAAGAGGATCGGCAAAGGAGAAGACCATTTGCCTTTGGTGGACTTCTTCGAGCCATCTGGTTAGAGGAAGACTCGGGTGTTTTTGGCTGGAGGGACATAGGAAGTCTCCCCAGGAGTAAACCTGCTGTCCTTTCCAGCCTACCGGTTGTGTAGCTGATGGCTTTGCTCCTTGAAGAGAGAGTTTGATGGCTTGTTGCACAGCTGGACGGGACATGGCGATGCTACCTTAACACTGGGCGATTTCACAACCTCAGAAGTAAGGCACTTCTTTCTTTACCCTGATCTTTTGGACAGCCTGCTCATCAAGATACACGGGAAAATCGCGAGAGGCGGCGGCATGGCAGCCATTGCAGTTGATACAGTGGGCAGGAGGCGGCAGACAATCGCCCTCATGTGCATCTCTATGACAGGCGACACATTTGGCTGGGTGTCGACAAGACGTTCTAGTGTGCTTGAAACGGTAACACTGGTAGCAGTGCATCGGGTTCGGAATGTACGGCTGGACTGTGACAATTTCATAGCCTGCTTCGATCTTAGACAGAAGCAGCACTCTATCAAAGGTGAGGAAAAGAGTACGGGTGGGCACTAAGGAGGAATCTACCTTTTTCACCGCCCAATGGATGACAATGAAACCCTGATCAGAGAGGTAAGATTGGATTTCGGCTTCAGTTCGACCATCGAGAAGCCTAGTGCCAATAACACCATGGGAAGAATTCAAAGTTCTATAGGCCTCGACATGAACATAGTAGCTGTGGAGAGATGAGGCGACAACCAGTAGTTGTGCTTGAGAATCAGTAGTAGTCACCAAAAGCAAAGTGCCATTCCATAAACGAGAGCAGGATTTCACAGGGCCGGCAATTGCATCAACACCTTTATGAATAATAAATGGATTTACTGTGGCGAAGGACTGACTATCTTCAGTACGTGAGGCCATGAGGAACCGTGGTGCAGCGGGAAGGGTCTTTGAATCGTTAGCCTCATTACGTTTACGTTTCGTAGACGTTGATTTGAAGATGAGTGGCTCATTGCAAGAAAATCCCCCACGACTGCAAGCTTCTCCGATGGCATGCCCCTTCCAACTGGGAGCCCACTTCACAAGAGGGCGCACCCACCTTAGGTGATTGTCCACACCTCAGGTCACACCTCCTGAACACCTGACAGAGGGACCAATCGGCAATTTGGGAAGGTTGCAGCTCAGGCAATCACCCCTCTCTGGGCCTGGCCTGTAGCAGGGGGTTCGTGCGAACCCTACCTGCCGACCTGGGACTGGGAATTACGCGTTACCCAGTAACCTCTTGCGCATCAGACGCATGGGTGAGCTTCAGGAGTGCACAGGGAGGAGGAAGAAGAAAGAGAGTAACCGCAAACGCCGAAGTGGAGGAATGAGAGGAGAAGGTAAACAAAGAAAGGAAGGAAAAAGGAGCGAAAAACAGTGGTGAGACTTCTTGCATCAGCGACAGACAATGCAGAACATTCCTAATCACACCCCAGCACCACCACCACCACCACCACCACCACCACCACCACCACCACCACCACAATCAGCACCACTGCCAAAAGGCAGGTTTTCACATGGTAGTTCTCCAGGCTGCCCAGTCATCTGCCATCCTCTTCAGATCTGCACAACTTCCTCCTCCCTTTATGTTGTCTATCATTTTGTATCTCCCTCTCAGTCTTATCCCACAAACCAGTCATTCCAAAGCATCTGCTAGCAAGCACTCCCTTCTCAATGAATGTCCCAACCAGTTCTTTATCCTTTCTCTTACAATCTTCAGCAGACATCTCTCACCAACCCTTTCCAATACTCTTTCATTACTCACTCTTTTCAGGAATGACACGTGGTTCATATTCCACTTTGAACTGCATGTTCCCTTTCCCCGGTTGGGTAACTGGGAAACACATAGGGGAACGCAAGTCGCCACTAAGATGTCAAACGAAAGACTTGCATTCTGCCATTGAAACACAGTAAATTATTAATGTACCGATGCATAACCTGCGTTAACACGTGAGACACTAAACATTTACACAAAGATACTTAGACATCAATAAATGAAAACAAACAATAATTAGGTAAAAAAATAAAACAAATACACTTAGAAAACAGTATAGCACCGAAATATTAATTAGTACCTAAAACTTATAAGTATACATTTGCGTGTATTGCAAAATCCTGTGACTGGAGTATAGCGAGAGTATAAAATAACATTGTAAAATCTGTTAGACTGATATTTAAGTATCTTCATGAACTACTAAAAATTATAATTAATTTCAACAACGCTGTCGGATAAACAAATTTTTTAGGTTATCCCTATTACAAGAGCTTGCTACTATGGTGACATCAAGAAATTTCACAAAACAGAAAAATTGGCTACTTACACTCCGTAAGTCTCTGTCTGATATTAACTTAGAAGGCACTGTAGTAAGTCTAGTTGTTGCTGTCTTTAACATTACATGGTGTTCCATAAGAACCAGCTCCAGCTCAGAAAGTGACATTTCTTTTACGTATCTTGTCACTTCCCAGTTGCATCCCTCCCATCACACACAATTGTAGACTTATTACCATCGCTGAATCGATAACGGAATGCTTTAAATACTAATATGAGAACTTTTATCACTAGAGCACACAAAACAGCAGAACCTATCAACAATTGCTACACATCAACACCGTTTGTCATAAATTAACCCTGGCAACTTAATAACGCATTCTCTTATTACGAATGTATGTTTTCACTGCGTACAAACACAATATTACAGTCACAATATTATTAATTTTTTTTTTTAAAACTGGAATTTTCCAAGTTATATCGCATGCACACACACATACATCAATCTGTAATTTCTTCCAACCACTCCCAGATGTCTGCTCATCTGCTGAAGTCGGCTCTGTTTAAAAATGTAATGTTGCAATGCAGATGCTAAAAGAGTAAAATCATTTTTGGTATTCATCTTCATGAATGGAAATCTGGGGGCGTCGAGCTCTGTTTTACTACTGTTCTGTTACTGGATAATCTATTCAGTAGTTTAACGGCCTTTAATTCACACGATCGTTTTCGAAATTTCATTTTCAGACGTGCTTGTGGCAATCCAGCTCATCCGAAAGATTGAAATGCAAACCATTTCGGAAACTGTAAGTGCTACTGAAAGCATAAAGTAGACCTGTTCTTATAGTTTCTCAGTAAGCACGTCAAACATACAGTACGGTTTTATGCTTACAGTAACACTAATGATTGTCGATGCGATTACGTTTATGTAGTTCGTTGTTTCGGTTGAGTGAGCTGGATTGTCATACGCACGCCTGGATTTGAGATTAAGTAACAGCACATTGTACAGTCACATCAGCTATTGCTCTTAGTACTTAATTTTAGGGTTTTTATGCTCTTCCCATCACTACAAAGCAAAAATAAGGAAAGCTTGAAGGTGGAAGGAGTATATAGAGGCGCTATACAAGGGAATCGAACTTTAAGGCAATACTGCAGAAAGGGAAGAGAAAGTAAATGAAGACGAGATATCTTAGACTGTGAGAAGAACGTGACAGATCACTGAAAGACATACATCGAAACAAGGCGTCTGGGATATATATTCCGTCGGAACTACTGGTAGCCTTGGAGGAGCCAGCCATGACAAAACTCTTCCATGTGGTGTGCAAATTGTATGAGACAGGCGAAATACACACTGACTTCAAGAAGAATGTAATAATTCAGTTCCAAAGCAAGCAGGTGTAGACACGTGTGAAAATTACCGAACTATCAGTAAAGTAAATCATGGTTCCAAAATGCTAATAGAGAACAATGTAGAAACTAGTAGAAGGCAACCACGAGAAAGATCAGTTTGGATTCCCGAAAAATTTAGGAGGCAGTACTGATCTTACTATTTCCCTTAGAAGAAACTGATTCCCGAAAAATGTAGGAACACATGAGGCAGTACTGATCTTACTATTTCCCTTAGAATATGGGTTAAGGAAAGGCAAACCTACGTTTATGGCATTTGTACAATAGATTCTGCAGGTAACAGGTGTAAATTACAGGGAGCGAAAAGGCTATTTCCAATTTGAACAGAAACCAGACCACAGTTAGAGTCGAAGGCCATGTCAGAGAAGCAGTGGTCGATAAGGGAGTGAGACAAGGTTGTAACCTATCCCCGATGTTATTCAATTCGTGCACTGAGCAAGTACAGAAGGAAACCAAAGAAAAATTTGGAGAATAAATTGAAGTTCAGCGGGAAGAAATAAAAGTTCGAGGTTTCAAATGGTTCAAATGGCTCTGAGCACTATGGGACTTAACTTCTGTGGTCATCAGTCCCCTAGAACTTAGAACTACTGAAACCTAACTAACCTAAGGACATCACACACATCCATGCCCGAAGCAGGATTCGAACCTGCGACCGTAGCGGTCACGCGGTTCCAGACTGAAGCGTCTTTAACGGCACGGCCACACCGGCCGGCAGTTCGAGGTTTGCCGATGCCATTGTAGTTCTGCCAGAGACAGCAGAGAACTTATAAGAGCAGTTGAATGGACTGGACATTGTCTTGAAAGGAAGACATCAAATGAACATTGAAAGGTGGCAACACTGAGTCACAGCGCCAGAGATTGCGCCAAAGATTATTATTCCGCCGCCTCCACTGGAGCAGTAGTAGTTCAGAGGTTGCCGTGGGCAGTACTTCTTGAGAGGATGTCGAGAGCAGTACTTGTTGAGAGGATGTCGAGAGCAGTACTTGTTGAGAGGATGTCGAGAGCAGTACTTGTTGAGAGGATGTCGAGAGCAGTGCTTGTTCAGAGGATGTCGTGTGCAGTAGTTGTTCTGTTGGGAGAGAGATTAGATGCTGTTCGGTTGGTGTAATGTATAGATGGAAGATGTTGCAATGATCACAGTGTATTTTTCGTCAATATATATGGAGGTAACAAAAAAAATTATTTCACATTTCCTTAATGACAATGCCTCTTGGTCACATTTCAGTCAACAAAGCATCTGGCTCGTGTTCATGTATTAGACTTTTAATTCTGGTTTCTATGTGCAATTACAGTATTTCTGGTTTTTCAATTAGTTCATTGTAAATGGTGTTTAAAATATCTTGTCGTATTGAGGAAGAACCGTGCCAGATACATGTACGTTGAATCACACTTCCACACACAGAACAGTTACACTTGTGCTTTGTTGTTTCGTAGCTTCTATAGTTGCAGGGGACTTAATTAATCAATTGTGTTAACGTAAATTTCCTTTCATTCTTTATAGTTATTTTATGCAGTCAGATTGCGTACTAATACTACTCAGGGCCAACCGGTTACGAGACTTCGTAACCGGACACAAAGCTACTAAAATTATTGCATAATAATTAAGCCCCCATACAACATCAACAAAAGCATAACAAGGGTAATGGAATGAAGTCGTATGAAATCAGATGATGATGAAAACAGAATAGGAAACCAGACAGTGCAAGTATTTTATCAGTTTTGGTGTTTGGGGCAGCAATATAACTGACGATGGTCGAAGTAGAGAGAATTTAAAATTTAGACTGGCAATGGCAAGAGAATTGTTTATAAAGAAGAGAAATTTAACATCGAATACAGATTTAAATGTTAGCAAGCCTTTCCTGGAAGTATTTGTCTGGAGTTTAGCATTTTGTGGTGGTGAAAGAAGAGAAGCTTTTGAAAAGTGGTGCTGCAGAAGAACGCTGAAGAGTTACTAATGAAGAGGTACTGAAAGTAATTGGGGAGGAAAGAAATTTATGGCACAATGTAGCTAGAAGAAGGCGTCGGTTGGTACAACAGATTCTGCGACATCAAGATATTACCAATTTAGTGCTGGAGGGAAGCGTGGGGGGTAAAAATTGTAGACAGCAGATTCAGAAGGATGTAGGTTGCAGTAGTCATTCGGAGATGGAGAGGCCCACACAGGATAGACAAGAGTGAACAGTTCCATCAGACCAGTTTTCAGGCTCAACAGCATAGCAACGAGAATGATATGCTAAAGGAATTAATACAAAGAAACAATGTCATCTACTGGGGAAAGAAAAGAGTTCCTGGAAGCCAACAAAAACATTTTTTAAAGCCACGTCAACAGAATTCCTCTTCTGGAAAGGCAACATCGTGACGAGGCTTTCTCGGACCGAAGAGAACCGCCGGGCAACGTTGACCCTGGTGGCGTAACGCAGAGTGGGGAGATTTAGCCTGTCTAACAGGCTGTTTGGACGACACGCGTCGGCTCGCGAAATAACACAGGAGCGCTCTGAGGAGACCGCAAATTGCCCGGTCACTTTCCTCCTTTTTCCTCGGCTTGCTGCAGCGAAGGCCGTACAGTGACCGGTTTACCCTCGTCAAAAATGTGTGTTCTCAGCAAGCACTGACGTACAGAAAGTAGCTACATAAGTCAAACAATTGACATTTTTAAAGTGCAAGAAGGCTTGTATTTACTGTTTAGTTCTCCACAATTTTGTAAGAATGAAATGGAGAGGATAGGGGTAGGGGTAGGAGAAAGAGAAAATCCTCTGTGGCACTCAGCAAGCCGGATTCAGAAAAATTAAAGAAAATTTAAGTTATCCACTCTGATATCCGAAGCTGCAAGGCTCTGCCTTCAACATGTGTACATATACAGGGTGTTACAAAAAGGTACGGCCAAACTTTCAGGAAACATTCCTCGCACACAAAGAAAGAAAATGTTATGTGGACATGTGTCCAGAAACGCTTACTTTCCATGTTAGAGCTCATTTTATTACTTCTCTTCAAATCACATTAATCATGGAATGGAAACACACAGCAACAGAACGTACCAGCGTGACTTCAAACACTTTGTTACAGGAAATGTTCAAAATGTCCTCCGTTAGCGAGGATACATGCATCCACCCTCCGTCGCACGGAATCCCTGATGCGCTGATGCAGCCCTGGAGAATGGCGTATTGTATCACAGCCGTCCACAATACGAGCACGAAGAGTCTCTACATTTGGTACCGGAGTTGCGTAGACAAGAGCTTTCAAATGCCCCCATAAATGAAAGTCAAGAGGGTTGAGGTTAGGAGAGCGTGGAGGCCATGGAATTGGTCCGCCTCTACCAATCCATCGGTCACCGAATCTGTTGTTGAGAAGCGTACGAACACTTCGACGGAAATGTGCAGGAGCTCCATCGTGCATGAACCACATGTTGTGTCGTACTTGTAAAGGCACATGTTCCAGCAGCACAGGTAGAGTATCCCGTATGAAATCATGATAACGTGCGCCATTGAGCGTAGGTGGAAGAAACTAAAATGAGCTTTAACATGGAAATTAAGCGTTTCCGGACACATGTCCACATAACGTCTTTTCTTTATTTGTGTGTGAGGAATGTTTCCTGAAAGTTTGGCCGTATCTTTTTGTAACACCCTGTATACTCCGCAAACCACCATACGCTGTATCGTGAAGGGTACTTTCTACCACTGATGGTCATTTCCTTCTCTGTTTCATTTGCAGATGAGTCGAGGAAAAAACTATTTTCTCTTGTCTTCGTGGTCCTTACGCGAAATTTACGTTGGCGGCGGCAAAACCGTTCTGCAGTCAGCCGCAAATTTTTCCAATAATTTTTCGCGAAGAGTACATTGTTTTACCTCACTGGATTCCAGTTTGAGTTCACGGAGCATTTCCGTTATGTTTGCGTGTTGATCGAACCTGCCAGTTACAAATGTTGCAGCACGTCTCTAAATTGCTTCGATGCCTTCTTTTAGTTCGAGCTGGTGGGTATCCTAAACACTCTAGGAGTAATGAAGAATGGGACACATCGAAGTCGACCATTCGCCTTCCCTACCACAATCCTCACATGCTCGTCCTCACATGCTCGTCCCATTTCATATCGCTCTGCAACGTTGTGTGTACGTATTTAATCGACGCGACTGTGTCAAGCAGGACACCACTAATACTGTCTTCGAACTTTACAGGATTCTTGTTCCTACTCTTCTGCATTATCTTACATTTTTCTACACTTAGAGGAAACTGCCATTCATCCACCAAAAAGGAATGCCGTCCAAGTCATCCGGTAACATCCTTCACGCACTTTACGATGATGCTGTCTCGTACACTACAGCATCATCAGCGAACAGTCACAGATGCCTGGTCAATGTTCCTTTCGGTAACTGATCAAACGGTTGTGTGTTCTAACACAACATTAAGACGTTTATCGAATGAGAGTTCGCAGTAGTAGGAAACGGGACTCTCATTCTTGAGGAATGCGGTTGAAATGCCCCATCAGGCCACCCATATTTTCGAGCGCCATGCTTTCTCCTAAGTCTCTTTATGCAAACACCGGAATGGGTCCTTCGATAGGAGAGCCAACTTTCTACGCAATCATTCCCCAATCACAGCTCGTAAAAAAAAGATTGGAGTTAAACGTTCCGTCAGAGCACACGCTCGGTTTACGAAAGGACGGGGAAGGAAATCTGCCGTGTCCTTTTGAAAGAAAACATAACAGCATTTTCGAGGAGCGATTTAGCGAAATCACGGAATTGTGCAAAACCTAAGGCTCGATGGCCGAACGGGGATGTGAACCGTTCACCTTCCAAATGTGAGTCCATTGCTAATGGACTCGCTCGGGCCACGTTTGTGCTCCGTCTCTACTGCTATGGGCAAGATGTAATACCTGAATCTTCCTGTTTTCTAGATTTTAACTTCGATAAAAAATAATCAGGAGGAAATGAAGTACACCTTACCTCCACAGCATCACCAGCGAAAGGCAATTACGGGTGACAACCATTTTACACGGCAGGTGTACTGACCATCTCCAGTTTGTGACAAAGAGCTTCATTGCGTTCAGAACATACAAGCGCACTGTCGTTATGAGAAGGAACTATATATGCGCCCGTCTAAAACACGGTGGGTAGTGCAGAACCGCGCAAGGTGTTCGTGGACGCACTGCGATAATAGTTCCAAAATTTTTATCGAATGCCAAGGGAGGAAGAACGTATGTTAGATGACTGCATCTGCAGGATTGAAAGATATAAATTTAGGAATTCCTTTCAACCCATCCGCCCTGAAGGATCCAAAGATCACTTCAAATCTTGCAAAATCCACTTGCAATCTTTCAGGACGTGAAGAGCCGAGAGCTGCTCCACAGATACGAGGTGTGGCTAGAAAAAAACCAAACTAGTACTGGTGAAACAATAAAACGAATGCAATAAGGCTGAAAGTCGCGTGGCCTGTCACGTGACTCTCGCTCCGCCTACTGCTCGAGTTTCATCTGCCTCCTGCACTCAGTCTGCCCGTAGCGTCTGTTTTTAGTAGTTGACGTTTTGTCTGTGCGTCGGAAAATGTTAAGTGTACAGAAAGAGCAGCGTGTTAAACATCAAATTTTGTTTCAAACTAGGAAAATCTGCAAGTGAAACGTTTGTAATGTTACAACAAGTGTACGGCGATGATTGTTTATCGCGAACACAAGTGTTTGAGTGGTTTAAACGATTTAAAGATGGCCGCGAAGACACCAGTGATGACACTCGCACTGGCAGACCATTGTCAGCAAAAACTTATGCAAACATTGAAAAAATCGGTAAACTTGTTCGACAAGATCGCCGTTTAACAATCAGAGCAGTGTCTGAGTTAACAGGAGTTGACAAGGAAAGTGTTAGGCAGATTCTTCATGAAAGTTTCAACATGAACAAAGTGTGTTCAAAAATGGTTCTAAAGTGTCTCACAATTGAACAGAAGGAACGCCGAAGAATGATTTGTTCTGACATCCTGGAAAACATTGAAAGTGATCCCACCTTCTTACAAAATGTTATTACTTGCGATGAACCGTGGTTTTTTACTTACGATCCCGAAACTAAACGCCAATCGATGCATTGGAAAACTCCTGGTTCTCCACGACAAAAAAAGCACGAATGTCATAATCGACATTCAAGGCAATGATGATTGTTTTTTTTTTTTTTGACATCAAAGGGATTGTGCACATTGATTGGGTACCAGAGCGACAAACAGTGAATCAGCATTACTGCATTAGCGTCCTGGCTACCCTACGTGAGCGAGTACGGAGAAAACGGAACGATTTGTGGAGAAAAAAGTCATGGATCCTTCACCAAGACAATGCCCCAGCTCACAGTGTGTTGTCAGTGAAGACGTTTTTGGCAAAACACAACATTCCCATCTTAGATCATCCACCCTACTCACCTGATTTGGCCCCCTGTGACTTTTTTCTTTTCCCTAAAGTCAAGTCAGTTTTGAAAGGAACTAGATTTGAGACTGTTGAAGCAGTAAAAGAAAAAGCGACGGAAGTAATGTATGGACTTACCGAAAATGATCTGCAGCATTGCTATGAACAGTGGAAAATTCGTATGGAGCGGTGTAGAGACCGAGGAGAAGAGTACATTGAAGGAGATAACATGAAACTGTAAATAATTGTAAATAAATGTTTTTTCCAGCATCAGTCCGGTTTTTTTCTAGCCGCACCTCGTACACCTTTTATTCATGGAGAGAAACAAAGATATTTCATCAGTCACGTCTAGTTTAGGTCCGAAGAATGAATTACGTACCGCCTTGGAGCCACACCGCTTAAGGCTCCGTATAGTAGGGTCACAGTGCGGTAAGACCGGTGGCGAAGGACGGGAACGGCTGAGAGAGAACAACTGAAGAGCGGGCGTTAGGATTCTGGCCACTGTCTATTTATTACATTTATGTGCCTTATCACAATCGTTGCTGTTAAAAATTCTCTAGTCAAATACTTATGTATGTAGCACTCTCTTAGATTTAGTTTAATGCATGCTATTGGGATACCTTTGCTCGTTTAAGTGTAATCTGAGCACAACCGAACAACCGGAAATTAGAAGCCCTGTCGTATGAAGTATACACGAGTCTGTCAGTCTTCCACCTCCTGCGACGTGCCAGACAATTCCACCAAAATTCGTCAGTTCATTTCTTGGCTCCCACAAACAGATCCACTAACCTTCCGTAAGCACTTACCTTACCTAAAAACCTGAGGGTAATTTAATGCAAAAATTCTACAAATGACGAATGTTACACATGATACGAGTAGATGGTCTATCATCCACGAGTGATCATGCACTTTGTTACAACATTAGTTGATCATCGATACTGACTCTTTTCTGTCAACAACCATTTCTCCTCAATCACTTTTATTTCGCCTTTGTAGTTATTCTTTGTTCGTGACCTGCTTGTGTAAGTCGGGGTTTCCTAGCGACAGGAATTTTGCGCCGCAGAGTACGTAACGCGCCCGGCGTGATGTCCTCGAGACACAAAATTGTGAAGGTGGTTTCCGACAGCGTGTCAAGAGTGATAGACCACTGGTTCTGGACAAGTCTAATGCGCTGTACGCTGCGTTCTATTGAAGCAACAGCTGCAAAGTCAGGTAAAGTTCGTGTGCAGAATGGCTACGAAGTGCGTTAGAAAGCTACAAGCGCGTTACAGTGCCGAGGAAGATAAACTGTTAATTGATGGAGTGTCAAAAATACATTGCTGATTGTTTTTCTGCACTTCGCTTACGTCTGGAGCATCTCAAAAAATTAGTGAATGGTTCACCACTGTCGACTGTTTTGTTTCTCGAACACTGGCTCCTATTTCATCCAACAAAGGTAACTTTTAGAATCTATTCAAACTTGGCGTTAATTTTTACACTGTATGGCCTTCAACATTGTCCTTGCCGCACGACAAAGGGCAGATTATCCGGACGAGCTCAATTATCTGTATTTGAGCAATAAGTCACTATCTTTATGACTGCTTTTGCCTTGAGCATTTCAGTTACCACACACTGAACACGGAAGGCAAAGGGGAAATGAAATTGTACTCAGCAACAACTGGTATCTAAGAGGAAGCAGCAACGAAAACTGGTATTAATTTCTCAGTTCTATACCACTAATTGAAATTCAGATTATTACTATAACCGTACTTCGCGATACCGATGTCCTTTGTAAGGATCGTCCTTGTTAATCCGATCTCAGTTCATAATCACTTAGTTTTTTTAGGTCCTATAATACGTTAAGTATCCCTCACGAACCATGCACCTTGCCGCTGGTGGGGAGGCTTGCGTCCCTCAGCGATACAGGTAACTGTACCGTAGGTGCAACGACAACGGAGGGATATCTGCTGAGAGGCCAGACAACATGTGGTTCCTGAAGAGGGGCAGCAGTCTTTTCTGTAGTTGCAGAGCCAACAGTCTTGATGATTGACTGATCTGGCCTTGTAACAGTAACCAAAACGGCCTTGCTGTGCTGGTACTGCGAACGGCTGAAAGCGAGGGGAAACTACAGCCGTAATTTTTCACGAGGGTGTGCACCTTTACTGTATGGTTAAATGATGATGATGATGGCATCCTCTTGGGTAAAATATTCCAGAGGTAAAATAATCCCCCATTCGGATCACCGGGCGGGGACTATTCAGGACGACGTTATCAGGAGTAAGAAAACTGGCATTCTACGGATCGGAGCGTAGAATGTCAGATCCCTTAATTGGGTAGGTAATAAGGTAATTGGGTAGGTAATAAGTAATAGAACCCAGTACGTTGTCCTCGATGATGAGTGCTCATCGGAGGTGCGGGTATCATCTGGAGTGCCCCAGGGAAGTGTGGTAGGTCCGCTGTTGTTTTCTATCTACATAAATGATCTTTTGGACAGGGTGGATTGCAACGTGCGGCTGTTTGCTGATGATGCTGTGGTGTACGGGAAGGTGTCGTCGTTGAGTGACTGTAGGAGGATACAAGATGACTTGGACAGGATTTGTGATTGGTGTAAAGAATGGCAGCTAACTCTAAATATAGATAAATGTAAATTAATACGGATGAATAGGAAAAAGAATCCCGTAATGCTTGAATACGCCATTATTAGTGTAGCGCTTGACACAGTCACACGTCGATTAAATTTTTGGGCCTAACATTGCAGAGCTATATGAAGTGGGACAAGCATGTAACGGCAGTTGTGGGGAAGGCGGATGGTCGTCTTCGGTTCATTGGTAGAATTTTGAGAAGATGTGGTTCACCTGTAAAGGAGATCGCTTATAAAACACTAATATGCCCTATTCTTGAGTACTGCTCAAGCGTTTGGGATGCCTATCAAGTCGGATTGAGGGAGAACAAAGAAGCAATTCAGAGGCGGGCTGCTAGATTTGTTACTGGTAGGTTTTATCATCACGTGAGTGTTACGGAAATGCTTCAGGAACTCGGGTGGGAGTCTCTGGAGGAAAGGAGGCGTTCTTTTCGTGAAGCGCTACTGAGGAAATTTAGAGAACCAGCATTTGAGGCTGACTGCAGTAAAATTTTACTGCCGCCAACTTATATTTCGCGGAAAGGCCACAAAGATAAGAGAGATTAGGGCCCGTACAGAGGCATATAGGCAGTCATTTTTCCCTCGTTCTATTTGGGAGTGGAACAGGGAGAGAAGATGCTAGTTGTGGTACGAGGTGCCCTCCGCCACGCACCGTAAGGTGGATTGCGGAGTATGTATGTAGATGTAGGTAGGGAATTAGTGAAGTTCGGTGGCAAAAGGAACAAGACTTAAGGTCACGTAAACACAGGGTTATAAATACAAAATCAAATAGGGGTAATGCAGAAGTAGGTTTAGTAACGAATAAAAAAAATAGGAGCGCGGGTAAGCTACTACAAACAGCATAGTGAACGCATTACTGTAGCCAAGATAGACACGAAGCCCACGCCTACCACAGTAGTACAAGTTTATATGACAACTAGCTCCGCAGACGACGAAGAGATTGAAGAAATGTATGATGAGATGAAAGAAATTATTCAGATAGAAAAGGGAGATGAAAATTTAATAGTCATGGCGGATTGGAATTCACAGTAGGAAAAGGAAGAGAAGGAAAAGGAAGAGAAGGAAAAGGAAGAGAAGGAAAAGGAAGAGAAGGAAAAGTTTTAGGTGAATATTGACTGGGGGTAGGGAATGAAAGAGGAAGCCAGCTGGTAGAATTTTGCACAGAGCATAACTTAACCATAGCTAACAACTGGTTTAAGAATCATGAAAGAAGGTTGTATACATGGAAGAGGCCTGGAGACACTGGAAAGTTTCAGATAGATTATATAATGGAAAGACAGATTTAGGAGCCAGGTTTTAAATTTTCAGACATTTCCAGGGGCAAAAATGGTTCAAATGGCTCTGAGCACTATGGGACTCAACTGCTGAGATCATAAGTCCCCTAGAACTTAGAACTACTTAAACCTAACTAACCTAAGGACATCACACACATCCATGCCCGAGGCAGGATTCGAACCTGCGACCGCGGCGGTCGCGCGGTTCCAGACTGTAGCGCCTAGAACCGCTCGGCCCCTCCGGCCGTCTCCAGGGGCAGATGTGGACTGACCACTATCCATTGGTTATGAACTGTAGATTAAAACTGAAGAAACTGCGAAAAGGTTGGAATTTAAGGAGATGCAATCTGGATAAACTGAAACAACAAGAGGTTGTAGAGTGTTTCAGAGAGAGCGTTAGGGAACGATTGACAAGGGTAAAGAAATACAGTAGAAGAAGAATGGGTAACTTTGAGAGACGGAATAGCAAAGGCAGCAGAGGATCAAGTAAGTAAACAGACGAGGGCTAGTAGAAATCCTTGGATGATAGAAGAAATATTGAATTTAATTGATGAAAGGCACCGATTAACAGCAATCAGCATGGGTGCATGAACCACGTGCCTACTGCGGCGGCCCATACATTGCAATTTTGTCTGAACGGCCGTTCAGGAGACACTGCTAGTAGCCCTTTGTTTCATCTCGTCGGTCAGCTGCTCCACAGCTGCAAGTATTTGCCAGCACACATCTACGCAGCCATAGTTCACTCCTGCTGGTTACGGACTATGGTGCACCACAGTTACCTCGGCGCCCGTTCTGAAAACGCCATTTTGCTATGCACGATACACTTTAAACGCGGAGTACGCGAACGGTATACGAACTTAGTCGTTTCGGAAATGCTTCCATCCTTCGCCCGAAACCCAATGATCCGCCCTTTTGGACGTCAAATAAACCGTTCCATTTTCGCAGTACGGTAACGACTGCACTGCATAGTTTGTATGATCGCTAGCATTCAAGGAGTCCGCAGCCGAGCGAGTTCGCGTTTTATTTCGCAAGCGCACGGTCTGTGAATCTAACCTCATTGTAGGTATTTTCTTTTGTCATTCCAACGTAATTCTAACAAATGTGTGTGGCACGCCAAGAAACTTTATGACGAGCTAAAACCGTTTATGAATGTAGACCAATTTTGTTTTGCAATAGATGCTTTAAAGAAGCATACATGCAAAAAGTAGGCATTCACTGCGTGTGCTGTGTCATCTTAAGTCCAGAGATTGATTTGATGCAGCTCTCCATGCTACTCTAGCCTTTGCAAGCCTCATAATCTCCGAGTAACTTCTGCGAACTACGTTCTTCTGAATCTGCTTACTGTATTCGTTTCTCGATCTACGTCTATGATTTTTAACCCCACGCTTCCCTCCAGTACTGAATTGGTGATCCCTTCATTCCTCAACTGTCCTACCAACCAATCCCTTCTTCTAGTCAAAACTGTACCACAAATTTCTCTTCTCCCCAGTTCTATTCAGTACTCCCTCATTAGTTGCGTGATCTACCCATCTAATCTTCAGCAGTCTTCTGTAGTACCATATTTCAACAGCTTATATTCCCTTTTTGTCTGAACTGTTTAGTATCCACGTTTCCCTTCTATACATCGTTACACTCCAGGCAAACACTTTCCTTGCCATTCCCAGTCTACATCTTATGTGCTCTCTACTACGACCATCATTAGTTATTTTGCTCCCCAAATAGCAAAACTCATCTACTACTTCAAGTGTCTCATTTCCTAATATAATTTCCTCAGCATCACCTGATTTAATTCGACAACATTCCATAATCCACATTTTGCTTTTGTAGATGTTCATCTTATATCCTCCTTTCAAGGCACTGTCCATTCCGTTCAATTGCTCTTCCAAGTTCTTTGTTGTCTCTGACAGAACTACAATGTCATCGGCAAACCTGAAAGCTTTTATTTCTTCTCCACGGATTTTAATTCCTACTCCAAATTTCTTTTACTGCTTGCTCAATATACAGACTGAATAACATCGGGGACATGCTGTAACCCTGCCTCACTCCCTTTTCAACCACTGCTTCCCATCCGTGCCCCTCGACTCTTATAACTGCAACCTGGTTTCTGTACAAATTGTAAATGGCCTTCCGCTCCATGTAATTTACACCTGCTACCTGCAGAATTACAAGGAAAAAACTGATCTTCCCCGAGGTCTGCTTCTCCCAGTCTTTCTATTCTTCTGTGAAGCATTCGTGTTTGTATTTCGCAACTGTGAGTTACTTAACTGATAGTTCGGTAATTTTCACACCTTTCAGCACTGCTTTCTTTGGAAATGAAATTAAATTTTTCTAGAAGTCTGAGGGTATTTCGCCTGTGTCTTACATCTTGCTCACCAGATGGAAGAGTTTTCTCAGGGTTGCCTCTCCCAAGGCTATCAGTAGTTATAGTGGAATGTTGTCTACTCGCGGGACCTTGTTTCAACTTAGGTCTTTCAGTGCTCTGTCAAACTCTTCACGCAGTATCAAATCTCCCATTCTCATCTTCATCTACGTTCTCTTCCATTACCATAGTATTGCTCTCAAGTACATTGCCGTTATATAGACCCTCTATATACTCCTTCCACCTTTCTGCTTTCCCTTCTTTGCTTAGGATTGGTTTTCCATTTGAGCTCTTGATATTCATACACGTGGTTTTCTTTTCTCCAAAGGTCTCTCTAATTTTCCTGTAGGTAGTATCTATCTTATCCCTAGTGATATATGCTTGTGCATCCTTACTTTTGTCCTCTAGCAATTCCTGCTTAGCCATTTTGCATTTATTGTCGAACTCATTTTTTAGACGTTTGTATTCCCTTCCGCCTGCTTCATTTATTGAGGTTTTATGTTTTCTCCTTTCATCGATTAAATTCAATATCTCTTGTGTTACCCAAGGATTTGTACTAGCCCTTGTCTTTTTACCTACTTGATCCTTTGCTGCCTTCACTACTTCATCTCTCAAACCTACACTTTCTTCTTCTGCTGTACTCCTTTCCCCTGTTCTTGTCAATCGTTTCCTAGTGCTCTCAAACTCTATACATCATCTGGGTCTTTCAGTTTATGCAGATCATCTCCTTAAATTCCTGACTTTTTGCAGTTTCTTCAGTTTTCATCTGCAGTTCATAACCAATGAATTGTGGTCAGACTCAACACTTGCCCCTGGAAATCTCTTACAATTTGAAACTTCGTTCCGCAGTCCCTGTCTTACCATTGTTTAATGAATCCGGAACCTTCCGGTGTCACCAGGTCTCCTCCAGGTACGCAACCCTCTTTCATGATTCTTAAACCAAATGTTAGCTACGATTAATTTCCGCTCCGTGCAAACTTCGTCCAGGCGGCTTCCTTTCTCATTCTTCTCCCCCGGTCCATATTGACTAACTATTTTTCCTTCTTTTCCTTTTCCTACTATCGAATTTTTGTCCCCCTTGACTATTAAATTTTCGTCTCCCTTATCTGCCTGAATAATTTCTTATATCTCATCATACATTTCCTCCGTTTCCTCCTCATCTGCGGAGCTAGTTGGCATATAAACTTTTACTGTGTGGTGGGTGAGCTTCGTGTCTACCTCTGCTACAACAACGCGTTCACTATGTTGTTCATAATAGCTTATTAGTGTTCCTAATTCTTTTATTCATTACTAAAGTTGCTCATGCAATACCCCTCTCTGATTTTGTATTTTTAACCCTGTATTTACCTGACCAGAAGTCCTGTTCTGCCTACCACAGAACTTCACTAACTCTCAATAAATATAAATTTAACCTATCCATTTCCCTTTATAAATTTTTTAACCTACTTACCCGATTAATTAATCTGAAATTCCACGCTCTGAATCATAGAACGCCAGTTTTATTTCTCCTGATAAAGACGTCCTTCTGAGCAGTCCCTGTCCCGAGTTCCGAATTGAGGGATTATTTTATCTCCCGAATATTTTACCGAAGCGGATCCATCATTCAACCATTCTGCAGATTTGCATGCTCTCGTGAAAAATTACGGCTGTAGTTTCCCCTCGCTTTTAGCCGTTCGCAGTAGCAGCACAGCGAGGTCAGATTAGTCGATCATCCAGAATGTTGCGCGCTGCTACTACTGATAAGGCTGCTGCCCCTCGTTAGGAACCAAACGTCTGTGTGGCCTCACAAAAGATACCTCTCCGTTGTGGTTGCACCTACGATACGGCTATCTGAAGAAAAAGAAAAAAAAAACGAAATACCGACAGCGAGATTTTATCCAGAGACCCTGCTCTTATGAACCTATGATCTTACTCGCTCGGCTGCGGACTTCTTGAGTACTAGTGACCCTACAAAGTACAAGCGCACGACTAAATGTTTTCTCAAAAGCGGTTGAGAGTTGAGTCTTCTTGTTTGCATAAGTCCTAGTCGTGCCCTACACATCCTGTAAATATGGATCAAATCAGAAAGAGGGGGGGGGGGGGGGGGGGGGGGGGTCGTATCAGACAAGCTGTAATCTGATAATTCTGCTACCCCTCCGTTGAACAGAAGGAGTGCATAATATAGGATTTTGTATTGTGAGTGGCTATAGGATTATATCTCGAAAGAGCGAACAGTATTTTTTGAACTGACTACGACAAGTACGTGTCGCTCCTCTCATTTTATTCTGATCAGCGATACGAAGCAGGATGTTATTGTTTTCCTCATAGTTTGGTGTGTTATGTAGAGGTAACATGTTTAGGCTTTCGTACAAAACACGTAGCAATGACGGTTAAACTACGATCAATATGCTGCATTTTGATTACGTACATGTGTCATGTTTAAGCCGCGATCAGGAGTAAGTCGTCGTTTTATTACCCGAAATATTGGCAATATTTCTTTCTCAGGAAGCCACAGAATGTGACTGTACTAAGTGCAGCATATGATTCGATGTGGATTCTACACAATCGTCACCTCATGGGATTCATGTTGTAACCTGAATTAGGTAGCAATTTCATTTCAAAGCTATTCATTACCTTTTCTTTCCTCGACAATCTAAAAGAACTGTCTTTCTTGCCTGTTAGCTTGATGTGTTATATGATCTGTTACCAGTTACTCTGTGCTCTGTGTATTCTTCCAAAAATTTTTTGCTCAAGTTCACCGTCCGTCTTATTAGCTGGCTGTATGGCATGTACTCCAAAAACTTACACATTAAAATGAACAAATCTTGTTATAAAGTAAATACACAACTAGTACAGTATCTATCACAGGAGTTCTATTTCACGTTAAAGCAACGTCAAAATTCGTAGTAGCCTTCTTGTATACACCTGTATGGGTAATGTTTTGACGTTTTATTTCTTGCGTCATTAAAGCGTGAGATGCTGGCCAGCATACCCACGGTATTTACAATGCTTATAATTTTCAATGGTGAACCACAGGCACAAAACAAAATATGTTCCTAAGTTTTTAACGTAGTGATAAAATTTGTCTGGAAGTGTATTCCACGCACGCTACTTATAGCTCTTTTTTTTTTTTTCTTCAGCAAGGAATGTTACTGCGGTTAAGGTGCTGCGACGAAATATCCTTATCAGTGTCAATGGTGTCGCAACACAGCGGTCTCCAGCTTGCCGAAGTTGTCCTGTAAACTCAGCTTTCTTCCGAGAATCAAGGTTGCGAGTGAGGTAAGCGCCTTTGTCACCTCAGGAAGAAGCCTCCGTCGTATCTTTCCTGCAAACGCAATGCCTCATATAGGCAGCCACGTTCTCCAGCACGAAGAAAGGTCAAAGAGCAAGTAGACTCAAGCTGGGACGCTCTTTCCTGATAGTATTGTATTCACGAGTATATTCACTACTAGTACTAAAAATTCAGTAGGACCTAATCAACAAAGAAAGTACGTCGCTAGCACCAAAAGCTGTACTACATTTTTTCACAAATAACCAGATTTAACTGGAAGGGAGTGTTTGTTACTTTCATTTGTCATTGTAATTCAATTATAACAAAAATGGTTCAAATGGCTCTGAGCACTATGGGACTCAACTGCTGTGGTCATCAGTCCCCTAGAACTTAGAACTACTTAAACCTAACTAACCTAAGGACATCACACACATCCATGCCCGAGGCAGGATTCGAAACTGCGACCGTAGCAGTCGCACGGTTCCGGACTGCGCGCCTAGAACCGCGAGACCACCGCGGCCGGCTCAGTTATAACAATATGAACTGGAAACTATAGAGTGTTCTTTGTGGTTTAGATTAGATTAGTTTTTCGTTTCATAGATCCGTGCTGAGGAGATCCTCGTGGATGTGGAACATGTCAATTTTTTTTAAGCTGAAATGACAATACTAATAGTATGAATATATACAATACATCATTTGTTTCTATTAAAAAATTCGTCAATGGAGTAGAAGGAGTTGGCCACTAGTAAGTCTTTCAGGATCCTTTTAAACTGATCTTTATTTGTAAGTGATTGACGAGGATCAGCAACCTTCTCCATGTTGAAGTTCGTATGGTTCGTTAAACTTAACGTCAAAAAGACGTTGGTCGGCTCTCTCAGTACTGACGCTATTGACAAGACAATAGACGTCTACCATCTAGACAATTCCACCATTCCTCACTCTTCAACAAATCAGTGGAAATGATCATGTTACCTAACACTTCCGCCTTGTGGACAAAGACAAAAAAATTTTTTGGGGGCATCTGTAAGATCCATTCTTTTCGAGGTTATGTGAATTAAGAAGCTCTGACAGTTCTTTACTTTTTCTTGAGAATAAAAAACTTAAGATTACCTTCTGGAGAAATAATTTCTTCGTTATAAATTGAGAAGATCTTAGGCTTTTATGTATGTCGCGTTGATGAGTGAGTGACGCAGAGTTTCTCCTATACTTAGCCTTAGATACAGAGTAGAGCATTATGTGGAAAGTGTTTTGGCCAGCCAACACTTACACCTGCGAAAAATTATCAGCTCGAGAATGAAACTGAGGTGAGTACAAGCTCAACAGGAAATATTTATGACGTGGAAAGAAAGAGACAAGAGGAGTGACCAACGGAACTATACCTTCGCTCCGATGATATCCCAGTGGTACCTTATCTCAAAACACTCAGTTACGATCCTTTACCGTCTATTTACAAGTTTGACTCAATACGTTTGGGGAACCCTGAATGTACGTGCTAAGTATAGTTTCACATCGTCCTTCGCCGAAGCGTCGAACTCTCTGGTGCTCTGAAGAGGATTTTAATGTTGCAGCCCTGCGATTTTGGTTGAGGGTGGCCCTATGTAGGAAAGCAAAGAAACACTAATTTACTTCTTTTCGTATCTGGTAGTGTCTTTCACACGCTGCAAACTCCATTGGGAAGCTACCCTTGTCACACCCAGTTCGGGTCCAATGGGGCCCGGGTGGTTGACTCCAGATACTGCCCACTGAAGCACAGATTCTCGTATTAACACGATGTATGTTTCAAACTCTCACTCCCCCCCCCCCCCCCTCTCTCTCTCTCTCTCTCTCTCTCTCTCTCTCTCTCTCTCTCTCTCTCTCTCTCTCTCTCTCATCTCTCTTTAATGAACACCAAATTCTATCTCTGAAATAACTAATATTCACTCTGCAGCTGATCAGAATTATTCCTGCACCACGTCTATAGCAGTGGCCTGGAGCAACAGCATTCAGCTTCTGTGTGCTACCTTCGTCATTGTCCACGAAAAATACGACCTGCAGTCGTGATACGCTACTGAGAAACGAGAAACCGCGAATACGTCAAGGGTTTCTGAATAATTAGTACATTACATCTTGTGTTTAGTGAGACTTCGAGTAAACCAGTAAATCTGCATATTCCTGGGTCGTTATCATATGTATCAGCGGTCGGGACTGTGCTGGACCATAATAGCGCGGAAGCGCTGTAACGAACGTGTGTGAAAAGCCAGTGCACAGAATAGCGATTTTATTTTTTTTTTGGGGGGGGGGGGGGGGTGTCTTGGTACTTCGTTCCTATTTTGGCTACGATCGCGGGGTAAAAAGTTTTTGGTTTAGCCCAGACCGGCGGGTATTCGTATAGCCGGTCGAGCATTTGTATTACTGTAGCTAAGTTATAACATACTGAGCAAGGTTTGAACGTGCTGGAGCTGGGGTCCAGGCAAATTGTGCGAATCGATTGACTCCTTTTGCAAAAGATTTTAATTGGGCTAAAATTAATGCTTAGCTAATGGCACTATTTGCATGTACACCGTTCGAATTTTACGTGCAAAAAACAGTACTCTTAAATAATTTTGGAATGGAGTGAGACCGATGGTTCAAATTTCGTCCACCGATGTGTCAGACCTCTGTCTAAGATAAGTTTTAACCGTTTGTTTTGCTGGGAGGTTTTTGAAGCGCGTTTCTTCTATGCTTTAAAATTGGACAAATCGGTTCAAACTTTGCACGAAGGTAGATAAATGGATGAAGTCGAAATGAATTTCATTTTATTCGCTATCCACATACGATGAAAGTCGCGCTAAATGTTGAACGTAAAATTGGTTCTTCCATGAAATGAATGCACAGAAACGGTAATAAAAAACGCATTTTTACGATGAAACTGAAAACTCGCTTTCAGAAATCTTGCTTCATTCGGGTTTTACGTGCAAATACCACGTTTTTCCTGAGTTCTTTTGCGCGCGCCACTTCTATGTTTCAAACCTGTGCTACTCGGTTCAAACTTTATAAGAACGTAAACAAATACATACAACTAATGGTCGTCCTGTTGCCATGGAAAAGTTTTATGCATTGCCACGATACAGCCATTTAAAATTTGCACATAAAATCGGGTTTTACGTGAATCGTATTTGCTGAGACGGTTTAAAGTGATACAGATGATAAAAAAATTATATTCTTAAGGTAATTATATGAAACTTTTGCAAAAATCTTTCACGGTTCATGTTTTACCTACTAAAAAATCTCGCGTTTTCACACGCAAGTGTACTTAGTAGAAATGCGATGCGTTCAAGCGCTACCTTTGGAAGAATTAAAAAACCTTGCATCACAGTTGGTTATTGTTTCATTGTTTATACGTTAAAGATTTTATTCACCAGTGGCTAGAAATCATCGAAAAATCTTTGCACGTGTAAAACAACCCATGTATCACACCAGGATTATATCCTGCCCTGCATAAAATGATGTACTATTTGATGGAGCATTTAAAGTTTTATCGATGACCAAGCAGAGAATTAAACTCAGAAAATTAAACTAGTCCCGGAATGTAGTGGGGCGGCGCAACAGGGCAAAGCGCTGCTGCTTCGCGTCCAGGTATTGTGGAGCAGGGAGCGGCTCGGCGGCCTCGCTACACTGTGTGGGCGGTAAACGGCCAAGCCGGCCGATCTGCAATCTTTCCCAAACGATCTTCAGGAAAGTACTCGGAGAAAAAAGATCGTGCATCTCACATCTTTGCTCGTCAGCTTCATGATGAGCTGGCTATATTTCGTTATGTCACATTTATTCTGGTATTCTGGGATAAAGTAAACTACTGCAAGAATGTAGGAAAATTTTCATTGAAAAACAGGGGTCGCTATGAATTTACGTTTGATACACATTAGGTCACATATTTCAGCGCTTCGTTCCGAATTTGCGCGCCGGCCGAAAAGCCAGAATGAAATATTCGTAACAGTTCTCGTAACTCAAACTGTTTGAGATATCGAAAGAAGTTTTTGGCAAATGATGATGGTACGCGAAGAGGAGAATACTTTTGCAATATCATTAATAGGCGAAATTGTCCCATCTAATAGATAGTAAAGAACCTATAGAGTTTCCCAATGAAATGATGTCACTTTTAAGGACCATCGATAGCTAATGAAACGAGAATGACACTAGAAGTTGTTTTTGAGAAATGACTCTGGTAATTGATTGCACAATTCTTACAATGGTTGTGAATCCTATAGTGAATGTTACCAAGTGTTGTAGGATTGCCTCCAACCGCTCCACATCCGAGTGCGTTTTTCTAACTACGGTTATAAACACTGTTATATAACATACAATACTTTCCAAATGTAGTCAGTGAAGCTGGCAGAAAACACATTCGTCTCAAATGCCCTGAAAGTTCTGGTACTATGTTTTACATTTATAAAAATTTTCATTCAATCCCACTACAAGCAGTTGCAGATCCTCTGGGAAATTAATTATATTTCGATTGTGACCGCCGCCTTGATGCTCATCTACAAGCCCTCTTGTGTCAAACAAACGATTTATCGTTAGGCATATTCTGTGACAAAATTCCTAATGTTCCAAGCCTTTCTCGTGGCTCCATCTGCAGCAGGCCTGACAGCTTGCATTTCGGCAGCATGGTGCCTCTGCAGAGGTCGGCTCTGCGGATCCCCTACCCGCCTGCGCTGCGGTGCACAAACGCCCACGTGTTTTCGGATCTCTCGCGTAGGCGGCGGACGACAAAACTTGACTCTGTCCGACTGCGCGTATACCTTGCATGCTTCCTTTCTTTAATATCAACAGCACATATTCAATTAGAAGTTGTGGCTGCGCTTCACCATCTAACATTTCATTACTCCTGTTTCGAAAACCTTCGAAAAAAATAATGCTTACAATTAAACATACGAGGGGATTTCAATATGTAATGTAACGACTTTCTTTTCGGCCAGTTTTGATTAAAAAGTTGTAGTTTTATTTGTGAAATCTTTAGAAATTTCCGTGTCATCTCTTATTTCCATGAACTTCCTGTAGATGCCAGCACTATAACCAGGTTTCAAAATGGCGTCTACAACTGAGGTGCGTACCAAATAAACGACAATAATTGTATTTATTTTGGCGGAATTCCATACCATTATAAATATTCATAGGCGTTTATAGAATGTCTACGAAAACTGCGCTGTGGATAAAAGCGCGGCAAGTCTCAGGGCGAATCGTCTGTCGTCAACAGAACGGGGAGAAGGAAACTGCCTGGTTTCCCAGGCTCAGGCCGGCCTCTCACAGCTGCGACGCCTGCAGTGTTTTAACGTGTGGACACACTTATTCGAAGTGATCGACAAGTAACAGTCCAGCTGCTCAGTGCTCAGCTTTATCTCTGTTGGTTAGTGCCAACAGTTTTACACCAGTCAGAGTATTCAAACATTTGTGCCGAATTACTTGCTCGTTACGAGGTTGATGGTCACGATATCTTTTCAAATACTGTCATTGGCGATGAAGCATGAATTCACAACTTTCAGTCTGAAGCAAAATTGCAGATCATGGAGTGGCACCACACAAACTCTTCTTCGAAGTTGTTCAACATAGTACTCTCAGCTTGTAATCTCCCCCTCACTTATCGACCTTAATGACAGTGAAAAATTAAACCGCGTGTAACTAACGAAATTTGGGAAAAGCAATCGTCACCGAAGTCAATTTGTCGGTAAAGAGGGAGGAAAGGGTTACATCTAAATGAAAGGAAAAATGCAAATGAAACTGGTGGAAATTAATTTTGAAAAGGGGTAAAGTTAATAAAGAAAGTAAATGTGCGGCCGTTGCGTTAACAATTAACTAGAGGTAATTAGATATTTGAGATTTGGGGAAATTACGGTCGCCAGTCCTAAGGACAATTACTATAGTAACTGAAAAAAGAAAGGTTATTACACATATAATTAGCACTAGAAGCGTGGCAACTGAAGGTTGACACGTGTAGTGTGAAAACTGAAAGTTTGTCAGAAGTAATAAATTTCGCTACACTCTGACTTAATTTAGCAAAAGAATTTATAAAACCGGAAAATCGAAAGTAAATTTAGTGACTGAAGTTAATAGTGAGCTTTATTTCTGAAGCACATCGAAATTCAGTAAAATAGGGTTAGTCTTGGACTACCTCAACAATCATTTCAAAAGCTACTTGAATCTACGCAATTTAGAAATAAGAGATTTAACTTTGAACTTGAATTAAATGATTCTGAACAATTAACAATAGTAAAATTTAGTACGTACCATGCTGAGCTGCAGTCACAGGTAAGCTAAAATACGGTAACAAAACTCGCACTCGTAATTTGTGCTTGTGTAATCTAAATATTGTAGCCAGCTATGAATACCTTAACTGAACTTTGAAATTAAAGCAGTGAAATCGAATGATGCTGGCGTTTGAATTTCAACGACACTCTGGTTCATTCTGGAAAAGGAAGGGACCCTGCTTGGTAATGCAATTGGGACAATGAGCAACAAACGTTCATGCCAAGTTGCTGTAATTTTGTGATGCAACAATTTTAAAAGTTTGAAAAGCTGAGGTCTGCCATACAGTTCTAAAACTTTACGTGCTTCCAGTCTTCCTTGTTGGTTGATTGAAGGTTTGAAGCCGTCGATCGAGGAGGTGGCGACAGTCACTCATTGTCGGCCGTCGCTGTTGCAGAAGCTGGATGTTGGCGCGCCTTCTTCTCGACACGGTCACCAGACGAAACGGGCTCTTGATGTGCGCCAGCTAATGCTTCCTGTCCGCGACACCATGTCAGAAACTATCATCGCAAGTCGAGCGCAATTACATGCTGCCAAACCCCGAAAGCGCGGCAACTCGCGGGAGCGTCACACAACACACCTGCTCCACTCGCTACTCCAGCCAGACTCTCCCTCTGCCCGCGCTCCACGCGACAGAGTTAACACTACCAAAGATCCTAAACACTTTGGTTCTCCACACGACCTATCGATGTATTCGTTCGATAGCATAGTTTTCCCTAGGCCAGACCCAGCGTAAAAATACAAATAATATTTACAAGACAAACCAATTATACATCGACATAAATGCATAAATATATACAAATAGTAAAACAATTACAATATACAAAGACACAGAAATGTTATATCTTCAGGTAACAAAATAAGGAAAAAAATTTGCACTGCAATAGATGGAAATAGGAGGTTATGCATTTCCGGCGTTACAAACTGGCGAAGTCGTGGTTACAGTCTTCTGGGGCTCTGAAGCGATTATTCTGTTCGACATTTGTTCGACAAATGATCAACACCAACGTCTGCTGGGAAACTCTTGTTATTGGCAACAAAAATGCGATCGCACTCACCCCCCCCCCTCCTCCTCATCCACGATAACGCACAGCGACACAAAAGTCTGCTGACTTAAGAGGAAATCAAAAAATTTTGGTGGACTGTTGTTCCTCATCATCCCTACAGCCAGGATCTCGCACCGACTTCCATTTCTTTGAAGGATGGAGTCCACGAGAAGCATCACAGCAACGATGGGAAAGTTATTGATGCTGCAAGAACCTGGCTGTGACGCAGACCAGTACAGCAATATCATGTCATACAGACTCTCACATTAACGCGGCGTAAGACTACAGAACTGAACGTATCTTACGCTGAAAAATGCGGCTTACAACCAAAGAATTGGGGAACAATGTTGTGTACTTAAATCATGAATAATACCAATCTGTTTTGGGTGGGAAAATGTTTCGCTTTATTTATTGAACGACCATCGTACAATTACGTAATAATTTTGAAAAATTAGAAGTCAGTGCTTCTAAAAGGACATCCGTCACTTTCGTGCAAAAGTGTGTGTAGTATATGAAAAAATAAGATAAGAAAAAACAAAACCAAAACAGTAAATAAGGATTTCTTGATAGGAAATGTCTCCATACTAAACGAACAAGGTTTATCAAGCTGAGCTGCATGAATTATTTATATTAGTAAGACGAGGAATCAAACTAGTAAATTTTTACTCGTTATGGCAATTTTCACCACTGCTCTACTACTTCGAGCCAAGGAATGAAACTGTTACTCGTCTGCACTACTAAGGAACTGTCTGTCGCGATGTATTTTTTCAATCTTGAATTGTGTCCTTGCGCTATTTCAAGTTTCACCAAAATCAGTGGCAGTCGACGGTCGGCTTTAACTGCTGCTCGTCCAATGACACTAGAAAGAATCGACTTTGATGAACCTTCCCACTGAGTAAGGGCAAAGTTCCAGATCGGAACATAGTAGCTCAGTACATAATGGTTCTTAACATTGAGAACGATCTCCGTTATTTTGTATCATGCAACTATGCAGCTGAGATAGCAGGAAATGAAAGACACTAAAGTGAAGAGACAAGATTTTTACGATGGGCGGCCTACTTCAGAAAACACGATAGTAAAAGGAATTTAGCAAGCGGTAGCGTATAGATGAAGTAAAAAAAACCATAAATGTTCTCGTACATTAAAGAAGATGAATTAGAAAAACAATTCTGTAATGTTCGAATATAGTACTAGTGGCGCACAACTTGTACAGTCGCGTCGATTAAATATCTAGGCGTAACGCTGCATAGCGACATGAAATGAAGCGATTACATAACTGTGTTTGCAGGGAAGAAGAACGGTTGACTTAAGATTTATTGAAGGAATTCTAGGAAAATGCTGCTAATCTGTAAGAGCCTGCGTACAGAACGCAGGGGTGATCCGTTCTGCATCAAATAAAAGGAAGACATCTAAGCAAAACCGAGACGGGCTGCAAGATTTGCTATCGGTAAGTTCGATCCACACTGGATACGCCCAGTTAAGTCAAATAGGAATCCACTCAGAGAAGACAACGTTCTTTTCGCGAAACACTGTAGACAAAGATTAGAGAACTGATATTTGCGGCACACTGCAGAACGAGCCTGTTGCCATCAACATACATCTCGGACAAGACAGCGAAAACTAGATAAGAGAAATCAGGGCCTGTACGAAAGCATATGCACACGTTTTTCCTTGCTCCAATTGCAAGTGGAACAGGAAAGGGAATGAGTAATAGTAGTGCAGGTACTTTCCTTCCTGCATCGTATAGTGGCTTGCGGAGCTATGTATGTCGATATCCAACTTGCGATTCCTCGCGGCGTCAAAGAGTCAGGTGGCGTTAAGACTGAGTCTAAGTTACATCTCTATTCAAGAATTTATTGCTAGAATGGGAATTCCAAAGAAAATCTATTTTACGGTGGATAACACACAGGTTATATATATATATATATATATATATATATATATATATATATATATACACACACACACATATATATACAGGGCGTTTCAAAAAGAAAGAGCAGATTTCAAACATTTATTTCTCAAAAACTACAAATGATAGAAA